>NC_091133.1:40046081-40366081 GCF_040183065.1 Periplaneta americana
TTTGTAAGCATACTTTGTATTAATTTCAACGATCGCGTTTAAATGACCAAGTTCTCAAAATGGAAATATGTGACTAAAAATAAAAACTAACAAGAGCAAAGGAGATAATTGATACTTTATTGCACCGAAAATAGGCTATGTCATATAATAGTTCCACATATATCATGTTAATTTAGAAAAAAATAATAAGGAAGTTAGATATTGTTTAGATTCAATTTACTCGATTCCTCCTCGCTGCTATATTAAAGACCGTGTCTCAAAGCTCAAGTCTATACTACATGCTACTCACTAGAAACTAGCTGACTTGTGAACTATACATTAGAGAACTTTGAAAATGTATGCTGGAATCATGGTCTTCTTGATAGACTATTTTTCTGAAAACCATGAAATTACGGCAGGCATGTCAACTGATGCCCATAGACGCAAGCGCGCGCTTTAGAGCTCAGGAGAGCCTGAGCGCTTTACAGCGGAAAGGAAAGACACACACGAAAGAGGTAGTATATGCTGCTTGGTCGAGCTATATACAGGGATGGCCAGTCAGCACTGATTCAATAGATAAAGGGAAGAGAACTTATTAAAACTGTATCCATGTTAATTTTTAGATTTGTCTGAGAAGTATAAGTGCATTATAAGACTATAAGTTTTAATTTTAATGTTCCTTTTGTACAAGCTTGCATTTCTATTCAAAAGGAATGTTTTCTCAAATTTTTTACAGAAAAGTGAAATTTTCAGATATGTTTTCGTAAATCTAATATATCGTAAATACGTATTACTGAAGGTAATATATTGAGAAAAGCTATGGTCAAAATTCTTACAGTGATCATTGAGTTTTATTTATTATCATACTGAAGATAGTAGCTATATAAAAAAGTTTGAAAATATTTGCATGGAAAATGTTTGTAACAAAATGAATTAATAAAGCAAATACTGTTACATCATAAACAAAATATATGTACCCATATGTTGTAAAAACGTCATATCTATAGCTTCAGCAGAAAAAAAAATTAATATTCTGATGATAGGAAGTTGCGCACCAATATCACCTTAAAAGCATAATGCAATCAGAGTTTTGTTATGTAATATTAGTTACAGACAAAACATATACAGCACGTAGGTAACTTTGTTTTGTACTGTAATATTGTTTTGATTAGTTTATTGATTACTTTCATAAGGCTAAAGATACCATCAATATCAATTTCAACTTATCATGTCGTACTCAGTCTCTTTCTTTGGAACATCACTTTCTTTGTGAATGATGTGTTTCATTCACTTAGTATAGTACTAGTACGGAATTTATGTGAATATTCCTTCTTAACTCTTTATTATGTTATTAACGTTTACAATAGAACTGCAATATTAAGAAATTGATGTTAGTACTTCTGTTTTACAGACAATTTAGAAATGTCAAACAGAAAGAAGCCATATAAAAATAACGACATAAAATTTCACGTTCCATTTGAAGTTTGTACAGTTGTCAAAAAAAAAAAAAAAAAAAAAAGTGGCCGCACTCGTGAACAGCGAATATTTCCACTTCGGGTCGCGGCGATGTTACACGATGCATGTGCTTGTACAAGCAGTTCCGGAACTATGAAAATGTTCCATACCTGCGCCTCGTGGACCAGCGGTAGAGTGCTTACTTAATGATTCGAAGGTTGTGGGTTAGGGCCTTCTCCAAGTTTTCATTTTATTTTTTAATCGTTCTTTAGCGAGTAAATAATATTCAAATTATCATTTATATTCTATTATCGTCCTTTATCGATATCAAGTTATTTATATTTTGTTATCGTTCTTTAGAGATATGAATAAAATTCAAGTCATCATTTGTATTCTGTAATCGTTTTATAACGATATGAATAATATTCACGTTTTTTTTAATATTCTGTTATCGTTCTTTAGCGATATAAATAATATTCAAGTTATCATTTATATTCTGTTTTCCTTCATTAGCATTATAAATAATATTCAGGTTATTTATATTGTTATTGTTCTTTCGCGATATAAATAATCTGTATTTTATGTAAGTAATTATTATAACACAAATAACCATTTCTCTTTGTAAAATAAGTTATTTTATTTAGATAATTAAATACGTATTATGTAATATCTTATATTAATTAAACAAACCGATATTTATTTATTTTTTTTGCGAGAACTAGAAATATTCTAATGATGTGACTGTTCTAAATTTATGAGAACAATATGTTACAAATAGCATTATAAGTTGTTATAGGCTATATAACTTTCACAATCCTAAGTCACATATTACACTCTATGAAACAACTTAATATAAAATACATTAAATGACAGGACAGTGGCAATACAAGTTTGTGCACAAACAATATAGCAGCACAGTACAAATTTAATTTACTTAATTGGAGTTCATCTTCATGAAGAAGCATGTTTGGTATCCCTTTATTTATGCGAAATTTTCTTCCCGATTCTGGGCAGACGAATTCTCCATTGATGACTTCGACCTCAAGTAAAACATGGTGAACTTTCTTCAGGAATTCAAAATATCATTTTCATAATCAACACTCAGGGTCTGCGGCAAGTCACCAGAATGGCCAATACTATCATCAGCATTCCAGAGTGTTTCCCAGTCCACTTTTGGAATTATTCTCAGAACAAACTTATTTTTTAATTGTCATTTATATTCTGTTATCGTTCTTCAGTGATACTGTATAAATAATGTTCAACTTATTTATATTGCAATCGTTCATTAGCGACATAAATAATATTCAAGATATAATTTATATTCAGTTATCGTTCTTTAGCGATATAAATAACATAAATTTAATATTAGGTTTGGAACAATACAGTTGCATAATGCTGGTGTTAGTTTTTCTTTTTGTATTATTACATTATAGGCCTACTATCTTGAACCACAATAAAATGAAAAGGAGTGACGAGGAATTGAACCTGAGACGTTGACATCTAAATTCCGACGTTCTTCCGCTGAGCTACGAGGGCAAAAGTGTGGAAAAATTTTCGGAAAAATTGGTCCAATCACACTCTAAGATTTTCTGATGATTTGTAGAAGCTAGTCCAGGATGAGGGGGGCAAAGGCTAATTGGGATTTCCCGGTCTCTGATCGGGTCAGACTTCCTGATAGAACTAATATTTAACCCTTGCGGTGAATTTCGGTGAAGTCTGGAGGATCCAATTAGTCAAATCCACTCTCCTCACCTCCACTCTTGGGCCCCCTGGAATCTAATAAGATGCGAAAGAGACAGTGGTGTGCGGAAAGCAACGGGAAGTTACCGCATTTATCCTTCCCTAGAAAAACTGCAAACATGAACAAAGGAAGCTTTTAATAGAAGAAGAAGGATCTTCTGCGGACCTCTGGACAAAGAACTAAGGAAGAGACTAGTGAAGTGCTTTGTGTGGAGTGTGGCATTGTCTGGTGAAGGAACTTGGACATTACGTAGAAATGAAGAGAAACGAATTGAAGCATTTGAAATGTGGATGCGGAGAAGAACGGAGCGTGTGAAGTGGACAGACAGAATAAGAAATAAAGTTGTGTTTGAAAAAGAGGATGAAGAAAGAATGATGCTGAAACTGATTAGAAAGAGAAAAAGGAATTGGTTGGGTCTCTGATTGAAAAGAATAATAGACGACATTAGGATATGTGGATCATATGCGGAGACTAAGAGGAAGGCAGAAAATAGGAAAGATTGAAGAATGCTGAGTTTGCAATGAAAGACCTTCCCATGGGCAGAACACATGTATATATGTTCAGAATGCCTGGAATATCGTGTCTAAGAACGGTCGCTATTTGCAAAGACTAGTCGATTCCATGCCCACTCGACTGCAAGATGATCGAGATAAGGGGAAGATAGACTAAATATTGAATTGTGGCTTTTTGTTTTGTTTTTTGAACACTTAATTGTTTGAATGTTCAAAGTAAATTTGTTTTGTTTATGCCACGAAATATATTTTTATTGAGAATAAAATCTTTTTGCTTTCCATTTGCGGCCACAATGTCATAATGATAAAGTCATGGCATAATATATTAATGAATCTGATGTTAATTACTAAAATAATCGTCAAAGAGAAAGGAGCAATTATTTATATTTTGTCTCTCTCTCTTAAAAACGAAACAAAAAAGAACATAAAAAGCACGAGGTTGTATTCGAACGCAGGATCTCACGAATAAAAGGCCGGAACGCTACCATTACGCTATCGAATAACACACAGAATACTTCAATTATAACTGTAGATATCAGGCAACGTGGTCCAACAACTTGTAGCATCACCTGTCTCCGAATTGTAGCGAAGATACCCGAATGGCCACTTTTTCTTTTGACAACTGTACACCACTGTTTTCTTAATCCAACATGCTACTTACTCGTAGTCATATCCATAATCATTCCTCCTTCCATACCTAGCGCTTAATGCCCGCGCACGACGTCAAGGTCAGAAAAATGCACTTTCTTTGACATCACTGAATTACGGTATAGCGGTAGTGTCCTAATGCAGTTTCATTACGAGATATCAGCTGTCATTGTCTGTAAATTTTAATTCTGTGACTATAAACAGTTTCCCAGTGAACACTTCAGATAAAATAAACGTAGAAAGGTGTAGAAATATAAGAGATTTTCAAGAGATAGGCAGTCAAATTTTTGTTTGTGGACAAACACGTTCCTGCCCAAGCCACTGTGGAGTATACAGGATATAATATAGAATTTACTTATTTCTTTACTATTGTGAGTATAAAATTCCTCTTCACTTCATTAAATTGAAACTTACACGAATTTAAATCAGCAAAATATGTATAAACAAATATCGACATGACGAAGATTGCTGGGCGATTTGTAGGAGTATTTTAAAAGCAATAATGCAGCTACGATCTCGGGTTTGAGAATCTGGGACCACTTGAGCGTCAAAATGGTAAAGCCAAACACAAAACAGACAGTAAAACAAACAGCCGGAAAGACAAACACAGACAATTACTTATGCACATCTGACTATAGAGAGTCTGTGACGTACAGGTCACGCAAATCTAATGTAAACCTCTTCTTTGCTATTAAAAGAGCGCGAGGCCAAGAACCATCCCCGCTTCGCCTCGCCACAAATTAGTTCAGACTCACACACTTGAGTAGTTCAACTCTGTCAACCCGAACCACAGCACCCCACCTCCAAGTTTACCTAGGATTTAGCATGGATTGTTGTGGGAGATTACCCACAGCGAGAAGCAAAGAGAGACTGGAAACCTGTCCCTCTTCAGTACATTGAATCCAGTAGGCGGCGCTCTGAGCTTCGAATGTAATTTAACAAGACACTGATGTCTAAATTAGAAATAGATTAACATCTTCTTTTGCAAGACATGTTGGTTCAGAAAAGTGTGAATACAATTAATAAATATATATAATATAATAAATTTTCGGTCAAATACACTTTTCAATTTGTGAGGTCAGATAATCTGTTACATCACAATATTTAATACGAAGTCACTAATATTTTCGACTTTAAAAAGTCATCTTCAGGTACATGAGATGCAAACAATTTTAAAAAATTAGGTGATAAGTTGATCTAACAATTAATAATATAGTAAGTAATGCACGTGCTGGCATTTACAATTATATAAGTTTCGTGCCTCTCGAGGTAAACTGTACATGGTAAAGCTGAACACTGATGCTAGATTCTCGTGTGTATATAAGACAAGAGGAAGACACAGCATGATATTAACCTTATACAATTAAAGGCTAAATATTCTCATTAGATCATGTCATTAATATTAATTTTGTATAGTTTGATATTAACTATGTTAAAATGTTAAATATAATGTATGAATTTAAAAGAGATGGAGAAAGCTGTGGTGCAAATGCTGATGGTAGAAGAGCACGCAGTCTAATTCGTCGTGGTGAATGCCATAGTTTTATAGTTGTTCAGTTGTTTGCATCCAGACAAGGAGGCGTGTTTCACCCGACGTTACATGTTTTAGACATTTTAACATAGTTAATATCAAACTGTACAAATTTAATTTTAATGATACGATCTAATGAGAATATTTAGCCTTTAATTGTGTAAGGTTAATATCATGCTGTGTCTTCCCCTTGTCTTATATACATACGAGAATCTGGCATCAGTGTTCAGCTTTACCATGTACAGTTTACCTCAAGAGGCACGAAACTTATATAATTGTAAATGCCAGCACGTGCATTACTTACTATATTATTAATTGTTAGATCAACTTATCACCTAATTTTTTAAAATTGTTTGCATCTCATGCACCTGAAGATGACTTTTTAAAGTCGAAAATATTAGTGACTTCGTATTAAATATTGTGATGTAACAGATTATCTGACTTCACAAATTGAAAAGTGTATTTGACTGAAAATTTATTATATTATATATATTTATTAATCTTCTTTTGCGATTATGTCTTGGAATTCCATTGATAGACTTTTCTGATACCAAGAGAAAGCAGGTCAACTTATGAACAGCATACTGTGTAGCTGCTCTGTTTCAAACTTCGGAGTTTATTTTCTTACTACGTTTCATTACTGTTATCATTTCTCTCCCTCAAGAAAAATTCTTAACAACACTTTAAGGATCTATCAGTTTCTCAAGCAAAACCCCAATTACAGCTTCAAGAACAATTTTAATTCCCAAGAAAAATAACACATAACAATTTAGAGAACAAGTATTCTTTTTCTCTCCAAAATATTCAAACAATACTTTGAAAACTCTTCTCAGTATTCAAAGAAAATTCTCAATCAACGCTTTAAAACATAGTTCTAAGCCTCCACAACAAAATTTCTGAACAACTCTTCCGAAACAATTCTCATGTTCCAAATTACAGAGAAAAAATACTTTTAAGTCTCCCCAACATATGTTCGAAAAAAATATTTAAAAACAAACCACAATTCCCAAGAAAAATACAAAACTATTTTGGAAACAGTCTTCAATTTTACGGAGGGAACTTCCAAACTGTATATTCAAAAATTATTCTCTATCTCCCAAAATAAGCAACAATTTAGATAATATTGCCAAAAATAATCTAAACATGACTTTCAAAATCAGTATTAAATTTATGAAGAATAATGTGATATCCGTTAAGTGAGTCGTGGGGTATAACGAAAATTGGTGAAATATATGGTGGGGGAGTCGAGATTTTATAGTATAAGGAAGACAAGCGAGTGGCGAAAGTGCTAGCTAAGAAGAGGGGGGAGTGGTCTGCGAAAGAGGTAGAAATCAGTGATGATAACGACCTGTTTTTCACTAAGGTAAAAAGAAAGACTACCGTAGTGAATAGTATTCCTCGAGTTAATAAGCGACTAATATTAGTGAACTAGTAAAAAATAAAAAAAAAGAGTGAATGGAAAGATTAGCATCAAGGTATCAGAGTTACCGAAGGTGTGAATGGTATGAAATGTTGATGGTGCACATAAGTTATAGCGAATAGTGAAGTGAATAAAGAATTGGCTGTAGAAATGAACTGGTATAAACAGTAAGGTTTATGTGAACTAGTGAATAAACAATGGAGAGCAAAAACAAAATAGGACAAGTATTAAATAGACGATGGTCTGAGCAGCAAGAGGGGAGACAGCTAGTGGGATTAGGGTAGTTTTAATAAACTATACTGCAAAAATGTGTTATTTGTAGTATTGTGTATGGTGGCACCGTATACGTGAAAATATGAGATCCACAATTACATGCAAGAAATGCTGTGACGAAATATATCGTACTGTGCCCTACCATGTGGCGTTATAAAGCATTTCTTAACATTTACTGTCTCAGAGGTTTTGAAAGTATTCACAAGATGGTATAGTCCCAAATGTGAAGGACCGCACTTGTGGAGTAACGGTCAACGCGTCTGGCCGCGAAACCAGGTGACCCGGGTTCGATTCCCGGTCGGGACAAGTTACCTGGTTGAGGTTTTTCTGGGATTTTCCTCAACCCAATATGAGCAAGTGCTGGGTAACTTTCGGTGCTGGACCCCGGACTCATTTCACCGCCATTATCACCTTCATCTCATTCAGGCGCTAAATAGCCTAACATGTTGATAAAGCGTCGTAAAATAACCTACTAAAATAAATTTTATATAGTGTACAATATTCTTGAGGAACGTTCCTATTTACTGAACATTGAAAATGTTCATACATATATGTGTTTAGAAACGTTTCGTTTTCCTCCACATGTCTAAGGAGATCCACTAAATGGCCTGCTCAGTATTTAGGCCTAGTCTTAAACTGAACGATTTTTATCTCTGGAGACATTTAAAATACATTGTTTACGCAACTCCTGTGTGTGACGTAGAAGTTTTTACAGAGCCATAAAAAATGGATGTGAGCAAATACATAACACTTCAGATATACCCAATTAAGTAAGACAAAGCATGGAACGCAAGCTCAGAGAATGCTTCGAGATAGAAAAAGAGAATTTTGAGTACTTTTGTAATAAATTGTTCTGTTTCGCATTTACTTTGTTTTTTTATGTTCCTGTTACGCTTCATTTTGTTATTATTAAATTATGTTTTCTGTTGAAATTGGGAGGCCGGAGGGAAAAAGACCTTTGGGAAGGTCGAGACGTAGATGGGAGGATGATATTAAAATGGATTAGAGGGAGGTGGGATATGATGATAGAGACTGGATTAATCTTGCTCAGGATAGGACCAATGGCGGGCTTATGTGAGGGCGGCAATGAACCTCCGGGTTCCTTAAAAGCCACTAAGTAAGTAAGTAAAGTTGAATTAAGTATTAATTGTTTAATATTTGTAGACAATAAAATCCTTCCTACCTCAGAAACTAGGCGTTTCTACTTCAGTCTTTATATTAATACGTTCACAGGATATTTATATTTGGTAGATAAAAATAGGTTCCTGGAATATTTGACAACAATTTAAATACATTCTGCGCGCGCGCGACACACACACACACACACACACACACATGCACGCACGCGCGCACGAGTATATACTGTGTGTGCATGTGTGTGTGTGTGTGTGTGCAACCGAAATTAAATTAACAACTAAATATTTTTGATAATACATAAGAATTGGGGGGCAAAGGATAGTTGCGATTTCTCGGTCTCTGATCGAGTCAAAGACCCTGATAGAACTGACATTTAACCCTTGCGGTGAATTTCGGTGAAGTCCGATGGGCCAAATTAGTCAAATCCACTCTTTTCATCTCCGCTCTGGGGCTCCCAGGGATATTTTAAGATGCGATAGAGATAGTGGTATGCGGAAAGCGACAGGAAGCTACTGCATTTATCTTTCCTAAGAAATACCGCAAAATTAAGATATATCGATCATATATGGAGACTAAGAGGATGGCAGAAAATAGGAAAAATAGAGAATGCCGGATTTCCAGTAGAAAACCTACTCTTGCGCAGAAAATTATAAATGAATGAATATAAGAATAAAAAAACTACTGTGGTCGAAATTTCAAATAGGTTTGCCGTATTAGCAAGTTCCGACGAAGTTGAGGAAGAGTTAGATGTTAATAGGGTGTGAGAAAATATCCGAGATAATATCAAAATTGCAGCTGAACAGAGCATAGGTTATTATGAAACTAAGAAAAAGAAACCATGGTTTGATGAAGATTGTTGCATGGTAGTAGAAAGAAGAAAGCAGGCAAAATTGAAATTCTTACAGATTCCAGTTGAGGCGAATAGAGATAATTATTTCAATAAAAGACGGGAAGCAAATCGTACACTTAGGAATAAAAAGAGAGATGACTTTAAGGAAAAACTGAATGAGATAGAAACAAATAGTAAAAATGAAAACATCAGAGATTTATATAAAGGCATAAAGGAATTCAAGAATGGATATCAGGCAAGGATAACCGTGATCAAGGATGAGAATGGTGACTTGCTTGCAGACTCTCATTCAATCCTGAATAGATGGAAAAACTATTTTGGGCAACTACTAAATATACATAGGCCAAATAGAAATGATCCGTACGAAATTGAAATACAAACTGCTGAGCCATTTATACCTGAACCCATTCTTTTTGAAGTCGGCATTGCGATAGAAAATTTTAAAAATTATAAGTCTCCAGGTATCGATCAAATTCCAGCAGAATTAATGCAAGAGGGTGGAAGCGCATTATCTAACGAAATTTATGAGCTTGTACTTGCTATTTGGAAAAAGGAAATTGTACCAGAACAATGGAAGGAGTCCATAATCGCACCTATCATTAAGAAGGGGGACAAGACTAAATGTAGTAACTTTCGAGGAATATAATTTTTGTTGACGTCGTACAAAATTTTGTCCAATATTCTTTTAAGAAGATTAACTCCATATGTAGATGAAATTATTGGGGATCGTCAGTGTGGTTTTAGGCGTAATAGATCAACTATTGACCAGATATTTTGTATTCGACAGATAATGGAGAAAAATTGGGAGTATAAGGGTATAGTGCATCAATTATTCATAGATTTCAAAAAGGCATATGACTCGGTTAAGAGAGAAATTTTATATGATATTCTTATTGAATTTGGTATTCCCAAGAAACTAGTTCGATTAATTAAAATGTGTCTCAGTGAAACGTACAGCAGAGTTCGTATAGGTCAGTTTCTGTCATATGCATTTCCAATTCACTGTGGGCTAAAGTAAGGAGATGCACTATCATCATTACTTTTTAACTTTGCTCTAGAGTACGCCATTAGGAAAGTCCAGGATAACAGAGAGGGTTCGGAATTGAATGGGTTACATCAGCTGCTTGTCTATGCGGATGACGTGAATATGTTAGGAGAAAATCCACAAACGATTAGGGAAAACACGGGGAAGAAAGTAAAGAGATAGGTTTGGAAGTAAATCCTGAAAAGACAAAGTATATGATTATGTCTCGTGACGAGAATATTGTACGAAATGGAAATATAAAAATGGGAAATTTATCTTTCGAAGAGATGGATAATTTCAAATATCTTGGAGCAACAGTAACAAATATAAATGATACTCGGGAGGAAATTAAACACAGAATAAATACGGGAAATGCCTGTTATTATTCGGTTGAGAAGCTTTTATCATCCAGTCTGCTGTCAAAAATCTGGAAGTTAGAATTTATAAAACAGTTATATTACCGGTTGTTCTTTATGGTTGTGAAACTTGGACTCTCACTTTGAGAGACGAACATATGTTAAGGGTGTTTGAGAATAAGGTGCTTAGGAAAATATTTGGGGCTAAGAGGGATGAAATTACAGGAAAATGGAGAAAGTTACACAACACAGAACTGCACGCATTGTATTCTTCACCTGACATAATTAGGAACATTAAATCTAGACGTTTGAGATGGGCAGGGCATGTAGCACGTATGGGCGAATCCAGAAATGCATATAGAGTGTTAGTTGGGAGGCCGGAGGGAAAAAGACCTTTGGGGAGGCCGAGACGTAGATGGGAGGATAATATTAAAATGGATTTAAGGGATGTGGGATATGATGATAGAGAATGAATTAATCTTGCTCAGGATAGGGACCGATGGAGGGCTTATGTGAGGGGGGCAATGAACCTCCGGGTTCCTTAAACGCCAGTAAGTAAGTAAGTACTGTGGACGTTTATTAAATTTTATGGCATCATTTATTAAATTTACATGCTATGCTCAGTATACGTATTAAATTAAAACTTAAAAAGAAATCCAAGCGTTACAATCACAGTCTAGTATATTCACTCACGAAGGTTGAGTTGTTGAGGGTACTAGAAACAATAGACTGAACCATACTATTTCGCATTGTCTGTGATGAGGTGATAGTAGCGATCCTAGTGGTTAGAAACTATCTATGGATGCATATTCCCTACGTATTGAGCTTCGTGGCTGTTAACCCAAAAGTGATAGGGCAGCAGGGCAGAGCCGAGTACCTGCCATCTAGCGGTCAACTGCTAACAACGAGACGGGATTGAGGTAGTGCATAATCATTTCTCCGCCAATTGCGACTGACCAATTTTCCTATCGCGACTAGGTGGACCCAGTTATAAAACCTATCCCCTTAAAATATCTTGGGTATAGCCAGAAATCGAACTCGGAATCTTTTGACTTATAGACAAACTAACCATATTAGACTTTAGGTTCACATGTATGTATTACAATTTATTTACTGTTATTTGCCAATTGCATGTGCTACTTACTTTCAGTTGTAGATCGTTCAATCTGTAATCCTCGATACTGTGAAAGTTCCAAGCAATACCTACGTAAACCTGATATGAAATTGACGGTCCTACACAACTCTTTGCATGTAGCGCGGTTGTTTAATAGCCATAGCGACAATTGGACACATTTTCTAAGAAGCAAATAGGTGAAAATAAATATTAAACACAGACACAAGATGTTTTACTATAGAAGAACACAAAGAGAGATTTTACGTAATTTACATCACTTTGAAACCTGTGAGAACTAAGTTAAGAAAAATGATATAAATTGTACCCCCGGTCTGAAAACGGAAATTCAGTACCGGTAACTCAAAAGTTTGTAATTTCTTTGGCTTAGAATATAATGATCAAGTTTTTATTAAATAAATATGCAATCTGAACACACGTCTGTGAGATAGTAAAACGTCCACATGTAGGTTATTCTCAAAGTCACTTTCAGATGCCGTCTGCAGGCTTTTCGCGGGGAGTTAGCTCTGTTTAAGATTCCATGTCTGTACAGGCACACATTCTGTGCAGTCAAAGAGGAACAAACTTCTGCATGAAATATTCTATGTGACTGCAGTTAACGATCTTTCAGTCGTGGATAACACGTTCCAAACGAGCCCTCGGTCTAGACTTACTTTCACTAAGAACATTTTCTTGCAGGTTAAATCGCTGTAATCTCGCCTAGAATAGTAGAGTTGTTCACCAGTCGGAAATATAAATCTTTCTACAAATTGATGACATCAGTTCCAACTTCTCTTCCTAATGAAAGATATATTATTCTATTTCTGGTAATAAATGTTAATTCTTGTGTAGAAGCACAGATTCTAATAATAATGACAATCATCTTTAACTGGAGTGATACTTTTGGTGCACAGGATCGAAATATGAGCAGTTTTCTCGAAATTCTCCCGTTTTCCTTAACATTATAAACATCATTCTACAAACACTTTCATTTCCATATTTCTCTTCTACTCATTCCATGTCACTTCATGGTTTCAGAAATGTAGGAGCTTTTGGCACAAGATGAAGTATTCATGACCGTGCACACTTGTCTATTGGAGATGCCCAGTTGGTGAGACCCACATGTCTTAGGAGGAATTGTAACCCACGACCGTGGCTTCAACACGACGCTAAATTTACGTTCATTAACTGCTGTATACGCCATATTATCAAACTTTGTAATCTCGTCGGATGAAATAATGATGAAATTGATTCATTAAATATAAGCTTCGAAGTACTGAAATTATTTTTACTTGGTTATTTAACGACGCTATATCAACAACTTGATTATTTAGCGTCGAGGGATTGATGACAGCGCGATGAAATTTAGCGAGATGAGGCTGAGGATTCGCCATATATTATCTGACATTACCCTCACGGTTGGGGAAAATGTTGGAAAAAGCCAACCAGGTAATCACCCCAAGCGGAAATCGAACCCGCGCCCAAGGGCAATTCGGATCGGCAGGCAAGCGCTTTAGCCACTAAGCTACGCCGATGGCTGAAATGATCTTGTTTCGTGCACATTAAAATCAATTAATCATTGTATCAATGAATAAATTGAACAATGCTGGTTAAGGAAGGAATAATAATCTAAAAGTAACACTTTTTCACACCCCTGCAAGGGCCCTTTGGGTCGTCTTAATATTTGTGTAAACTCCTAGCCTTAAGGCCATCTGTTTAATTTCGTACGAACTATTCCACTTAAAAAACAGTGAAAGAAGTGTAGGAAAAGAGTTGAAAGCCTAAAAGCATGCTAAGGACAAATTATAAGAGACTTGGTGTAAACACGAGAAAAAAGCAGAACTAGGGTAAAGTGACTAAAAGTGACATAGACAGAAAAATTCCACATCCCTAATTCAGATAAGGAAACATTAAAAGCTATTCTCCATTGAAGAGGCCATTGTCCTATATGGGATTTCAAGGCTGTTATTATTATTATTATTATTATTATTATTATTATTATTATTATTATTATTATTATCATCATCATTATTATTATATTATTATTCATTTCTTCAAATATAAACGTATCGTATTGCTTATAAATAGACACATAGGGAAGTCTCGGCTAATTCCGCAATATTAAGAAGTAAATCTATCATATTTTTATTAAAATGTTTATTGAAAAATATTATCAAGGTATGGAGACATGGACGAAATCTTTCATTACCAAATGAGATAAAGATACCTATTAAAATGCAAACATTTCAGTTGAAAAAGAATTCGGGTAATTCCTCAGCATTGCAGTTGGCTAATTCCGCAGTAGTAAATAATTATGAAATACATTATGAAAGTAACATAAAAGGAACAATTTATATGTAACAATGCTCACTTTCTTCACAGCTGTGTAGCAAAACACGAAAAACAGCCAATTTTCGTTGTTTCACTGTATTGCCGACAGAGGTGTCGACCAATATCCTTGATTTTTTTTCTATAGCACTGCAAAGGACATGCCTCCTGTTGACAGCCTCTCAAAACTTTCGTTCACGCTATTGTAAAGACGCAGTAAAATCATACATCCACTGCTGCGGAATTAGCCGAGTTTCCCCTATTAGTTTGGTGTAGGCTATTTCCAATAAACGAATAAATAAAATAGATTTATTTCTGTTATTTATATGCGTTAGGAAATATTTAAATGACTTATTTTAGTTATATTACAAACAGGGGCAAATCTGTTAAAAAGACAATTATAATGTATATTCATTATTAACTCCGAACGCTCTATAAGAAGCTTTGTATTTTACCTGTCCAAGTTATGCATGTATGTCTACATAGATTTCAAAATTAAATATTCTCTCCAATTGCAACAATTACAAAATACCGTTTTTAATTTTAATTATAAAACATGTAATACATTTAAAACAACCAATGAAAAGTGAAACATATACAATATTCATCCTTGAGAACATATGAACGCGAGTTCATAGAAGTCTCTAGCTGGCAAGGGACGCGAAAGTCCGTAATATTTCAATTCAGATTTCCAGCTTCGCTGCAGCCTTCCTTTTCGTCATATCGTAACTATACAGCTCCGGCGCACGAGAAAGGGTCACAGAAGTGCAGTCCAGAGGGTTTTTGGCAGTATTTCGTACCACTACATCTAAAGATCTGAAGTCTACTGCAGTGTTCTAATTTTAGGTTTGCTGTAGCACTAGATACATTACACGCACTTCGACCTCAGTGCCTTCTTGTTTAAAGTACAGACGAGTTCAACCTGCTCACAAAGACAGTCTCTACAAAAACAAAGAGAACAGCTGCCTTTATGCTTTTCGCAACCGAGAGCTCATTGTCCGCCCATGAACTATATACCATAATAAAGTCAGGAACTCTGTGCAGGTTACATATGACATTTTGTGTCAGCGTATTCCTATATGTATGTGTCTACAAATAAGTGTTAATATATTATGTTGGTGATTACAAGCAAGAATAGCCTATGAATTAAATATACACTAATTTTCGTGCTTTCTTTCCAAGTAATGTTACCAACACTAGCTTAATTATTTTCACTTAGATAGGAACTAGTCCACACCTGTGGAGTAACGGTCAGCGCGTCTGGCCGCGAAACCAGGTGGCCCGGGTTCGCATCCCGGTCGGGGCAAGTTATCTGGTTGAGGTTTTTTCCGGTGTTTTTCCTCAACCCAATATGAGCAAATGCTGGGTAACTTTCGGTGTTGGACCCCGGACTCATTTCACTGGCATTATCACCTTCATACCATTCAGACGCTAAATAGCCTAAAATAAAAAAATAGGAACTAATATTGGATAAAACTTTCAGAGTAGCCTATATGTAACATAACTAAAAATCACAACAGACACAGGAAACTGTAAAACTGTAAAACTGTAAAAAGAAAGACAGAAACATTATGAATCACCAAAACTTAAGGCATATTTTCAAATAGGTTTTAGATAAATTGAAAGAAAAAGGACAACATAATAGATTTTAAGAAGCTTATTTGGAAATGTAACTAACCCAAAACTAGGCGGCGTAAATTAGTGATAGTAGTTTGTTTTTTTTTATTTTATCTTATTTTTTTATTTTTTTAAATTGGTTATTTAACGACTCTGTATCAACTACTAGGTTATTGAGCGTCGATGAGATTGGTGATAGCGAGATGGTATTTGGCGAGATGAGGCCGAGGATTCGCCATAGATTACCTGGCATTCACCTTACGGTTGGGGAAAATCTCGGAAAAACCCAACCAGGTAATCAGCCCAAGCGGGGATCGAACCCGCGCCCGAACGCATGATAGTAGTATATTTAATAGCATGATTATCTGCAGTAGTCGTTGTTGTAGTTCATGTACTTAATAGGAGTATTAGAATTTCGCAATGGTGGTTATGTCTGATACGCTGAAAAGTTCTAAATCTATGTAATGAATATGACTATAATTATAATTATGTAAATTATGTGATAAATATATCTTACTCCAAGTATTGTACCAGAAAATGTATCTATAAATAGAGCTAATATAAACTGTTAATAATTGTAGATCTAGACAATATGGTAAATGTAATGAGCATATATCGTAAGCCATCATATAACTTAAATGAAACCATTCTGTTAACTAAGAAATTTGCAGAATTATCAGGAAACGAAAATAGTCCAATGCCAATAAGTTGAGAAATATTGGTGTACTGTACGTCCAATTACAGCTTCGCCTGATATTCTATCTGCCTGCTTAGCTCTCACGTCAGAGAAGTGTTCTATGTATAAGGCGCAACGTTATAAATGTATATTCAAAACTTTATTAAAATCTACACTAATTAAATTTAAAAGATCTCATTGACTTTTAGAATTAATTTTCTTACGTTTTATTTAACTAAGAATCTCATGAATTTGGTTATGAAGAGTATAGCACAATGCAGTTAATTTCTGTTGTGTATGCCTTTAAACATGGACAATGGAATGCTGCAAAGATATAATTTTAAAGAAAACAAATTAATCCTCTAGTCCAGTGGTTCCCAAACTTCTTTAAGACGCGATCCACTTTTGAGCTAGACTTGAGTTTCCGACCCCACCCCCTCCATTACCATACCGGTTTTTCATTCCATTCCAAAAACAAATCCCTGTAAAATCGTGAACTATAATTTTACTCAAAGTCCGTGCATAACACTCCAAGTACGATTTTAAACAACAGCTTTTTGAGTATCTTCCGAAGGAAACTCAAAACAATTAGGTATTCACATATGTATACCGAATCTGTTGCGCTTAAGCGGCTGAAATTCCAAAAAAATAAATAAATAAATAAGAATTGAAATTTGTACCTACTGAAGGAATATTGAAACTGTACCCTTTTTCGCAAAGTGTTAACCAATTTTATAACAAAAGAATACCTCGAGTTTGGAAAAGGAGTTCTTAAATTTTGTATAACGTTAGCAATCTCACATTCATTCTCATAATTTTTTGGTTCGGAGCGAATTTTTGTCCTCTAATATTAATTGTTACTGAAACAGACGTATTCTGTAGGACCAAAAAATTAATCTTTACGTAGATTCTTCGAGCAACAGTGCATTTTACTGTGGAATCCCGGCCACTAAGTCACTCAATTGCGTGCGCTTCTTGTATAATGGCAGTTGACAATATAAAAATGTCAACATACATGTCGAACTTGGAGTCAGGCCACAAAGGCAAAAACATTGCAGGATAGAGATTTGATCCGGTGCTGTGGATTGAACTTCGGCGTAGCTCGGCGTAGCGCTTGGTACGTAGAATCAAAGACCCGGGTTCGATCCCCGGCGCCGAAGCGAATTTTTCTCCTCTAACATTAATTAAATTACTTTGTTTATGGTATTGTTGGAGAAAACAAAGAAAGCTTGGGAGTTTATGTTAAAACGGTTTTAACAATTGAAGAGTCCACTGCAAGAATGATGGATGTCACTTTCTTGTCGAAATGAACCAAGACTGTCAATGCATAGCTTAAGACATATAGAATGTACATAGAGAGTTATATGGCATTAACACTGATAGTCATTGTCCAGTAATGATCGGAAAATCACAGTTAAGCTTTGAGCGCTAAGCATTTCAAACGTTCAATTGCTTCTCCTGCAAAATGTATTCCAAATTACATTCATCATTCTTGCAGTGGACTCTTCAATTTGAAGAGAATTAAGATTGTTCTATTCTATACTGAAATAAAGCTTTTGTTTCAGAAAAAACGCCAGTACCATCAATTTTTTAACTATAGAAAGGCACCGACTTCTGGATAAATTCTCCAAATAGTGAGGAAATTCAATGAAAACGGAACCGTTCTTAACCTAAATAAAGCGAATTCAGGCAAACCAAGAGCTGAAGCCGTGCGGAAGTCATTGGATCGGAGTCATCGTATAGGATACCTCAGATGTACATAGGAGTTAGGAATGAGGCCGACGTCTCTGAAAAGAATTTAAGAAATTGATTTGAAGCTGGTTCCTTACAAAATTCAGGTGAAACACATGTTAACGGTGAATGAAAAACGTATCTGCAACAACATATGCGTTAACTTCATTCTCAAGGTGAAAGAAAATGAGGATTTGATTCGGAATGTTTGGTTCACGGATGAAGAGATTTTCATCTTAGTGATGTAGTGAATCATCAAAACTGAAGATTATGGGGTTCACACCCTACAGAAGAAGTGCGAGAACAGACACTTCACAGTCCGAAATGCACTGATTGTTGGGCTCTAAGGGAGAAAATCATTATTAGTCCCTTCTTGTTTTCGGATAAAAACGGGAATACGCTAACCGTCAACGAGGAATGATATCAACAAATCATAAGAAAACTCATGGGAAAACTAGATGATTTCGGAGGCGTCGAACAACAGTGGATCCAACTGGATGGTGCAACACCACATACTGCAGGCTCTACAATAAATTGCACTCTTGGAAGAATATTTTCAAGACAGGATGATTTCAAAGAAAAAGGACTTATTTTGTCCTCCTCACTTACCAGACTTAAGCCCACTTCATGTCTTTTTATGGGGATATGCAAAGAACAATATTTACGCGCAGAAGCCTAGAACCATCTCTGACCTGAAGAGAAACACGGAGAACTTCACTGTCTTTAAACATGTGCAGTAATACTTGGAATATATAACCAGTTCAAGGTTATTAATTATTAAAATCGTTCATATTTTATTTGTGCTTTCGGTATTAAGTTACATAATATTTATATATTGAATTCTGTAAGCCCGATCCCTGTAATAGTAAGCATATGAAAGCTTCGATTTTGATGTTTTACCACTCATTTTGAAGCTTAGGCTCTCAACATTGTAGCAAAATTAATAAAAGTTCAAATAACTTGATCACTGAGCTACAATTCAGGTAAGAATTAAGGACGAGCAATTATTTTATAATCCATCAGATGGTGCTTATTTCGCGGTACTGAACGAACGGATTTTGTTCGTTATATACCTACGGGTTATCAACTGGTATAATAATAGAATTGCTTAAAATGCAGAAGGTCATTCATTAATTTCTTTCGGAGAGTCTGTTTGTATGGGCAATTTAACATATTTTCATATACCTTTTTATTAATATATTTTTTCGATGTTTATACTTAGGCCTACGTACTCACAAAATTTAAATTTCGATACTCATGACGAATGAATATTTTTAATTGAAGACCTCCCCGGAATAAGGATGTAACCTACATACCTTTAATTCATATTTTAGAAGAAAATAAAATAATTTTAGGGGCATATTTCAATAGGACTATGTTTACTATCAGGTAGATATCGGGTGTTAGGAAAATGCCTATTTTATTTGAATGTTCACATTTAAATACTTTTAGTTCATGTGCACGGATCATGAGAAATGAAGCATTCTGATTAAGTTTGACCTTGACTTTTTTGCCATTTACGCCTTTTTTGCTTTGATATGTAAATTTTGCCCTTTTCTTCTTTCATATATACTTTTTTACCTTTCTCTTTATATGACTAATATGACTGTTATTCCACATATATGCATCTCGATTACACAACTTTTAACACTATATCACACGGAATATGTATTATATGTCTTTCTCGTGTTAAATTTTACCGTACCTGGTTAATATGTTCCAGCCTGTTAAGGATCAGTTTGAAGATGGCCCAGGACAGGCTGAAACATATTAACCAGGTACGGTAAAATTTAACACGAGAAAGACATATAATACATATTCCGTGGACTATTATTCCATTTAATCTCGAAAAATAACTGAAAACTGTAAGTGTGAAATTTTCATTTATTTCAATAAAGCATCTTTAAAGACGTATCTTTATTTTTTCCTGGTAGAAATAGTACCTCTTTCAGCATGAGAAAACTGCTCTCCATTAAGGTAACATCAATTTTCAACATGCAAATCGTCAGATATTATTAACCCAACCTACTATTGTACATCTGAAAAACAAACAATTTTTGTTAACAAACCATTAATTCTGTGCGTAATGTGCTAAGTGGGAATGGTGGTGAGCTTCCTGAGCGTTTAATGTAGCCAGGATGGCACTGTTTAAGTATGCTCCAGTCACATTAGTATACGTTGAGAGATCTTTTTCAGCATATAAACTGATTTTGTCCAATAAACATGACAGAACTTTGTGCGTTAATTTTGAAACGTTGCTTGTTGTTTATTGTAATTCAAATTATGAACGTGAAGTTGTGGATGAATAAGTACAAGTGATACAAGTCTATAGAACAGAAAAAACTACTTTCCCAGTGCACTTTGTTAAGTTACTTATGGTATTATGGATGTTTACTTTATGAATTATGAGTACTCAAATATAATTTCAGTGCCTTTTATTGCCCTTTTGTTGTTTTAGAGCCTTTTTAGGAGCCTAAAATACCCTTTTAGTGCTTTAATTTCCGATATCTATCACAACCATTTGAGTAAACAAGGATACAAGTTTATTCAGCCATTGGATGCTATAATTTATTATTACAAATACTTCCTTTAAAATTACTTTTTCCACTTACATCACATATTTCGAGAATTTGATGTTACATCCTTTTTCCGGGGAGGTATTCAATTATATGTAGCTGTTCCACCATGGAGTATTCTTTTAGCAGTTCCAAATATATGAAGTATGATTTTTACAATAGAAATCAACAGTTCCAAAATATAAACTTTCTGCAATACAAAGATTGTGTACGTGAGAGAATTTTTTTCACGTACTGTATATGGTAAACCATCGATAAATAGTGTAAAAACAACAAGTTTGTTACATAATGCTGCACTGATAACGGCTACGAATGCTTGCTACGAGTAGGTCTCGGAGAAGCAGCCTAGAATATCGCAATACGATAGCGAGGAATCAACAGAGTGGATGGTGCCAGTATAGAATGGATAAGTTTTCCGAACAGATCTCTGGTAATAGATAAAAAATATATTTTCCCTTATGCGTTAATATGGATATGTGGATAATATTTGTGACCACTGTCAGGCACTAATTTTCTCGGCTGAATAAACATCAGGACACTTCACGTCATGCTACCACAATGGTTTACTTTATTTAGGGATAACAAAGAACTTAGAGAATGAATGTTATCTGACAAGAATTTGATACTAAACATACTGTCTTATAATACTGCTATGGAATGTGTCTCAGTCTCAGCAACTTAGAGTCCCGGTAATGATTTATACAATTTCAAAATTCAAAAGGTGACAATCGCCACTGCTTGTCGCATTTACTCCCAATAGGCGAAACTTCATAAAAACATGATACTGATAATGTTTCCACTTCATCTGTGGAAAATATACGAAGATTTTTTACTGAATTTCTTGACTATTAAGATTATACAGAATGTTAAGGAAAAAAGTATCCAATATTTTAGGAGGTGCTAGTATTCAACAAAACAAGAAAAAAGTCTAATAAACATGGGTCCTACAACACATACTTTCTGAGATCTGAACACTTATTCATACCAGGTGCTCGATGTGACGGTCATTCATGGCAATGCATTCCTCTGCCCTTCGTCGTAAGGAATCACGCACTCTTTGCAATTGACGTGGTTGTTCTAGTAACCAAAACTCTAGGGGATTTAGATTTGAGGAACGAGCAGGCCAAGGTGTGGGGCCTCCCCAAACCAATATAGCGGTCCTGAAATATCAGCGTTAGGTGTTCACGCTCATTGCGGAAAAAATGTGCTGATGTGCCATCGTGCATGAACCACATCTGTAGTCTTTACTGACATGATACATGCTCCAGCAAGGTAGGCAATACATTAATTAGAAAATCCTGATAACGAGCCCCAGTTAATCTCTGTGGTAGCACGTATGACTCTTAATCTATCGCCAAGAACGCCTACCCATACGTTGATTGAGATTCGGTGCTGATGCCTTGTTTTTCCAAGTGCATGGGGATTTTCATCAGCCCACACATGCTGATTACGAAAATTCACAACACCATCTCTGCTGAACCCCACTCGTATCCTCAACCAAACTTTTCTTTTCAGTATTCCTTGCGAAGTATCAGTATTCCATGCCAGGGGTGTCAACTACGGTATGATTATCTGGTAGCCTGCTGTACTATAGGACAGAGAAATGCATTGCCATGAATGGACGTCGCATTGAGCACATCCTATGAACAAGTGTTCAGATCTCAGAAAGTATGTGTTGTAGGACCATGTTTATTAGACATACTTTCTTGTTTTGATGCATACTATCACCTCCTAAAATATTGGATACTTTTTTAACAACCTGTGTATGCCTTTACTATAATGTTTGCCAATCCATGTTTCAATATTAAGGATCCTCTGCATAATATCAGACATTTCACAATGCAATGTGCTATCGAACTAGGAACGAATTGATATAATGTTACTGAAGTGGATTCTTCCTGATCGAAATGTTCACCTAAAAATTTAATACAGAATGAAGCCAATGTGATCGCACATCATTACAGTTTCAACTGCACAAGGCACTAGTACTAATTAAAAACAATACCATGTACTCTTATTATCAAAAGGAAGATTATACAACATTCATTACACCTATATGTACATATTCTCCTGAATCTGGAGACATTTCTTGTTTTATTTTTAAAGTTCAATATAGTTCTACACTTAAAAGTCACTGGCATGAGGAAAATGCTGAAAAAATTCTTCAAGTTAGAGTTAAGGCACAAATGCAGGTATATTATACTATACTTCGGGTCTCTGCTCATACATCTTATATCATAATGACGTATGGAGTATGGTGTAGTATACTATACTCCAAGGACTCACGAGGATATACTCATCTCATATTTCCTTGTACTAAATATAATGTTCTTAATTTAAAGTAGTAAATTCGATTATTTAAAACGAAACATTTTAAATAGTTTCAATTTATAACTAACATTTCAATAAAAGTAGAAATGAACATACAAAAAGGCGCACCTTAACTGAACACTTTTAAAATTGAACGAGATACGTTACACATGCGGAGCTCCTTGACCTCAAGACATTACGACTTCAACACACGACAATGTACTTAACATAAAAATACCATTAGCGATAAAACTGAGATTTCATTTCGTATCAGAGTTTGAAAACCGCATGTCTAATACTCTCGAGCGAACAGGTTATTTCAGTCTCAGCAGCAAGGAAAGTGATGGATGTTTCCTGCTACAATCTGCTTGGATTTATTCAGATATAATGACCAGAATAAGAATACATCATAAACTATTAAATTACAGTATCTGAATTTACATAAGAATTAATGTTCCGTGACAAGAATGTGTGGAAAAATTCTTCAATTTACACTATACTTACAGGCAATGTAAATATCATATTTAAACCATACTTTGTATTTTTAAGTTACATTACAGTTAATTAAATATAATCTCAAATACTAAGATTATAATTGTAGTACAAAATAAATATATAATGCAAAAGCCTACAGATTTTGATTCATGAGTATCTGCTTATGCGAAAAGGAAAATAACAATTACACATAATAAAAAATTTAATCCTATCTCTGTTTAGGTTATCAAAATACATATTATATTATGTTGATGATAAACTCTATACAGGTTTCACAACCTTTTTTCATAGGATATAATAAGTATATTATAAAGTGTTATAGTGACAGTATTAGGAACTTCTAGGATTGAGCCGGATTCGGTAGCGTAGCTGGCCTTCTATACTCGACATTGCGGGTTCGATCTCAGCCCAGGTCGATGGCATTTCAGTGTGTTTAAATGCGACAGGCTCATGTCAGTAGATTTACTGGCATGTAAAAGAACTCCTGCGGGACAAAATTAAGGCACACCGGCGACGCTGATATAACCTCTGCAATTGCGAGCGTCGTTAAATAAACCATAATTTGTAAAAATTTCTAGGATTAACAGGTTGCTCATAAGGAGAAATTTGACAATTTTTTTTGAAAAAGAAAGAAGCGTAACTCATTTGTTCTGCGAATTATTGACCTAATTACTAATATACTGAATGTGATTTAAATTTCAGGACATCAAAAGTAATAATAATAATAATAATAATAATAATAATAATAATAATAATAACTTAAATACTAGCTTTATACTCGTAAATAAAATTTCAAAATACAACTTTAGGATCACCAAGGTACTAAATGTCCCAACAGCACTAAGTAACACGCAAGCTATTGTAATTTTAAACCCCCGCGAAATGAACATAAAATTTTATGTCAGAAATACTAATATGTAATATCTGCATGCAAAATATAAGAAAGATATTATCTGTTCTGTAATTCACTACAACTATGTTTGGCACTATCATACAATGTATGTTGAGAATTCGGCGGTTATCAATTAACCTAACATTATGTAGATGAAGTGTAAGAAAGAATTAGGCCTACAATTATTTCTGAGATTGTTAAACTATAAGCTTCCGTATTCCTCTATGGTAATTGGTTGTTAGCAAGCTTCAACGATTACAACACGAAAATAAAAAGAGAGCGCGTACTTCCACCATAAATTCTTCTTTGTAAATCGTCGTTGTTCCTGCAATAACTCCTATGTGCAAAATATAAAATTGTTTATTCATCCTATGGCAACCGTACATAGAACACTGTGAATTCTTACATTTTCGAAACAAAGAAATGTAATTACATATAGGAGACTTTATTATTTGCTGTATCACTATTTACGTTATTTAATAGAGCAAAAATTTGAAAATCGATAAATATGTCACATAAAGTTATTACAGGAACAACGACGATATTTCATATTTTGAAATGTGTATAACAGTGAAAATATAACATCATGTTTCTAAAATGTAGTCTGTTCTTGATTTTGTAAATTTTTCATTTTGCACTGCTTAAAGTCAAACAATTTTATCGTGACATGAGCTAATTAAGGATATAGTTTGATATACGCCTCTAAATCCATTCTGATCTCTATTTTGGAAATCTACGAGTAAAATTATGTAAGTTATTCCATTTCACAAGTGACAGTTTTTTAAATTCCGTATCGGATTTTGAAGTAATTTTGAATTCAATAACGAATACTCAAAAATAAAACAAGAAATTCACAGATATTTTTAAAAATATTATAGTTAGGCGGTAAACCAGTTTCTTATGCTTTGCTGTTAATATTGGCGGCAAAATATCTGTAGATATCCTTTTCTTTAGAGTGTATACCGATAAAAGACATTTCAACGGGATTTTTACCTTGTATTTCTGAAACTTTCTCTTGGCAGAAGAAATAAGTGGAACTTACCTACTTACTTACTTACCTACCTACTACTTACTTACTTACTTACTTACTTACTTACTTACTTACTTATTGGCTTTTGAGGAACCCGGAGGTTCATTGCCGCCCTCACATAAGCTCGCCATTGGTCCCTATCCTGAACAAGATTAATCCAGTCTCTATCATCATATCCCACCTCCCTCAAATCCATTTTAATATCATCTTCCCATCTACAGCTCGGCCTCCCCAAAGGTCTTTTTCCCTCCGGCCTTCCAATTAACACTCTATAACAACTAGAAGAAATTTACTTTTCAGTTTTTAATTCCTAAAACATAAAAAATTAAATACTTTCATATAGTACTTACAAGTACTGTGTTATATATTGCAGTAATACAAACACAGAAAAATTGATATCGCAGTTGCTCTTAAAATAGTACAACACTGAATACTTCTGGAATTTACTGTGCTTGAGAATGAAAGTGGAAATCTCAGTTGGAGACCAACATAGTCTCATGCAACCTGGAATGCAATATTGAAAAGCAACTTGAAAACTGTTACGTGAATATTTCATGTACTTGGTGTCTATTTTATATTCCGAACGTTCGCGGATCGGATCTCACCTGAGGTTTTCTCTGACTGTGGGGATTTAGGAGTTGAACTTGAATTCTTACGTAAGCTGCGGGAACCGCATGTGTACCTCCTCATATACTCGCAATTTATACAAACAAATTGATATCAATATTTATTGAATCATATACACTGTCAATCGCGAGATAAACTTCAAAACATCCTGCATTATAAAAAGAGGACGTTCCACTTACAGAGTGGATAATAATAAGATGTTTTAGTCATAGCTAACTCATTAATAAAATGTTGTTTCAGTTATAGTTCAATCATTAACGAAGTATTGTTTCAGTTATAGCTCAGTCATTAGTAAGTTTTCATTCCAGTTATAGCTCAGTCATTAATACGGTTTTATTCCAGTTATAGCTCAGTTATTAATAAGGTTTTATTTCAGTTATAGCTCAGTCATTAATAAAGTTTTATTTCAGTTATAGCTCAGTCATTAATAAGGTTTTAGTCCAGCTACGTATAGCTCAGTCATTAATAAGGTTTTATTCCAGTTATAGCTTAGTCATTAAAAAGGTTTTATTCCAGTTATAGCTTAGTCATTAAAAAGGTTTTATTCCAGTTATAGCTCAGTCATTAATAAGTTTTCATTCCAGTTATAGCTCAGTCATTAATATGGTTTTATTCCAGTTATAGCTCAGTCATTAATAAGGTTTTATTCCAGTTATAGCTCAGCCATTAATAAAGTTTCATTTCAGTTATAGCTCAGTCATTAATAAGGTTTTATTCCAGCTACGTATAGCTCAGTCGTTAATAAGATTTTATTCCTGTTATAGCTCAGTCACTAAAGAGGTTTTATTCCAGTTAGAGCTCAGTCATTAATAAGGTTTTATTCAAGTTATAGCTCAGTCATTAATATGGTTTAATTCCAGTTATAGCTCAGTCATTAATAAAGTTTTATTCCAGCTATGTATAGCTCAGTCATTAATAAGGTTTTATTCCAGCTACAACTCAGTCATTAATAAGGTTTTATACCAGTTATAACTCAGTCATTAATAAAGTTTAATTCCAGTTATAGTTCAATCATTAATAGGGTTTTATTCAGTTATAACTCAGTCATTAATGAGGTTTTCTTCCAGTTATAGCGCAGTAATTAATGAGGTATTATTTCAGTTAAAGTTCAGTCATTAATAAGGTCTTATTCCAGTTAAGCTCAGTCACTAATAAGGTTTCATTCCAGTTATAGCTCAATCATTAATGAGGTTTCGTTCCAGTTAAAGCTCAGTCATTAATAAGGTTTTATTCCAGCTGCGTATAGCTAAATCATTAATAAGGTTTATTTCAGGTATAGCTCAGTTATTATTGAGGTTTTATTCCAGTTATAGGTCAGTCATTAGTAAGGTTTTATTCCAACTACGTATAGTTCAGTCATTAATAAAGTTTTATTCCAGTTATAGCTCAATCATTAATGGGGTTTCATTCCAGTTAAAGCTTAGCCATTAATAAGGTTTTATTCCAGCTGCGTATAGCTCAATCATTAATAAGGTTTTATTCCACGTATAGTCCAGTCATTATTGAGGTTTTATTCCAGTTATAGCTCAGTCATTAATAAGGTTTTATTCCAGCTGCGTATAGCTAAATCATTAATAAGGTTTATTTCAGGTATAGCTCAGTTATTATTGAGGTTTTATTCCAGTTATAGGTCAGTCATTAGTAAGGTTTTATTCCAACTACGTATAGTTCAGTCATTAATAAAGTTTTATTCCAGTTATAGCTCAATCATTAATGGGGTTTCATTCCAGTTAAAGCTTAGTCATTAATAAGGTTTTATTCCAGCTGCGTATAGCTCAATCATTAATAAGGTTTTATTCCACGTATAGTCCAGTCATTATTGAGGTTTTATTCCAGTTATAGCTCAGTCATTAGTAAGGTTTTATTCCAACTCCGTATATCTCAGTCATTAATGAGGTGTTGTGTCAATAGTTATAGTTCAGTCATTAATAAGGCATTTTTTCATCCATGGGTCAGTAATTAATAAGATGTTATTCCAGTCATAAATCACTCATAAATAAGCTGTCACTTCAGTGTTCAGTCATTAATAATGTGCTCTTATAGGTATAGTTCATTTATCAATATTGTGTTTTTCTAGATAATTTCAGTCATTAAGAAAGTAATGTCTCGACGATAGTTGTTATTATTAACGTTTTCCCTACCATAGTGTGATCATTAACAAAGTGTTGTTCTAGATGCAACGAATTTATTAAATAGGCTCTTATCCCTGCCACAGTTCTCTGTAAATAAGACGTTTCTAATGCATAGATAGTAACTAATAAATATTTGCCCAGTCAATCAAACATATGATGTTTTTTAGTCATAATTATTTTAGTAATTAATAAGAGATTTTCCAGCCGCAGTTCATTCAATAATGACACGTTGTTCTAATCAGCCTTTAAAAATTATAATTCAGCCATATTTCAGACGTTAATAATGTATCTTTCTCTGTTACAGTTCAGTCCTCATAAGGCGACATTGAAGATATAATTCAGACACTAAGAAATGTAGTTTCAGTCACAGTGGTTAATATTATGTCCCAGATATGATTCAATGATAATGACCTTCTGTTTCACCTTCAGTTGAGACTTCAATAAACTACAGTTTGAGTCGTATTTGTCATAATTGTCATAAGAAAATTATTGTTCCCTCCATAATTCAACCAAAATAAGCTATTTCTTAGGATATAGTTTAGCAGCACAGCTAGCGGTTGTACACCAAGATAGATCTTGCGACCTAATGATGAACAGACAAGTTGTGAAGTAGCTGTTGTCCGATTATTTCGCTCATCCTCACATTACCTTTCAACCATTCCTCCGTTATTGCCAAATCGCCATCAATCTATTAGGTATAATTTGTATAGTTTGGAAATATCGGTCAAATACGCAGAATTTTTTTAACAGGTTTTGTTGAATAGCAGGAATGGGCACGTTCTTGGAACTACAGACGTGGACAAATTATTAGACTATAGTAAATTAATTATATGTGCAATGAAGCTGTACTTATAGGTAGAAATAATGAACAAAAATGTATTTTGCACAGATATAATGAACAGAAAATTGAGTCTTGAGGTTACTAATATTTTGTGAACATTACCTTATTTTTTATTAACACGTTGATTTTGTCAGGGATGCTGGAAACCAAAGTTTAACACTTTCTTTGAATATCAGGATCATTTAGCCAGATATCAGACAGTGCTTAAATGAGCCCATGTTTTGTTGTAAGCCTCTTTTTGTTCACCTTCTTCTTCAGTATAGATCACAGATTTTCAATTTCGTTCATGTCCGGTCTTCTTACAGGCCATGGGAGAATATCTTCTGCAGTATATAATTAAAACACCAGTAGTACCAACAAAGCCAGAAAAAATATACTTAACCTTTGGAAAAATATAACAGAAGATGTAAACAATCATATTTACAACAATAGAGACTCTGTGAATTATACTGAGAGTTGATATGACGAATTATATTATGTTTCCAAGAAAACGTTTTAGTCTAATAATTTGTCAACGTCTGTAATATGACATGATGATCAAAAAATGGTATAGAGAGTAAAAACAGGAATTCAGTCTCTCCATCGATGAGTTAACAGTAGGCTAACAACTCGCAGATTTCAGAGCAAAGCAAAACACTACTAGCATTCACATGGGAGTGAAATGTATTAAAATTACAAAGCTCTCCTGCCTCAATCGAACCGGTTGGTCTTCGCAGCGTGGAAAATTGCACTGAAGAGGCTATATCCGGAGACATAACGTAACGCGGAAGTCGCAAACATGCAACAGAGGAAAGGAGAAGAAACAAGCACAGGTATTACGAGAAAACAACCGTCACTTCCTCAATCACGAGACTATTAACGATACGATTCGATACGATTTACTCAGATCCTGAGGAAATGGGTCGGATGCATATATTTTCAACAGTAAACAATGCTCATCAGGAAACAGTTCCTGCTGCATGAGCTTGGATTCCTTTAGAAGGAAACATATTCCTTACAGAGGAAATTTCTAGGTGATAGATCGCTCAGAAGTATAAGATTTCTTAGTTACATGTAATTTAAGAACTTCTATATTATTCAACGCAGTGTATGATATTCTTTGCACCGTATCACAAACGTAGAAACAGCCAACGCTTAGGAGCTACGTAACGGCTCCATCATCGGAGAAAGCAAGAACCCATCTTTTGGATCCGTTAACATGAGCTGTTCTCCAGGACTGGTCCAAGTAACAAATTCAACATATATATATATATATATATATATATATTTCTATTTTTTTCCCCCTGAAGCGGAGTAGATATGAAGTAGAAGGTTTTAAATCGAGTCACTGCGTGAATAAAAGTGCATCCTGTAAATGAATTCTACAAACTCTCAGAGTGAAATTTTATTTGCAGTTTTTTATTAGACACTGTCTTAAGAGAAATAAAACTAATTAAATAACGAAATATAGAACGTATAACATAAAAAATGAGAAAAAATAAAAACAAAAAGGCGTGGGAATATTTCAACACTATTATGGAAGTGGTAAGAAATTATGATGTTTTACTACCTGACCACATTACCTTCAATCCTGAAATGTAGTATAATGCGTCTATTTATTATGTTTATAAATTATTCTTAAATAAACCTAAACATTAAGTGAACGGTTCAGAACCATAGTGAGCTAAGCGCCATTTACTAAAACCGTAGAAAACAAGAGTTAAAATGAAATTATTACCATAATTCAATAGAAACATATAGCAAGTAATGTAAAGTATACACATTAAAACTAAATGATATGTCAATCTTCATTAAACTATGGTATTCACTTAAATTTAATCCTTGATTTCTCCGTGTTTAATAAATAGCGCTTGACCCACTATGGCTCTGAACCCTTCAAATATATGCGAGATTCTTAATTACATTATAACCGCTCAAATTACCAAACCAATAGTGGGCAGACAATAAAATACATTTTGTGATGTCCGCAACATGGTTAAGTAAATGTTGCTGTATTAATATCTAAGTGTTAAAATGTTTTATTGCAATTATTTCAGTGCTACAAGTAGTGCATAATGACATACGATTTCGGTAAGTAAGTCGACGAAATGTATGTATTATTGAAGTAATTGGAAAATAAAATTAACATCTTTAAATAAAAGTGTATACAGTATGTGTATATATATATATATACTATGGAGAAAGTTTTGGAGTATGTCCTTCACCCTAATGGACAAGAGCCAGAAATTGCAGAACAAGAGGCAGATCTTCAACAACTGCATTGCACCTGTACTTCTGTATGGGGCGCAATCCTGGTCACTCACCAAGAAACAGGCATTAAAATTAGGAAGATGCCAAAGAAGAATGGAAAGGAAAATACTCGGAATAAGCCTGAAAAACATAATCAGAAACGAAGAAGTACGGCGATGAAGCGGCGTAGTGGTCACACTCGCTAATAGGATGAAATGGCGCTGGGAAGGACACGTGGTACGAATGCAACCTACCAGATGGGCACACACGGTGACACTGTGGGATCCAAGAATTGGCTGGAGAAACCGTGGACGACCGAGGACCAGATGGGAGGACGAGTTCAAGTTGCAGCTAGGAGGACTGTGGACCAGAATAGAACATCAAAGAACACGGTGGAAGAACGCAGTCAACCAACTTTGAGTGGGAGCAACAACAGCCAGTGCTAACGAAATTGTGGACAAAGAACTAGGGATGTAAATAGACCATCAGGTCGGCTCTTCTGATTGTCAAGACTTGAGCCACCCCTGCCCAAGCAGGAGGCCTTGCCCCACCGGGGATTTACGGCTTTATTATTATTATTATTATTATTATTATTATTATTATTATTATTATTATTTAAAGACTAGAGTACCAAAATTCGAATTTTTGTTTCAGCGGAACCTCTGCGACACTACTAGTTTTCAAATCAATCTCATCACAAGTTATTATATTCACCTATTTGTTTTACCTTACATATCATTTTGTTCGATGGAAATCTGTTCCATGCCGACCACCTCCATACGTTACTTCATTCTAGAGTGCCTATATAAGCTCGTATGAGAATTCAATAAATCCATAAAAGTTGCTCATAAAATGTCATGGGTTTCATTACAGCCGGATCAATGGAGACCAGCGGAATTCCGCTGATGCAGTCTGCATTACAGCCACTCACGATTCAACATGCAGTTCACTGAAGGTATTAAGCATTATAAATTTATAAAATTAACAGGCATTTGTTTTACTTCAATGATGCTGCCTAGAACAAAATTTGTAGTCAATTTTCGATTAGGAATTCAAGTTAAACTGCAGATTATACGTAGCACAGAGTATTTATCCTAATATTCAAGAAATCAGAAATTATTAAGACAGTAAATCTCATTGTCTACTCTACTCGAACATAAGAAAGAGTAGTACTACTTAGTAATGGGAGGGAAGACTGACGTATTGATGAGAGTTAATTCTCATGAAAGTAGTGTATTCAATCAATCAATCGTTTATTAATGTCATGAGCAACAGTTTGTTGCAATAGACGTAAAATAAAATAATATTTGACATAAAATATAAAAACAGATGAATACAACAATACAAATGAAATACAATACTGGTAATAATAATAATAATAATAATAATAATAATAATAATAATAACCAATACTAATAATAATCGTAATAATGAAGAGCAAATGCAGCTTTTAAATTTAGAATATATTTGATAATTAATCAGATATTCAAACCAACCTTAGTACAAATACACACGAGCACCAGAATTTATAAAACACTGGCCAGACCTATACTATGTTTTGGTAGTGAAGCTTGGACGATTCGTAATATTGATTCACAAAGATTAACGGCGACAGAAATGAGATTTATGCGTCGTACAGCGGGATACACGAGAATGGATCACATTAGAAATTTTGACATTATGAAAGAACTGCAGATTGAACCGATTACGGAATACCTACAGAAATACAGACAAAACTGGAGATCACATGCCATCAGAATGCCTCGTTCTAGAATTCCACGCCAAATTTTAAATTATCATCCGTGGGCAAGAGATCCTTGGACAGACCGTTCAAACGTTGGTAAGAGACTGTAACGGGCCACTAGGCCTAATACATGCAAGGATGATGATGGTGGTGATGATGATGATGATGATGATGATGATGGTGATGATGATGATGATGATATATTTACAGTGGAGTCAAGAAGTTCACTAATACTATAGAATGGATGATTGATTAACCAGTTATACAAAACAGATTTAAATTTTATATAACTTACATCATGTGCCTTTTGTGGTAAATTATTAAACATTGTTATAGCAATAGAACTGAACCATTTTTTGGACTTACTTAATCTAACTCCAGGTTCTGAAAAACAGTAATTGTTCCTTGTATTATAAAGATGAACTTCTGTTTTAGGGTGATATGTGTTAAGGTTTTTCTTAATTTTCATTGGACATTGGAAAAAATATATAAATTTATGACAGTTAAAAATTTTTATTCAATAAATAGTGGTCTACAATGAGCGTCATATGCAGAACCTGTTAAAATGCGTATAGCTTTTTCCTGTAGAATGAAAATCTTGGAAATGCTACTGCTATTTCCCCAAATATAAATACCATATGCTATTGAAAAAGGCGTAATAAGAATTTATGAGGTAGAATTTTGGTATTAAAGATGTTAAATGTCTTCATAATATTCATCAGATGTGACAAAATAACAAAGAAATAAATAACGGGAAAGACACGAAAAAGATAAGGTGAAAGAAAGAAGAAAAATAGAGAGACGGAAGGACAAGCAGGCAGGTAAGCTGTCAGTCAGATGAAGAGGCGGAAGAACGAACAGATGATTGGAAAAACGGACGAACAAACCAACAGATAGACACTCAGACAGCAAGACAGACAGGGGCAGGCTAGCGGGCGGACCGAAGACAGACAGGCAGGCAGGAGGGTAAGGCAGGCAGACGGATGAATGGGCAGTCAGATACTCGTAGATAGAATAGAAAGGAAACGCATATAGAAAGAGGAAGTACAACAGTAGTTAGGTAAGTGATTATGCTGAACGTAAACACGAAAAACGAATACAAAAAGAATCTATTCTGAAAACAAAATAAAAATATTATGACCGTTAATATGAAGGCCTACGCGCTGTATTTCCGGCCAAATTGCTCGGATTTGTTTCGTGGCCGTAAAAGAAATTCTGATAGACAAAACAGACGTTACAAAGGAGCTGGAATTTCCCAGGTCACTTAATGGAAACTTGAAGAGGGTTGATGGAGTTTGAAAGTCATTGGAATCTTATCTTCATTTATCCTCTGGACATAATATCCATCCCCTTTTAATAAAAGAAGGCAGTTTCATTTTCCGTTGTTTCGAAGCTATTCGTCATAGTGGAAATGTTTCTGAGAACAAAACGCAGTATGGAATGAAATAACAGTAGAGTAGTATGCCTGAGAACAGAATGGTAACCTTTAGACGGTGAAGTGAGGTAAGGTCGTCACGCGTTACCTGGATTTACAGTACAGCTCATTGTCTAGGAATCACTAATCCTATCTTTGTCCTTTCACCAAAGGAGTAAGAAACTTTAAATGTTGTTTTCAACACATTCTTTCAATTTCATACAAGAAGGTCTGACTTCAAATAAGAATTTTTCAGGATGCAACTCTTATAACTGCAATTTTTAAGGTTCACTATAACCGAAGAGAGGGTTCATTATAAAGGGAAATATTAATATATTTTTAAAGTACTGATATGCGGGTCGGGACCAACGATTTAGGTTCGCTATAGCCGAATGTTCAATATAACCGAGTTCACTATCTCCAGAGTTGACTATATTATTATTATTATTATTATTATCATCATCATCATCATCATCAGCTGAGTTTTCACAGGAGGATGTGAAACTAGTTCTGGAAAGAACGTTGGCGACGTCATCGTTACGCTGCGGCTGCGAAGAAACATTTGCCAATGTGAAATCGTCACTAACCTCGCGAGAATCACTACGCAACCTTTTGATTAAAAAATTGTAAAATTTACTTTGCGCTCGCTTAGACATATCAAAAAATCCGAAACGATAATGTGAAATTTATATTAAAAATATGAACTGTCAAATGCACAAAACGTTAAACGAACGTTTCACAATGAAGTCAGAACTCAAATTAACTAATGGGTGAATACCACTCTTACAATGAGTTTAAAATCGACAGTGCACAATATTTAACATCTGCACTGAAGAGCTGTCAAAATAACCTTTTTAATATGTTTCACAATAAGTTAAATTTCATATTGTGTAAGCTTCATTTTATTATAAGGTCCGTGCTAGTCGGTAGGTCTCTCTATAATAAAGACAGCATTGTTATAATTCAAACGTGTCGTAGCATCAAGCACAGGGATTATATTGAAGGAGGGGTAGGAATATTCCTTATGTCAGGGGTCGGCAGAACGTCTACATAGGTGACGTCATATGAAATGCAGACCGCCTTGCAAGACAAGGGGTGGTAGAAAGTAGTAGGCTCGGGAGAGGAGAGAACTGAACCTCGGCCCCCTTATAGCCTGGAAATAAGTAACCGAACTATTTGATGTCTCAGCATGCTTCTGATGGATTTGAAATTACTCATCAGCCTATCCCTATGTTTTAATTTTAGTGAAGTAAAATCTGATTCTCCATTATAAGTTACAATTTGTAATTGCTCAGATGAATGTTGGTCCGTCAATCGGGAACACGATTTACATTTAAAGTGTTTCATGTTTAAAAGAAATTGCTCACACACACACACATACACACACACACACACACACACACACACACACACACACACATATATACAGTATATATCGATGGCCCAGAACCCGACTGTTCCAAGTCCATTTTCCTATTTTTTTTTCAGGAGAGCTATTTTAAGCTCCTGAAATTCAAAGCTCCATGAAACAATTTGGAATAGCTTCATAGCAACCTTATGGAGAGGAATATTTATAATTTTGTTCGATTCATATATGCAGACAAGAACTAGAACACAATGAAACACAGATTTCTTTCTTATAAAAAGTTGGACTTCGAAGAGTCTGGTTCTCAGCTACCGATATGCCGAGACGAACATTGAAATAAACCTAGCACAAAATTACCTAAGTATTGGATATTTTTAATTGTGAATTTTCAGACAATTTTTAAATCTCATAAATATTACCTTATTTAGGCTTCTTTGCAAAGTTTTAAAATTTTATAATATCAGAAAATGATATTCGGTAACACTTTTTCCTTAATCAGTACTAATATTATGGCAAAGTACACGTGACAATAAAGTTTTGTACAATGCCTCTTTATGATGGTAATATGAAACCCTTTAAGTAGTTTATAACATAACAAACATGTTGCATTTTCTTCCTGTGCACAACAAAAGAATTTCTCTTCCCATTCTTCTACAAATATTCGTTTTGTTGCACTCTTTAAGTTTAATGGTTTGAAAACAGACATGCTGATCGTCAGTACTACGTGGAGTGAGAGCATTAGTGAAGTGCCCTGCGTAAGTATGACGTAAGATGCTGCTTGCCGCATGAAATGCCGACCGCTGCCTTATGTCGATGTAGATTTTCTTACTCTGACAGTGAAAAATTAAAGAAGGGAAAAAGATTATGGATAAAATAAATATCCTAATCTAAATATGCCATTTCTTCAAAACGTTCAAGAGGGGGATTCAAACTCGGTAACCTCCCCCTTGCATACACCCTTGGCAGCAGGTATCAGTGTTTGAAGGAGGGTATACGCAAAGTATACATTTGACTGTTTCCAATCTTTTATTCTTACTGAATACTCACTTAAGTGATATAAAGTAACCAGGGATTAACGATGAATGTACAGGGACATCATTTTATTTTCACTTCAATTTTTATTGTACCTGAGTCTTTGAAAGTACTTCACTCCCACCTTCTCTACTAGTAAACTTCCAAACGTCCTCCACAAAGAACCAAGACCGCGTATGCAGTCAGTACTGAGTTAGTGAGTATAGTACGTTCCAGAAATATGTTTGCGTTTTCCAGTAACGAAAGAGATTTCAGTATTGAAACTTCGCACAGGTACTGTCGTCCGTTTGCCTACGAAGCATCCCGGTTTCCCCCACCCACTTCTCCTCGCTCCTCTGTAAAGACTAGTTGCTGGGCTGTCTTAACTCTTTTCTGAAAACATTAATTTCTGCTAGGAATTGGACGTCTACGTAATATTATACAACTGTTTAAAATAACTTAAATAAAAGGGTCTCGTTAAATAATTAACTATCACGTGATTTACCCCCTTTCTCCGATCCTGCGACAAAACCACTTGGACAGATAGTAGATAGTATGTCTGAATAATGTTATCTTTTCGGATCGGGCAGAATTGAAGATTGAATTTACAGTACGTAAGGTAGGCCTACCATTTTATAGAGTACGTACAGAATTATTTCAACGTGAGTTATTAGGACGAAACTGATAATTGGAATTAGTACAACAGTCTATATTGCGATAATAATGCACAAAAGAACTCAACCCTGTATCGAAATGAACGGCCACTATTTTCAAAAATGTGTTTAAATATCCATACTATGATTATTTTTCAATTTAACTTCATTCTCTAAATTGTACGCTAAAGTGCTGTAGACAGTATAATATACACTGCATAATACTCAGTTCGTGAGTAACAACATTTATTATTAATACAATACTGTATTTTGATTAAACGAAAACCTAATGAAAATTATCAAACTCAAAATTGCGATATTTCCTAGTTTACGTAAATGGATGAACTACTTTTCTTCCCTCCTATATCTAGTAAAGTGATTTGTTTGCATTTTACTCCAGTATCATCGAACTCCTGTCGTGGAAGGTGGTTGCAAACGGTGTTTCCGGTTCTCAATCGTTAATCCAAAGGTATACACAGGTTAATATTAGAAATGTTAGTAAAAATAAAATGATTTTCCTGTAATTCGGTAGTTAAATTATAAAACGGTATTGATTATAACTGAAAAGATGTATTGCAATTTCATAACCAAATAAATATGGCTGATATCCTCAACTAGATTAATAAAGATAAGCAGAGCAATCTATGAAAAGATTCATTATACAAATCGACAGCGTTTTATCAATCTAAGTGACTGTAGGCTACTGTGCTCTAATATCTACAACTCTCCAATTTTTCATTTTATACTGAAATATCAACAAATACACTGATTACAATATGAAGAGCAACAAATGTTCATTTTTTTATCAATTTCAGTCATAGAAATAACAAACCTAAAGGAATTTTTTAATTATAAATTATATATCACGATACAATAAACATTTAATTCACATCAACTGATTACAAATAAGACTATTATTTGATTTCCATAAAGTTTATCACTAATTTCTTTTACGATAGCACACATTTTTTTAAACTGAACATATAATTTTCCAACATAGTACGTTTCACATCACTCTTTCAAGTAGACTAATAAAAATGATAATTTCCATGCTCGTTTTTAAACAAAATTGAAGAAATAGTTGTCGGCCTGGGTAGCGTAGTCGGTATAGCGCTGGCTTTCTGTGCTCGAGATTGCAGGTTCGATCCCGGCCCAGGTCGATAGCATTTAAGTGTGAGAAGTTTTACTGCCATGTAAAAGAACTCCTGCGGGACCAAATTCCGACACACTGGCGACGCTAATATAAACTCGGCAGTTGCGAGCGTCGTTAAATAAACCATATTTTTTTAAGTAATTGTTTCTCATATTTAATACAAGCACATATTTCATGTATAAAGTTTAATTTCCGAAAACAAGTAAGCCTGTCTCGCTGACGTGGTGATGCTGAGACTTTTAACTGTAACCAAATTAGACTACAAGCCTTGGAAAATTTCTGTTAGGAAGTGCGAAAGAATGCTCATGAAAGATGTAGAAATGGTGTATCTTCAGTTGAAAATATGTGCAAATGAAGCCACATACATCGAACGAGTGACGCAAAACTTCCTGAAGAAAATTTTGAATATCTACCTACCGTCAGAAAAGAAAAAAATAAGAGATACAAAAAAGAATATTAATTTATTTAGTTCTGGTACTTTAATATGTTAATGCTTTAAGTTGGATATCGTGCAATAAATCATATTTACAAAAAAAGCTATTATTCCGGAAGAAGATAAGTAAATTGCAAAATTGTCCGACGCTAAATAAAGTGAACTATATCAAAGAAACAGAGAAAGACGTTGTAAAATTTTGCCAGTAATAAAAAATTTAAGTTGAGACATATGTAAAATTTTTCGCATACCTTCGCCCACTGTGATGGCACTAGAGAAAATAAATAGAATGAAGATATAGAAAATTAATTGTAATATTGATAATATTAACTATAGATTCCAATATTCCGTAACAGTGTTTCAGGATCTAATCATAGAGGTAAGAAGAGGATGAAAAAGAGCCTGAAATATTTATGGAATCAAACTCTTCATGATGCCACAGAAAATCCAAAAGTAAATCTTATAGGATGTAGAGTGCATGCATGAGCGCAATGACGTAATTTTATGCATCCTTTAAAAGTTGAAGTCTTGAAAGCCTTTATAAATAGGAAAGTTCTTTGTATTTTGTTTATAGAGTTATTCTATACATTTATCGGGATTGTGTGGTTACCACGAACCTGAGGTGAAAGTCCTTTCTCGTCAAAGAGGGAGTTTGCGGTATGACATGGGAGCATATATAGCATACAATATTACTACTGCAACGGACACAATATAGGTCTATACACATAAATACATACATTCATATATATTGTGAGTTATTTAGATTACATATAGCGAGAAGGCTGAGACTACATGCATTTAAGCATGTTGATTGTGAAGGTTTTAATGGTATTATACAAGTGTAAAGAAACTTAGAAAGAATTCTCGAATCTTACATTTGTCTTTAATTTCTCATTGCGCGAAGAAAAAAGACAAATAAAAGCTTTTCTGCAAAAATCTTTAGCTAAATATACAAGAAAATTGACATGTTTTCAGTACCTTGATACTGGAAAAAGGGTTCTTGGCGTGATGCATTGATCTGTTTGTCAATCTGTCTGTGAACAGTTATTTCTCGTAACTGTTTATATTCAGTATGTATACCAGTACATCTGATGCACATGAAATGTAATCATTGTCAGAAAAATAACACAAAATTGATATCAACTCATAATCGTTTTCAAGAATTTTCGTTCTGTATGTTTTGTGGGTGGGGTCGTTGTTGAGGCCCCACGTTGGGCGCCATTTGAGGGTGGATGTCGTTATTGAGGTCCCACGTTGGACGCCATTTGAGGGTGGTCGTCGTTATTGTGACCACACGTTGGCCGCCATTTGAGGGTGGGTGCGTCTCGGTGTTGCGTGAGATTCACTCAGGGTAGCCGAGGTACTGTTGTGGTATAGGATGATGTCGGGAATAATACCAAGCCGGCTACTTATATAAAAGGCAGTGTAAACTCCAAAACCATAAGTTTATTGTCGTATTCACTTGGTAAACCCTAGAGTATGTATTTCCGGCTGACTTATAATTCAATCGTTGGTCGCACCTCTGTATCGACTCTATGGCAACTCTGAATAAGCTCTATCCGATACTATAAATTCAATACTCTGCCCAGTACACTATGATCGAAGCTCCTAAACGTTGGCGAGTAGTCTCGCCGATGACAAAGTTCAATCTATCGAGTCTTCGCCTGAAGAAAGACTATTAAGTTGGGCCGCCGACACGATGAGATGTTGTGATTGTGTCGACACGAAGCGAAATAGTAGTCCTGTCGACACCAAACGAAGTAGTTATTGTGCCCTGTATGTAGGGCCGCCGACACGATGTGAAGTTGTTTTTTTGATGATCTCCGCTCCCCGTCACCCTTATTTATAAAAACCTATCCTACGCTAAAACTAACTATCCTATTGGCTAACAACTACGTCACTTAACCGGCCTAAAATCTATTCCCTATTGGTCCAAAGTGACCTCATAAGCTGGACCAAGATCTCTTCTTATTGGGCGCGAAATATGTCATCTCTAAATTTAGACTTTGGATTTCCCATAACCTCAAATTAGTTTGTATATCTCACAAGAATACCCGTTCTTTGGAAAACCCAAGCTTGGCAGTATCTTTCCCACGGGTCTAGTCCGACTTCGGCTTTTATGCTTCATCGAGTCTCTATACGAAACCCCGCTCAAGGTGGCCCTAAATCTGTCCGATGCTGACAAGTGACGAAACACCTGTGTGGGGAAGCTAATTCTAACGAAGTCGCCAGAACATCCCCGCGAATACATGTAATAGAAATATGGAGATATCACTTCGCTAATAAATCGGTCTCTCCCTCTCCTAATTACTGCTTCAGTTTTTATAACAGATGTTAATAAAAGTAATAAATTAAATACGTAACAGTACTTCTCCAAAAACAGTTTTGTTAGAGAAATTATGTAATTTTATAAACTTCCTTTATACAGATGACCAATTGTTAATATTAGAGAGTAAAGATAATTTACAAAGTTCACTAAAAAAAATTGAATGAAATTGCAGTAGATTATGGAATGATAATAAACACATTCAAAACAAAATCAATGGCCTTTCAAGGAAAAGGAATAAAGAGAGTCAAAAGTTTGGTGAATAATAAAATAATAGAGCAAGTGTCATCATTTAACTATTTAGGGACTATTACATAAAATTCAGGAAATGAAGACATAAAACAGAAACTACATAAATTTAATGCAGTAAAATGAAATTATAAGAAGACATTTCCGGAAACAAATGTTAAAAGAAACTCAAGTCAGATTACACAACATTAAAGCAAAGAGAGAAATCTAGCATCTCAAATGAAGTTTCTCAGATCAATTTTAGGATTTACAAGATTAGACCACCAGAAGAATGAAGATATTAGGGCAAAATTAAAAGTTAAAAATATAATAACAGAAATAGTAGAATACAGAGATAAATGGAAACAACATGTTGAAAGAATTCAAAATTCGTGTCATCCAAGGGCAGTTCTATCGTACAGACCAATAGGACGAAGAGATCAGGAAAGACCACAAACAAGATGGTTAGAACAGTGAACGGAAACAGACAAAAGAGTTCTTAAAATGGAAATCCAGAAGAAGAAGAAAAAGAAGAAGAAGAAGAAGAAGAAAAAGAAGATAAACTTACTTTATTAAAAGGCTGCCAAGACTGACAAAGTGTACTTGATATTTATGAATGTGTACAGATATAAATAAGAAACGTGTAATTTAAAGAAAAAATAAGAGATAAAGTAAAGAAACCTATATCATAAAATACATTAAATAAGTACAGTAAGATTATTTAGTCCTGACAGTCGCTGACAATGTGCGCCTGGGTCAGGCGAGTCCATTAAGTTACGCCAAGGGATGTTCAGATTAGTCTTCGCCTGCAGTCAGAACGATCGGATGTCACGCATGCAGTATAGCGTTTTCTTTCCAGTACAATTAAGCTGTACTGCATTCCTTTACCGACCGCTCACCCTTATCTCTACTCCGGAACTTTCCCCACTACTACTACTACTTCCCTCTTTCGCATCGCTGAGTTGTCAGGACTAAATAATCGGTCTGTATAATAGAGTAAAAATACAGAAAATTGATGTATAAATAAATTTCAAACATTGTTACTATAGTAGTGATTACGTAAAATCCGAATCGATCACTTAAGGCACTAATGGCTATTTTCCTCACAACAGTTTTATTCAGGCATAATTTTTTTGCATGTTTTGGTAAAGAAGGACGTTATGATTCGTCTTGCTCTCACCATCAGACCGACAACCTCGATTTCTGAGAGGTGTTATTTTATTATAGGTTCAGACTAAAATAAATTTTACAAAAATTACAGGCTTAGAGATAAGTATACGTTCCCTATTACTTATGTAATGACTCTGATACTGTTAATTGTGCAGTGGATCTTTTTCCCAAGTAACAAGGTGGTGATTACAGCTATTCAACAACCCTTCCTGCAAAAATTGTATGCAAGACTAATATGTGCAGCTTAGTATCATTTAAAGATGCTACACAAAACTAACAAAGGAAAATAATACAGAGTAATATTTAATTAATAACGACATTTAAATTTTAAGTTTTTCGTGTACTAATTAGTTTATTATTATTATTTTTATTATTATTATTATTATTATTATTATTATTATTATTATTATTATTATTATTATTATTATTATTAGAGTCCGTATAGGCCAGTTTTTATCTGATGCTTTTCCAATTCACTGCCGGCTAAAGCAAGGACATGCACTATCACCTTTACTTTTTAACTTCGCTCTAGAATATGTAATTAGGAAAGTTCAGAATAATAGACAGGGTTTGGAATTGAACGGGATATATCAGCTTCTTGTCTATGCGGATGACGTGAATATGTTAGGAGAAAATCCACAAAGGATTAGGGAAAACACGGAAATTTTACTTGAAACAAGTAAAGCGATAGGTTTGGAAGTAAATCCCGAAAAGATAAAGTATTTGATTAAGTCTCGTGACTAGAATTTTGTATGAAATAGAAACATAAAAATTGGAGATTTATCTTTCGAAGAGGTGCAAAAATTCAAATATCTTGGAGCAACAGTAACACATATAAATGACACTCGGGAGGAAATTAAACGCAGAATAAATAAGGGAAATGCCTGTTATTATTCGGTTGAGAAGCTTTTGTCATCTAATCTGCTGTCAAAAAATCTGAAAGTTAGAATTTATAAAACAGTTATATTACCGGTTATTCTGTATGGTTGTGAAACTTGGACTCTTACTTTGAGAGAGGAACAGAGATTAAGGATGTTTGAGAATAACGTTCTTAGGAAAATATTTGGGGGCTAAGAGGGATGAAGATTCTGAAGAATGAAGAAAGTTACACAACACAGAACTGCATGCATTGTGTCCTTCACCTGATATAATTGGGAACATTAAATCCAGACGTTTGACATGGTCAGGACATGTAGCACGCATGGGCGAACCCACAAATGCATATCGAGTTTTAGTTGGGAGCCGGAGGGAAAAAGACCTTTGGGGAGGCCGAGGCGTAGATGGGAGGATAATATTAAACTGGATTTGAGGGAGGTGGGATATGTTGATAGAGACTGGAGTAATCTTGCTCAGGATAGGGGCCGATGACGGGCTGATGTGAGGGCGCAGTTTCCTTAAAAGCCATTTGTAAGTAAGTATTATTATTATTTTGTTTTCACGTCAATATAAAGATCAACCATTGTAAATTTAGTAGCGTAAGATGAAAAGAATGAAGTACACAACAGCAAGTAGCAATAGTGGAATTTCATTTCGCTGACAATTACTCATTCATCGCTGCTCAGACAAAAGTTACGTGCTACATTTAAATTAAATTTTGCCATATGTTGAATCGCACAAAGACAGTGAAAGTGAACATTATGCCAAACAATATTTATCCTTATTTTTAACTGAAACCAAAAAGAGGTATATTACTGTTAATAATAAAATTGAATTAAATATTCCGGTACAAGTAGGCAGAAATCTGTACGAAATGAAGAAAGAGAACTGCAATCACAGAGGGCCTGATTAAATCTGCAAGAACGTTATCGCAAGAAGTTGGTGTCAATAGAGAAACCCTGAGAAAAGAACTGAGCGTGTTTCCTTATAAACTTCAGGTATCCTAGAAGTTGAAACCAGCATCGGCGAAGTCGTTTGGCTCTATGCCACACTATGATTGGATTTAGACTAGCCAATCCAAATTTTGGAGACAGTCTCAAAATGTATGATGTAGCGCACTTCCACTTATCTGGGTGCGTGAATAAAGAAAATGTCCGAATATGGAGTGAAATAAACCCATCTGAAATTCATGAATATGCTTTATGTAATGTACAAGTTACTGAACCTTCTTTGAGCAGCGACGATTGAGTAATTGTTGGCAAAATGAAATTCCACTATTGTAGCATGCTTTCCATGTTTCACTATTAAATTTCGTAATGATCGATTTTTATATTAACCAGAAAACAAAATAAAACAACAAAATTAGTACACACGAAACTTTAAATTAAAATGTGAACACTTATTAACTATCACCCTTTAGTAGTAGTAGTAGTAGTAGTAGTAGTAGTAGTAGTAGTAGTAGTAGTAGTAGTAGTAGTAGTAGTAGTAGTAGTAGTAGCAGCAGCAGCAGTAGCAGTAGCAGTAGCAGTAGCAGTAGCAGTAGTAGTAGTAGTAGTAGTAGTAGTAGTAAAAAATAAATCCATCGCGCTACAGCCCGTGAAGGGCCAAAACCGACCAGCCGGCTGCTGGCCTCACGTCCACATGCCGAAGCAGAGGTGGACGATCATACAACCAGAATGGAGGTGTCGTGTTTTTAGCACGATGATCCCCAGCCGTTATAGCTGGTTTGCGAAACCGGATTTTCGCTACCTAATGTAGCTCCCCAAGTCTATCACGATGCTGGGTGGGCACCGGTCCCATACACTGGCCGAAATTTCATGAGAAAATTTCTTCCTCCATAAGGACTCTAACCAGCGCGCATTCCGTAACGCGAGTCCTAGGCAGGATGCCTTAGACCACGACGCCACGGCGCGTAGTAGTAGTAGTAGTAGTAGTAGTAGTAGTAGTAGTAATTAATAACAAAGACACAGGCTAAGACGCTTTCTTCCGATCCAAAGTTTTCCTCGAGCGCGGGTTCGTTTCCCGCTTGGGATGATTACCTGGTTAGGTCTTTTCCCAATCATAAGACGAATGTCAGGTAATCTATGGCGAATCCTCTGCCTCATCTCGCCAAGTACCATCTAGCTATCACCAATCCCATCGACGCTAAATAACCTAGTAGTTCATACAACGTTATTAAATAACCAATTAAAAATAATAATAATAACAATAATAATAATAATAATAATAATACTTTGAGAATAACCCAAAAGAAGAAGACCTCTTCTTCTCTGCAACCGTCACCGTCCGAGACCGTAACAATGACGTCATCTCTCAGAGCGTAATGTAATTATTTGTTTAAATAGCGATGCGTAATATACGGAACAATTTGAACAGTTGTGCTTGTATTTACTAGTACTGCAACGTTGTAGCCGTACCACTGCAATTGATCAAACAATGAGAGTCTAATATTTTTACTACGCCTCTTGCGGTTGGAATTCGATGAGCTGATGTTACAATCAAAAGATTTTATGCTTCATAAATGTCCATTGAGTGGGATTAAATTTGGCTATGAAGAGGGTGGCAATATCATTTTCACAAGTGAGAAATGAATTTATGTGTAAGGAGATTAAAAATGTAAATGGTCGCTGCTTTCGTTCGCCTCACTAATTTGATTAAGAGCTCAAACGAAACGAACATTGAACTTGAGGGGATTCATACTACAAACCAGTTTACTATACGGAGTGCTAATCGATTTCTAGGAGAACCAATTGACAGATTTATTTCTTATATTTTTCAATGCAAACCGTGAGCAAATTAGAAAACGACGCATATTCTCTGAACAAGGTACACAAAAGTATTAACTGTAGATGTTAATAATCAAACGATTTGTACCCAATGATTTCGCAAATGCGGAGAGTAACGAGCACTATTATTATTATTATTATTATTATTATTATTATTATTATTATTATTATTATTCGTTGTTCCTGCAATAACTCCTATGTTTAAAATATAAAATTTTTCAATAGGAAGAAAAAACACATTTATTCATCCTATGGGAGCCGTACATAGAAGACTGTTAATTCTTACATTTTCGAAACAAAGAAATATAATTACGCATAGGATATTTTATTATTTGCCGTATCACTATTTAAGTTATTTAATAGAGCAAAAATCTGAAAATCGATAAATATGTCACATAGGAGTTATTGCAGGAACAACGACGTATTATTATTATTATTATTATTATTATTATTATTATTATTATTATTATTATTATTATTATTATTATTCGTTGTTCCTGTAATAACTCCTATATTTAAAATATAAAATTTTTCAATAGAAAGAAAAAACACATTTATTCATCCTATGGGAGCCGTACATAGAAGACTTAATTCTTACATTTTCGAAACAAAGAAATATAATTACGTATAGGATATTTTATTATTTGCCGTATCACTATTTAAGTTATTTAATAGAGCAAAAATCTGAAAATCGATAAACATGTCGCATAGGAGTTATTGCAGGAACAACGACGTATTATTATTATTATTATTATTATTATTATTATTATTATTATTATTATTATTATTATTATTATTATTCGTTATTCCTGCAATAACTCCTATGTGCAATTTTTTTCAATAGGAAGAAGAAACACATTTATTCATCCTATGGGAGCCGTATATAGGAGATTGTTAATTCTTACATTTTCGAAACAAAGAAATATAATTAATTACGTGTAGGAGATTTTATTATTTTTGCATCACTATTTAAGTTATTTAATAGAACAAAAATCTGAAAATCGTTAAATATGTCACATAGGAGTTATTGCAGGAACAACGACGTATTATTATTATTATTATTATTATTATTATTATTATTATTATCATTATCATTATCATTATCATTATCATTATCATCATTATTATTATTATTATTATTATTATTATTTTTAGCAGCTTGATCCACATCAAACGTCGACCTGGTTGGCAAGTTGGTATAGCGCTGGCCTTCTATGCCCAAGGTTGCGGGTTCGATCCCGGGCCAGGTCGATAGCATTTAAGTGTGCTTAAATGCGATAGGCTCATGTCAGTAGATTTACTGGCATGTAAAAGAACTCCTGCGGGACAAAATTCCGGCACATCCGGCGACGCTGATATAACCTCTGCAGTTGCGAGCGTCGTTAAATAAAACAACATTTTTTCCACATCAAACAGAGTATTTACTTTCATAAACCTAGAATATAGATTGCTTCGAAGTTTCATGCCATAATTATGCTCTTAAGTTGAAGTGTCTAAGTACTTTAATTAACCAGTTAAATAGCCTACATTCAATCCTCCACAACTAATAGACCTCTAAATTCTATTATTTTTACACCATACTTTCGTGACACTTGCTGTTCACAGTAGAGCTGCCTTTTTTATTCTTTGGTGTGTTCTCAGAGATACCTTCCAGATAATTCTATAGCGAATACGATACATTTTTATTTCACAGACATATGAAGAGTTCGCGGGAAAAACGATGAATGTCACAGTTTTCTTAAGGTTGATGTCATTATCTAATTCAATGGATCACTGCGAAATTTAATGTTGTTCTTATGAAAAATGGTAAAATGGAGAATTATCACCACGAATACAGTAATCCTTGCCTTTATTTCTATAGAAACAGCACTAAATCTTGCAGTTATAGACTCAATTAGATTATTATCTAATCCATAACAGAAATGTGACATTCATCGTTTTTCCCGCGAACTCTTCATATGTGAATAAAAATATCAAAATACTGCCCTTAGTCGCAAAATTTCTCAATAGTAACACGTAATATTTAGAGTTCGTTCACTCAATAATACATATTTTAGATATAAATTATTTTTAACCTAGGTAGTATTAGTTAAGGTCTGTCCCTTAATCGATAGTCCACCTTGAATCTTGCCAAGATTTATTGTATGTATACCGCCGTTATAATGAAGAGCTTTTTAGGGTTTAAACGTTTTCTTAATTTAATTTTGATAAATTATTTCAGGTCAAGGTGCATTTTACGTTCTGGTGGAGATGGATTACATTTACATTCATTATTGGATTTTTAAATGTACGCCTCGAAATAAAACTTCCGAGTATACATTCATTTGACAAGGCATTAGTAGTATTGGATAGTAATAGCCTTCAAAAGGAACAAAATCCCAGATGTTCAACATAAATCGGCAAAGGACGAAGAGCTTTTTTGCCTGTTGTAAGTCATGCCTCTAAAGTAACTGAATGTAAATCTGAAATTAATAGCCAATATTTTTGTCCTCGCAATTTAAAAGACATCAAGAAGTGGAAAAGGTTAAGTTTCACTGACAATTTAAATAAATGGCCAGACTGCCTGACTACTCCATTCACTTTTACTCTTCCACTATTTTGGAAGATGAATAGTCCCTACTTATTACATTCAGTAGAGAGTCGTTGATATTTCGAATCGGTTTTTTTCTACTGTCAACTTATTTTGCACTCTGCTGAACAATTTAAACTATTTTTCACCTAAAGTGAATGAAATTTAACGAAATAAATATATACAATTTTTCCCATACGTGTTTAAGAATGATTTTGCTTTCTTCCACTGATCACAAATTTAAGGCATATTGTTGTCTGAAATAAATAACATCCGAAATGAAAAGGATCCACTTACTTCCCAATTTTACTTGTCGTTATTATACAACAAGTGATTCATCTTTACTTACTTATTTACTTACGGCTTTTAAGGAACCCGGAGGTTCATTGCCGTCCTCACACAAGCCCGCCATAGGTTCCTATCCTGTGCAAGATTAAACCACTCTCTATCATCATATCCCACCTCCTTCAAATCCATTTTAATATTATCCTCCCATCTACATCTCGGCCTCCCCAAAGGTCTATTTCCTTCCGGTCTCCCAACTAACACTCTAAATGCATTTCTGGATTCGCCCATACGTGCGACATGCCCTACCCATCTCAAACGTCTGGATTTAATGTTCCTAAATATGTCAGGTGAAGAATACAATGCGTGCAGTTCTGCGTTGTGTAACTTTCTCCATTCTCCTGTAACTTCATCCCTCTTAGCCCCATATATTTTCCTAAGAACCTTATTCTCAAACACCCTTAATTTCTGTTCCTCAAAGTGAGAGTCCAAGTTTCACAACCATACGGAACAACCGGTAATATAACTGTTTTATAAATTCTAACTTTCAGATTTTTGACAGCAGACTAGATGACAAAATCTTCTCAACCGAATAATAACAGGCATTTCCCATATTTATTCTCCGTTTAATTTCCTCCCGTGTATCATTTATATGTGTTATTGTTGCTCCAAGATATTTGAATTTTTTCACCTCTTCAAAGGATAAATTTGTAGTTTTTATATTTCCATTTCGTACAATATTCTGGCCACGAGTATAATCATATACTTTGTCTTTTCGGGATTTACTTCCAAATCTATCTCTTTACTTCCTTCAAGTAAATTTTCGTTCTTTTCCTAATAGTTTGTGGATATTCTCCTACCATATCCGCATAGACAAGCATCTGATGTAATCCGTTCAATTTCAAACCCTCTTTGTAGTTTAAATATGTAATAGTTTATTAATATTAAACTGATTACTATTAGTTAACATCAAAATATCTAACTAAAATCACTCACAGATCTTCTGAAAGATTTCGAAGGACCGACTGTCCTTAAGCAAAATTCTGATTCTAAGCACAAGCTAAATTCAAATTTACCAGCCTTCTACAAGAGAATAATCGTCTTGGCACTAGACCTCTAGCTAATACAACACAATGAGAATGGACAATTGTTTATTTCTTAGATGTAACATTTCTTAGATGGAAATCGCACAAGCCGTATCTTTAATACAGTTCTAATTATTATAAAAATTATAAATTTACTGATAAATTTATGTGAAGTTCAAGTTCGGTTACCTCTAAAATGAGTAAATTCGAAGCAAATGAGTTCCCCAATGCACACAATAAACTTCTCAACAAACTATTGCATATAACATTTTCAAGGACAGCTTTTGCGGCAAGTCATAGTATTAAAGAAAATTCCATGAAATGTTAATGGTTGTACGAAGTATCTGAGCTTCCCTTTGAACTTTTCTGAGTCACTCCCACTTGATTACGACTACGCAATCTATTGATTCCAAGTTCCCGCCGAGACGACTGCCTTAATCAACTCTCCTCTTCCCTCACACATAGAACATTATTTGTGTTCCCTTTCTTTTAATTACAGAAAGATACATTGCAATACTCGGAGCACTCCTCTAAAGCTAATATCTGATGATAGAACTGGAGGCGGCTTATAAATTGGATATTCTCCTATACAAAATTAATTCTTTTCTTGGCTAGCAATAGCTAAAGCTTCACACAAATTTTTTCTACGCGCACATGGCTAGACTTATAGAATTCTGCTAATGTAAAATAATATTCGTGATTAAAATATTACAAACATCTTATTAGTCTAATATAATTTTAATATCTGCTAACATGAACAAGAGACCTAACTTGATTTAAGGGATATAAATGATTTTCTCGGCTCACTGAACACTTCCTAAGAATTACGTTTTATATTCTTACTTACAATACTCATATTCATACCTATAACTTCGGTTTAAGTACTTATAAAGTGGCCGAGATGTGGGCGTACCCCTTTATTTTCAACACTATTATGGTTATGATTGAATGTTAGATATGGACTCTTACTTAATGATTTAAGGGTCAATAACATCGGTAAGGAGACCGTCATTGTCGTAGCACAGCTGAATTGAAGGGTTCAGAACCATAGTGGGCCAAGCGTCATTTACTAAAACCGTAGAAAACAAGGGTTAAAATGAAGTTATTACCATAATTCAATGGAAACATATAGCAAATAAAGTATACACATGTCAATATTCATTAAACTATGGTATTCACTTAATTTTGACCCTTGCTTTCTTCGTTTTTAATAAATGGCGCTTGGCCCACTATGGCTCTGAACCTTCAATTCTGCGCCATGTCCTGGCAGATGTTTTGTAGAGATAATCTGGGAGTCACATGCGTGTGTGAAGGCATTTTTCACAACTGCTCGTAATGTTGTGCGATACCGGTTATTACTCCTATTGCATGGTTACCAAAGTTACCGACATGCCAACACAAATTTTCGCGAAATAAAGGGGAATACACCCACTTCTCAACCACTCAATACATAGAATGATATTTTTCCCAACATTAACTCCCCTTATTTCAACTGGATATATTTCTCACTTTAAATATTTTACGAACAATCACTATTATAGATACACACATATAGTTCAGGGATTTCTACATTTTACTTTACTACACAAAGATAGAAGGCAATACTTCCAGTCAACGTGGAGCGAGGCTTTAGATTATTTGCATCGTGTCCTAAATATAGACTTCCAATAATTAGGAGAGACATGTCGGCGAGAACGAGGAAACCTGTCAGATCAGCTACCAGCGGCTATTCTCCTGCTCCATGTGATTCTCTTCACAAAGTATGGGTTTTACTCTCAGCACTATTTTGATGGCGGTTTACGACCTCATACCGGACAGAAGAATAATGGTATTCCGTGCATGAAATAGGTTTTCACACAAGACAACATGGGAGATTATAGAAAACAACGGACAAATTTTAATGCCACAGATGAACTTCTAATCGCGGCTGTATTTTTCAATCAAATTTATACTCGGACGCCTTAGTCACTGCGTATACTGCGGCAGAACATAATATTGAAAAAAAAATGTATTTCATTTTAAATAACAGTCTATTAAAAACGTTAGGGTTCCATCTTCGGGCTATTCAATGAAATTTGTTATAAATTCATTAATTTGCTAGTTTTCTCTACGTTGTTTGACTCCCCTGTCATTTTCCGGTATAGATACATTACTGTCATAACACCATTGCGTCTGAATAATCATTTAAATTTAAAATATACGTTGACGAAGAAAGTATCTCATATTATATTTAACCATCACATTATTTATACTTAATGCATTACGTCAGTGGTTCCCAAACTTTTTTGACTAACGACACACTTTACTGAACACCCACGATATAGCGACACACTTATTTGATTTTAGTAGTAGTAGTAGTAGTAGTAGTAGTAGTAGTAGTAGTAGTAGTAGTAGTAGTAGTAGTAGTAGTAGTAGTAGTAGTAGTAGTAGTAGTAGTAGTAGTAATAACAATAATAATAATAATAATAATAATCATAATAACTAGTACATTTCTTCTGGAGAAAAGGTTGGTGGAACTCTATGCAAATATACTTTATAGAGAACGGGGAGATGATTACTGTTCACTGTACGGGAATTTTGTCGTTTTTAACCTCCTTTTCGTTCAACTAACAAGCAAACGTTCTGATGAGGGCAGATAAAAAAGTTATTTTTTTCTTCCACCATGTTAATAATGTCAAAAGAAGTGCTTATACAAATTTTGGCCACCCGATCGCAATTACGAGGCCGTCCAGAAAGTGATTTTCCCTGGGGCTGTTTATAGAAAAAAGCACAATTGCATGGAAATATTTATTGAAACAGATACAGCAATTGTTGCGCTATTTGTCAACATATCCCCCACTGATTTTGAGGCATTTCTCATACCATTGGATCAACTTTTGTGTCGTAGAAGTCAGCCGCCTCAGATCGGAACCAGCGTTTGACTACGTCTGCACTTCTCTCTGTCGCTCCCATGAAATGAGAAATGTCTCAATTCCGGTGGAAAATATGTTGAAAAATAGCTCAATAATTGCTGTCTCTCTTCCAATAAATTTGTCTAATGAAATTGTGTTTTTTTCTGTTAACGGCCTCTGGCGAACTTATTTTTTTACGGCCCTCGTAATTGCGGTCCAGTGGCCAACATTTGTATAAGCACTTCTTTTGACATTATTAACATGGTGGAAGGAAAAAAAAATACCCGTAACTTTTTTATTTGCCCCCATCAGAACGTTTGCTTGTAAGGCTTTCAAGGTCTAAGCGGAATTCAAAGAAAATTTATATTAAAAAACATAGTTATTCACATATATTTCGGTTCCATGATGAAAAATGCAACAAAAAGATGCCGGAACGCATTGATAAAAACTTCTATGTAGTGTTGTAGATAGGTCAATGTTAACACGCAATCGAAAATTCTCAAATAACAAGAAGAAACTTGAGTGGCATTAGAAAAAAACAAAGGTATGTGTCAAAAATTCCAACCTATCTATGCTGGATGTCCGATAAAAGATGTCCGATCAAAGATTATCGTTTTTGAAAACCCACCTATTTAAATTAATGTAATGTCTGCGCTTGGTAGGTTGCACAGAGTTTCTCTATACATGGCCGTATGGTTGAAAAACTGAACTGAGCATTGTTGTAAGTGTTCACGTTTCATTGGTAAAATCTGTCTCGAAATAAAATGTAGCCTACCATATCAAAGATTTCGTTGCAAATAAAAAATGCGTTGTAAAGAGACTTTCTGGATAGCATAAAATTTATTTTTCAAATCCAAAATTTCGCGACACACTCCACGGGGCTGCGCAACATACCAGTGTGTCGCGACACACCGGTTGGGAACCCCTGCAGTACGTTATACGTTGCCGTTACTTTCCTTATCGTTGGAATAGTTCCTTATTTTGCATTAATTACAACGTCCAAGTTTCCAAATTAATATACACCATAATCATTAACATCTACTATTGATAGAATTCTAATTAAACACTAACTTTCTAAAGAGGTTAAGTGCCAATTAGACAAGATTAGCATATTGGCAGCATAAAATACTATGTAAGTCTTCTGTAATGAATTTTAATATTTCGTTTAATAGTTTGCTATAAACTTTGTAGCATTAATATAGTTCAATATTAATATTTCTTTTAAATCGTGATTTTCGAAAACAGAAATGACATGACAATAACAGAAAACAGGCATGAGTATTGCAATATAAAAACAATTGTAAATTTATACAGCATTAATTAAATATATGTAGTCTACTTCAGTCGTTTAGTTTACAAATGCAAATGAATGTCTTACTTTAGAGCAGGTAATGCAAAATTGTGTTTCGAGAAACAGCGCCTGAATTCTGACGTAAGTTCCACGTGACAACACTCCTCTCCGCGCTGAACCCCTTCCTCTTGCGTCAGCAGTGGCTCATTCTGTCATCCAGTACTATCTGAATAGTGATTCAGTGTTGAACAAACTAAACTGCCGACTTCTAGAACGTAACCAGAATATAGTTGACTTGTATGACGCGGTGAAATCTTTTCCATTATAATAAATGTTTGTAAAGTGTAACTGAAAGAAAATTAGTTTCATCATTTTTCTCGTCTAAAGTCACTTTCAAATGTTTCTGATTCCAGAATAGATAAATATTGCGAAATCCTGGAAACATTACTTTCAGAATTTAGAAACAGAAGGTTTTGTGATTTTAAACAAATGGAAAATGATTTCTCTCTATTTGAAAATCCTTTTAACACACCCACTCTGAAGATACAACCAGACTTACAATTTGAGGTTTCTGATCTTCAAAATGACAACTTTATGAAAAGCAATCATAAGGATTGTGTTAGTTTAGATGTATTTAAAAATATTGGCTCCTCTAAATATCCAAGAAATAAAAAATAAAAGAATGCAAATGAAAATAATATAATCCTAAAAAAATATTCATTCCTTGTTTCTCTTGTTATTTCTTTGTTATGAACACGGAAGGTAGTGACGATCACAAACCGCCTTTGCTGTCTAGATTACTGCAACCGATGCTTCCAACATCTGTCTTCACTTTGTGTGTAGCGACTGTAGTGGGTAGGCTAGTATTTATAGAGGAGAAGGTGGAAATATGGGCTACCATTTTGTTTTCCTCATAATAATGGAAAATGGTGTGGCATATTGCTTGGAAATCTTTATTGACATACAGAGTAATTTTATTATTCATATACAATTTTTCCAGTCTTAAAGATCAATAGTTGCAATAGATATTCGCATATAATTAATTATTGAAAGAAAGACTAACTGGTCCTCTACAGGTAGTAGAGTCTAAATATGGGCTACCACAAAAATTTGAAAATAAAATTGGGAAAAACAAAGAAACAGAAGTAGGAAACCTGTGTCACATCAGTGGCAATATTCTGTAACAAATAACGCAAATCACGATAGTGAAAATACGGGACGTGTTAATCTGCTGGTAATATGGGCTATCTACCCCATATTTGACACATAGTGGTATCCCATATTAGCACCATCGAATTATGAAGGTTTCTAAGATGATGTATGACAATTGTTCTAAATAAATATTACTCTTAGGCCTATGCCATTTTATAGAGCTATTCTTAATCAGTGCAACAGATCAAGCGTGATTTCTAAACACGAAATATATTTCTTTCAATAAAATTGAAACTACATACCTGCAAGAACTTTGAAATTGATGAAAAACACAAAGAACACACCACATCCACACCACAAAGGCAACTGGTTTGTGTCTTTGTGCACGCAGACTGATGGACACGAGATGTACTTTTAGAAATTTTTTGCTAGGTAACAACACCATACATAGTAAAAACGAGGTAGCCCATATTACCACTCCTAGCCCATATGTCCACCTTCTCCTCTATTGCGTCATGAATTTAGAGAGTACTATAAGTATCCTACAAGCAAAACTCAGCTAGGACTCCTCGCGGCGAGCATGCTATACCCCTCTTACTCCCCTGCAATAGGCGTGAGAGCATGCTGCGAACGGGAGCATACGTCATCTGCGCGAGACAGTCACGCCCGCTGGTTTCTGCGCACTGAGTTTCCCTTGTTGGATGCCTATAAGACATTTTTTGAGTGAAAGGTAAAAGTAAAGTCGTCCCCATTATAGGCCATGGACTTTAAGGGTTCCACTTTACAGGGAGAGTCGACATTAATGACAGTCAATCCTACGTGCCCGCCAACTTTACCCCTAAGGATATTCCGCTGGTACTCATTTCTGTTAGCGGCTGAGTAAACCCCACGACTATAATGCAGCCGGAAGAAATAGACCAATAGAAAAAACCCATGACCCCATCGGGAAGCGAACCCAGGAAGCGAACCCAACAACCTTCCATCTTGCAGCCTAATGTCTTAACCTCGACGCTCAAGGAAGAAAATTATAAACAGTAACATCATTCGGAACATAATAAATAAATTAAATTTTTGTGAAAATCGTATAATAAACTATATGTCACCTTCATGGTACACACTTTTAAACGTTTCTCATAGCTGAAGTTTGTATTATTTAAAATTTCACAATTGATTATTCCTACAATTCTCGCTGAAAATATTTTCACAATTCACGCTTTCATACAAGTGGAGTAGCACATATTCTGACGAAATTGTAAGATTGTATTCAAGATAAATTGAACAGGTATTGCATAGAGAAGTGTTACTGCATCGTAGACTCTTTTTCTGATGGGATAAAGAGATTTCGCATTCGTGTAAAAGAAGAGATTGAAACCACGGAGAGGGTGTCATAAATTATCTATGACGAAAGAGATCTACTCAGTTGTTCCTGCTAGCCAGTAACACGCTTAGCATTTCGTTGCAATTTTAATGTCGTTTTTAAAACAACATGAGGCAGAGTGGACAACGAACACGCAGGTAGATGGGCGTCCGACGTCTCGTCCGTCAGAATATTAACTTACGAGGGTCGAAAGGGAGCTAACTGTGTTATTTTTCCATTATGAAAGCGTTTTCAAAACAAGAATCAATTTTTGAGATGAGTGCAGGAGAGCTTTTACTATGAAGTGTAAATATGTATGTGTGTGAGTGTTTAAATGTAAGCCGTACCAGACTGACAATAGAGAATGCTTTCATAGCGCACCAGAAACAATCATATCTACATCTGATTTTTATTTCAGAACTCTTTATGAAACAATATTTATCACAGGATATCAAATTCATACAGTTATCGAAATATGTACTTAGTCGTATAAAAATATTATTATTACTATTATTATTATTATTATTATTATTATTATTATTATTATAGTCTTTATCAACATCATCATCATCATTATAATAGTAGTAGCAGTAATAGCGGTAGCAGTAGTGTCATTAGTTCATCGATCAAAATACTGGGTCACGTACAACTGTTAAAAAAAAAGTGGCTGCACTCGTGAACAGCGAATATTTTCTAAGTCCACTTCGAATAACGGTGATGTTACATGATGCATGCGCTTATAGAAGCAGTTTTGAAACTAAGATGTTCAACCAGGAATAATTCACATCTGTGTCTCGTAGAGCAGCGGTAGTGTGTTCGCTTAATAATTCGAAGATTGTGAGTTCGAGCATTGTTCATGTTATCATTTTATTTTGTTATCGTTTTTTGACGATATAAATAATATCAAAGTTATCATTTTATTTTTTATTGTTTTCAGCGATGTAAACAATATTCAAGTTATTTATATTCTGTTATCGTTCTTTAGTGATATAAATAATATTCAAATTATCATTTATGTTCTGTTATCGTTCTTTAGCGATATAAGTAATATAAATTTAATGTTAGATTTGAGACAATACAGTTGCGTAGACAGACAGGCAGGCAGGCAGGCAGGCAGGCAGGCAGGCAGGCAGGCAGGCAGGCAGGCAGGCAGGCAGGCAGACAGGCAGACAGGCAGACAGGCAGACAGGCAGACAGACAGACAGACAGACAGACAGACAGACAGACAGACAGACAGACAGACAGACAGACAGACAGACAGATAGACAGATAGATAGATAGATAGATAGATAGATAGATAGATAGATAGATAGATAGATAGATAGATAGATAGATAGATAGATAGATATTTGTCATCAACATTTATATTAGTTATGGTGTACCACAACTTATGTATACGGGTTTCACCATAACTTTCTATTAATGTAACTACAATTAGCATGCAATCTCGACAGCCTGTTAAACTAATAACTCATCTACTCCTGCTATTAACTTAACTCCAAACAGTCAATTTCTTCTTAATGATCTTAAATGTCCACCATCTGTTCGTTACACACTTATGTTCCTTTCAGCATTCTAATCTTGCTAACTAAATTTATACATAATTCCGTCTTTCTACATTACATCTAACTCGTAACACTTCACCCGGTTATACTCATTGGGATCTTTTTTTTTTACCTAATACACGTCTTTATAATCTTATTAAATCTTGACATGAGTACCTAGTTCACTTTGGTTTGATCATTCATTTCTTAACCACAATCAACACTCAGAAACCATAGAAAATTGTAAATACTATCACTAAGATCATCTTTCATAATTTCACTACATCACTTTCGAAGATTTACTTCTTTACAGTAAACTTCAATCGGTAACTATATTTATTAACTAGGCACTTTTTAATTTCCCAACTTTTTAAGATTTGAGATAATACAGTTGCATAATAATAGTGTTAGTTTCTTCTTTTTATATTATTACATTATACTATCCTGTAACACAATAAAATGAAAAGGAGTGCCGAGAATTTGAACCTAAGACGTTGATATCTAAATTCCGACGTTCTTCCGACTGAGCTGCCGGGGGCACAAGCAAAGAGTTTCAGGCAGGAAACTTGGTCCAATCCCCTCCAAGACGTCCTGATGATTTATGGAAGCTCATCCTGCATATCTGAGATGCTGTGGCTGAGAACTGAAAAAACTAGCCGATTCCATGCTCACCCGACTGCAAGATGTGATCGAGATGGGAGGAAGATGGACTAATTATTGAATTGTGGCTTTTTGTTTTGTTTTTTTAACTTTTAATTGTTTCAGTTTTCTAAGGCAGACGTCATTAAGTTTGTTTTGTTTATGCCACGAAATATACTTTTGTTGAGAATATATTCTTTCTTTCTTTCTTTCTTTCCATTTGCAGTCATAATGTCATAAACAATAACAATAAAGTCATATCATAATACATTCATGAACCTGATGTTAATTACTAAAACAGTCATACAAGAGAGAGAAACAATTATATTTTCTCTCTCTCTTAAAAACAACAAAAAAACATAAAAGCACTAGGTTCTGTTTGAACGCACGACCTCACGAATACCAGCCTGAAACGCTACCATTACGCTACAACAGTAACACACAGAACACTTTAATTATAACTCTAGATATCAGGCAACGTGGTCCAACAACATGTAATATCGCCTTATCCGAATTTTAGCGGAGATACCCGAAGGAAACTTAGTTTTTAGAGAGCGACCACTTTTTCTTTTGGCAGTTGTACATGAATATCGGAGTTTTAAGGTTGTATAATTTCTTTCATCTGCAGCATCCGACGCTAGCCTCACGTCCACATGCCTAGGAAGAGGTGAAAGATCATCCAACTAGTATGTGTAATGGCTTACGAAACCGGATTCCATTACTCACTGTACTTCTCGACATGTATCACGTTGTTGATGGACAAATCGTAATTTGTTTATAGTGTTCTTTTTATTGTTTCAACAAGTCATTAAACTTATATAGTTTATTTATCAGCTATTGTTTCGCCTGATACCTAATTTGACAAAGAATTTCTATGTTAATAATCTTCTATCATTCCCTCCCGAGTGGTCAGGCTTCGGTGGACAATTTGGGAGTTTTCTCGGTGGTCTCCCGTTTACCCATATTAGGCCCATTTACATTTCGTTATCATTCCGTAGAATTTCCCGAACTCTGATTGGCGATGCACGAAGGAGAGTAGTCTAGGAACGAGCAGGGGTTGTCTGTTCAAACCTAGATACGTGGCCAACCTTAGTGTGGTCAGCCAGTGTGGGTTGAGAGGACGCCTACCTCGAGGATAAGCGCAATAGATATTCTTGGTCGCAGTGCTGCTGGGTCGTAGTGCCTCCCTACCGAAATCCAATTCGATTCAATCTCGTATCATCAAGAATAACTCTTGTTCTCTTTCCACATTTCCATCTGTGACTGATGAACTAGGATTACGGGTACAATTTGAGACTCCATATTCTTTTTTTTACCACCGTTACAGTCTTCTCACCATTTGGAAAGAACAGGCTTGATTAATATGATGAAAAGTCTTTAAACCTGTTTTTCAAGCGAGACACAGAATTGAATAGCGTAACTCTGATGTTCTATTGATGGAATAACTAACTGTCCGCCATTTCATAATGGTTATAATGAAATAGAATATCTCAGATTTAGCAACCCAAAAACAAAACACTGTAAATTTATGTGATGCTGCATTTTAAGAAACATTTATTAAAGTTCAAATTTTAAATTTCGCACACTAGCACCGCCACCAGCCCACGAATTTTTTATACGACCCACGTGAAATGCGTAGGATAATATACTATTATATCACAATGGTGCAAACGTTCAATCATCTAGCTAGATGTGTAAATACTCATATCCTGGCATTATGCTCCTGATGAATAGCGTGCTTCTGTTTGCGGTCTCCGTCGAGTGGGAAACTTCCACCCACATACAAAAGCGACCCACCCATTAACCAAAGTCTCCTCGTGTGAGATATGCACACGTTAATAGAACTCCCACGCATTTTGCATAGATGTTTATTGGCAAAAGAAGTATGAAGAACCCATGAAGAGACTCTGAACTTTGATGTTTCCTCCACAAGAAGAAATTCTGTCCCTTTCTTGCAACAAGGATTACAATGTAACTAAAAATTCATAAAGCACTTTTTTTTAATATGTACCTTCTCTTGTGTCTGGTTTAGGGCTTTGTGTCTTAAACAGAAATCTACCGCTATACTGAATGCGAGACAAGGGAGTCCCACTGCATTTGAGTGCTTGAAGTCTATTTAAAAATCCAGGGAGATATATGAACGGTGTAGCCTAAATAATTTAAGCCTTGAAGATTTATAACAATTATGGTCAGCATTGTGGTTAATATAACTTTTTGCATGAATCATTGTGGATTAACAGATTACTGTGCTATTATATAATAATAATAATAATAATAATTATTATTATTATTATTATTATTATTATTATTATTATTATTCTTGCTCAGAATAAGGACCGATGGCGGGCTTATGTGAGGGCGGCGATGAACCTTCTGGTTCTTTAAAAGCCATAAATAGGTAAGTATTATTATTATTATTATTATTATTATTATTTCTTTGTTCTTGCAATATGGTATTCACATATCCACTACATATTCAATCAGGCAATATTAGATAGTCATTATGTAGGGATTTTCCTAAAGTAATAAGATATCTGAAGAAATGAACTCAGTAATTCTACTGTGAAAATTGTGGACTTTGAAATTATGTATAAGATTCGTATGTTGTTTGTGAGTGATTTTTCCTTTTTTACTATCCAATTGGTATATATTATAAATTCTGCTTTATGCAGAACAATCTCCAGTCTCAAACAACGAATCGGACGGCCAGTGGAAATGTGCAACAGTTTGGCGACTTGATCCAAGCAGACAGGATGAAGGGAACGATTTGCTAGCTCTGATAGTCACAGATAATGAGACTTGTTTCCCTCAATACCAGCTCGAGACAAACCGTGCATCAATGTTCTGATGAAGTCTCCAATCGTGCACTCATGCAGAGTTCCGCTATCTTACAACTGTTGCTTCCTTGTTTCGCTTGTGTATGCATCGATAATATTGTCATCTAGCGGTAATAACTTCATGCGCATCATTAAAAAATATAAGTCACTACTTAATTAATTTGTGACTTGCTCACACTCCCTCGTATATCAGTCCATAATAAGAGTAAGATACCAGCCGCTATCTTATTAAACTGTTGACTCAATTCATTAGCTTCAATTCTCGTCTCTGGATTTTGTTTTGCTTAATTTCCTATTTCCTTCTAGGCTTCGTAAAATATATTCACTATGTTCTTGACGCATCCCATCTGACTCACTGTCGTGTAGTGGACAGTCTCTGAAGGAGATATCTTATTTCGCTGTCACTTTCTTTGACTTTTTTTCCACCACCATCCATCTCGAGTTAGAAGAACTAAAAAACAACTGTAGTTTCTAAATAGACATAAATACTTTCGCTGCACGAAGACAGCACTTGGAAACATTATTAAATTGAGTGAATGCACTGTGAATGCAATAAACATTGCTAATGGATCGTAGCTTTTAATTACACTTGTAGTCCCCCTTAACGTCCAGATATATTGGATCATTGTCCTAATTTTGACCTAGCATGTCTAGTATTGGAATTTGCGGGGGTTCCAAGAATATTTCTTAAATTTCTGCGGAAGTGTGATTTTTAATTCTAATAAATTTTGTTACTTTTTCAACAGACGTCCCATCATCCAAATGTAAAGTGCTATGAATGTTAGTTGATTAGTATGCGTGGTAATTAGACTGAAATCAACACAATTTACTTGACTTCAGCTCCTGGATTACTGCACCTTGTATTCTATTGTACATTTCAAAAATAAAAACAAAGTATTGTTTCCGTTGCAATGCTGATACAGAAACTGAGAAAATGTCTTGCAATTTTGGACTCGCCTTAAGCTACAGCCAAGTTGTACGATTCCCTCGTAGTCCACGATAGCATGTCATGGTCTAGGTGACCACTACTGAATATTTGAGGAGCTTGGTATCAAAGTTGGACGATTCCACTTTTGCTTTTTTTTTTTTTTTTTTTTTTTACAGGACAGACAAAAATCTAGATCCTTGGAAGCCAATGTCACCGTTACACGTACATTTTTTTAAACATGCTCATGGGTCATAGAAATACTTTTTCAGTCCCAAAATATGATTAAAATTAATATTCAAATCGGAATTTAAGTTTAAAAAGTGGAGTTGTCCATCTCTGAAACTAAGTCATGGAGTTGTCTGTTTTTGAAACCAAATTAAAGCCATATTTAAAGTGGAGTTGTCTGTTTTTGAAACCAAATGAAGCCATATTTAAAGTGAAATTGTCTACTTTTGAATCTAAGTCCCTTTTAACTCGGTTTCGAAGCAAATTTACGTAAAATAGTACTTATTCATCCACAAACCGATTATATAAACAATCAGCCATGTTGGATTCGCAATGCGTTATGGGTAAAGGTGGTACGAATGTGGGCTTCTCATTGGCTACTGAAGAAATTGTCCTAATTTGAAAAAGCCATAGTGTAATTCTCCACATTTTGATTCCAAAACGCACAATTAAGGGCTATTTTCTCTATGTTCTGTCCGTTTTTTAACCTAAATAGTTCCAGAATCGCATTCAGCACACAAAATTCTATGAGAAACAATCGATATCTCGAAATCGCAAAAAATGGAGTTGTCTAACTTTGATACTATGCTCCTCATTTATAATATTACCATTAAGAAAGACCTTTGTTCAGAGATGAACAGAGGAACGTTGAACTCTGTTCTTTTAGAGAATATCTGAAAATTACACAACGAAATATATAAAAATAGAGACTCCCTTAATGCACATTTTCAGCTTCCTTATAGTCAATGCAGCACAAAAGTTCCAACATAATCGATCCAATTTACACTGACCGAACTGTAAGTAATACTAAACATATATCGCACAATATTACTAACATCACATGATTCTTTATTCGCCATTATATTAATAAGCTATGTTTCTAATTTAATGATCGAATAGGCCTACTTTATTAATTGAGAGAGTAACTGGCTACGGGGTGTAAGGTTCCAGATTCAATCCCGGATGATGTCGTCACTTTTTCTGTTGCGAAAGCTTCCAGAAGGTCACGGGATTCATTTAGCTTCCTGTCAAATTGAGTATTGGGCCTTTTTCGGGGGATGAAAAGTCAGAGAGTAGTGCCGACTACTGCACCTCATTTTAGTGCAAAGATCATGAAAGCATCTAAGCCCCATGTGCCCTAAATACTCCTTCATGACATCTAATTTCACCTTATGTTTCTAATCCGTGACTCAAGCGGTAATGTTTTCAGTGTACCCGGGCTCCATTCCGGAGAGGACAGTCGATGCTCCTCAGTTTCTATCTGGCTTATGCTGTCCTCCGCAGTGGTCTTGAGGAAAATAATGTTATGACCAGGAAATTCCATTATTTGTGAATGTCTGATTTGAGACAGATGAAAAAAGTTCGCCATTTAAATATACATTATAATTATTATTATTATTATTATTATTATTATTATTATTATTATTAATGATGGGTAGAGCTGAGAAAAAATCTCTCCGGTACTGGGACTCGAACCCGAGTTTTCAGTTCTACGTGCTAACACTTTATGCACTAAGCCACACTGGATTCCAGTTCTGATGCAGGATTGAATCCTCTCAGTTTAAGTTCCACCTCTTACTTTCCCTTTGGTGGAACTTAAACCGAGAGGATTCAATCCGACATCAGAACTGGAATCCGGTGTGGCTTAGTGGATAGAGCGTCAGCACGTAGAAAACCCCGGTTCCAGTCCCAGTGCCAGAGAGAATTTTTCTCCGCTCCACCCATCCTTCATCATAAGATAATGCAGGATTCCTGCACAGAAATATCATACATACTACTTCGGTACATCACAACAATAATAATAATAATAATAATAATAATATTATTATTATTATTATTATTATTATCATCATCATTATTACAAAGTTAAAAAATTATATTTACTCACAGAAATGATGTCCTTTGTTACTTTTAATAGACTACATGTACGTGATCATAAAAGAAACAAATATATAAAGTAATAAAGACTGGAAGCATACAGAGTACCAAAGATAGATATGAGCGAAGAGCGTATTCCGAATCTCAGCGCTGAGCAATCTGATGGCATCACGGTGTTCCGAATTTCAACAATGACGTCACTGATGCTCCACCGGTGTCGCACCGGTTCCATCAGCTTGCAGAGGTGGTGGCAGTATCCATCAGTGAATCTGATTGGTTCTTGTATAGGGCGGGAATTAGCAGACGAATGACATCGTGCACTGTTGTGTCATGGCGGTGTGTTCTGCTTTGGTTCTGCTGTGTAGTTTGTAACATAAAAAAATACAGTATGTTAATGGCTTATGAGCGAACATGTCAGCGAACCTATTATTACTACCGGATCAGGAAATAAATTGTTTATGCTCTCTTTTCTTTGAACGAGATGACAGTACAGAAATTTCGCAAAATCTTGTTAGCGTAGCACAGACAACAACTTGTACAGCCGCCATGACAGCCATCGAACCTTCCAGTAGTTTTGTTCCTATTTCGCTGCAGCGTGACGTCATTGTTGTCCACCGGTCCGGTGAGATTCGGAATACTCTGAATGAAAGTCACTCTAATCTGGATGTGACGTAATAAGAAAAACGTGACGCAAACTGCTTTATTCATTGAGAGGCAGTTTCCTTCTTATTTCTCTGTTATGATAGTATGAGTTTAACTTGCGTTTTATTGGGGCATATTCTATATTTTCATTTAAAATATTGTTCACGTGTAAATTATTATTACAATGAACGACTGTATACATGTTTTTTATATAAACAATCACGAGAAATGCTATATTAAATGTACCAGTATTTCAGAATTCAAAATCGTGGGGTCAAGTATAACACGTGTTCGTCTGTTAACAATTTTATGAGAAGTCAGATACGTACAACTTGTTTGTGAAACCGGGATTCAAATTACAGAAATTTGCTATAGAAATTATAAATAGTCTTAACAATAATGAATATTTTGTTTTTGATCACCAGAAAAACATTTTATCGACATTAAGAAAACGCAGACTTCAACCACTTCGTAAAGTCTTTTAGCCTAAATCATGTAATAAAAAAGGGCAACATACAAAACTATACCAGAGTTCTAGGACTTTTTATAGACTCCAGTGTAACATGGGAAAAACATATCACATATATATGCACAAAGTTATCAAAAGTTATATATTTATGAAATAAATTAGTGAATTGCGTTTCTCAAAATTATTTAAGATGTGCCTACTTTTCGTTCTTTCAGTCGATAATTCGGTATGCCTTAATTTTCTGGGGAAATGGTATCAAAACTGCGAGTGTCTTGATTTTGCAAAAGAAAGCCATTATAATTCTATGTCAATTAGAATTCTATGTCAATCAAACTATCTTGAACATTGTCGACCACTTTTCAAACAATCACAAATATTAACTGTTATAAATTTATATATATATATATATATATATATATATATATATATATATATATATATATATACGACCTAGACCTTTACACTCGACATAATATAGACAATTACTCATTAATAGCCAATATACATGATCATGAAATAAGAAATAGTGAACAAATTAATATTCTATACTGTAGATTACATGAAACATAGTACAAAATTTTTCTGTCATGGGGATGAAATTATATAATAAGCTTCCCAGTCAAAATTATAAGTTACCAACCAATAGTTTCAAAACTAGATTTTATAATTATAATTAATCCTTTCTACTCTGTAGCCCTGTGGAGTAACGGCTAGCGCGTCTGGCCGCGAAACTAGGTGGTCTGGGTTCGATTCCCTGTTGGGACAAGTTACCTGGTTGTGGTTTTTTCCGGGGTTTTCCCCTCAACCCAATATGAGCAAATGCTGGGTAACTTTCGTTGTTGGACCCCGGACTCATTTCACTGGCATTATCACCTTCATCTCATTCAGACGCCAAATAACCTAGATGTTGATAAAGCGTCGTAAAATAATCTACTAAAAAAAATCTACTCTGTAGATAAGTTTCTTAACATAAATCCAAACGAAATTGTTTTGAATAAATAAAGTTATTTACATTTAGTTACAAATAATACATTAAGAGTGAAGTGTTTTCATTAATTTTTATAGTTTCAAAATGTTTTGTGTTTTCATTCTAATTAAACTTTACTGTTTTCAATTATATGTGTATTTTCAAATGCATGTTTTTTTCCCTTCTGTATTAGTGACGAAGCCTATCACTGTATGTTTAATGGCTTAATAATCTGAATTGAATTGAAATGAAACGAATGTGCCCTATGGCTAGTACACTGCACCGACCCAAATACAGTATATCGGTGTGCCGCTCATTTACATACAATTTATTATGCCATTTGTACTTTAGGTTATAATTACGAGATATTAATACTCTAGGAATTATATTATTGGCCCTATTACTGATACTTGGGCAACGTATGCATGCAATACTGTATAACAACAAAAATATATTTATACAATTCTAAAGAACAGGTGCGAAAGGTGACGTGAATAACCTTGAGAAGTCTAAACATTTACGATAATAATACGTCAGTATATACACTTAGCAATTATTTAATTTTCAATGCAATTCTACTCTTTTCCCTTCGCTGTTGAATTCCGCGCTGCTCGATAAAAGCAACAAGGTCGCTCGCAGGAAATGTCACAGCAGATCGAAATATCTTATGAAACGTCCCATACATAAGTAAACTAGTTGCGTTACCTCTTGCACTGCACACAATAATTACAAGGCCATGAGGCAAGACAGTGCACAGTGGGCCAGAAATAAAATCCGGCGGGAAAAACAAATGTTTACATTTTCTTTTCATCACCAAACCCAATAATTTTTCTTTATCACACTTCTGCATTCATGTATTATTGCACGGATATACGTATATGTACACCAAACAAACATTGAATAGGTATGGTAATTATGCACAGATCGAGAAGTGTGGATTGTTATGAAGTTGCTGCTGCCAGGGTTCCTTACATTCTCTGATTTTCAAATCTTTAGGGCCGTTTTGTGTTGCTGACGGAAAGTTTACTTTATTTCCTACTCGATGATTTTTTTTATTTTATTTTAGTAGGTTATTTTACGACGCTTTATCAAGCGTCTGAATGAGATGAAGGTGATAATGCCGGTGAAATGAGTCCGGAGTCCAGCACCGAAAGTTACCCAGCATTTGCTCATATTGGGTTGAGGGAAAACCCCGGAAAAAACCTCAACCTGGTAACTTGCCCCGACCGGAAATCGAACCCGGGCCACCTGGTTTCGCGGCCAGATGCGCTAACAGTTACTCCACAGGTGTGGACTACTCGATGATAGTTACTTCATTTCTTCTCAATGTATTTTATTTGTACACAGCAAAAGCTTACTAAGTAAATTAAAAAAGAAATAAAGAAGTTAAGAAACAGCATTTTCAATTCTTTTTTTATTTTACTCGGAGAGAAAAAAAAACAAGTTAAGAAGCAACATTTTCAATTCTATTTTATTTTACTCGGACTTGCATAACAAGAAAAGATCCAGTACACATAGGCGGAGTTATGGGGGGGGGCATAGGGGGCACTGCCCCCCAAACTTGTCTGAACTCTTTTTTCTATGGAAAATATTGAATTCAAAAGATCTTTTTTGCTTTTGATTAGGATTACGTTTCTGTGCTTCAAATGATGAATTGATATCTTCATATCATGTGTCTGGACTATAATAGGTCTATTTATTTTTAATTTCTGAATGTATAATAATTTCTATACCTTATTTGAGGAATGGAAGCACTGTAATGTTTCTTTTGTAACAGCCTATACTCATGTGTTAGAAGTCTGCAGGTGTTCAGACCGCCACTTGGAGATGTATGAATAACATACCGCACAGCAATACAGAAAATAGAAAAGTGATCCCGGTATAATGTGTAAACTTAAAGACGATGTTAAATAAAATAATTAGAATTTATATTTCATATGATATCTTCAGGAAGGTAAACTTCATATAAAAAGTTTCTGTTAGCACTGTTACGTAGTTTTATTGATGTATGCATGTGTTTCTGTACGAGAGAGAAAAAGAGGGAGATTTTTTTTAAGTTATGTTCTATTACAGTCTTGCGATGGTGACTAATAACTGCGAGCGACAGCAATTTTATGCCCGCTGCGCGCGCGCGGAGCTCTTTTACCTGTAAACATTGCTAAAGGATGTACAGATCTTAGAACACAACGCATCATGACGGAACGAAAACGCTTAAGCTTTCAAGAAAGAATGGAAGGTACAATATTTATGCTTCGAACATGGTGATGAAGTCCAGTGTTTGTTGTGCAAAAAAATATAATTTGCAAAAAAGCAACATAAAACGGCATTATGAGACGCAACATGAATATATATATATATATATATATAGGCATTATTCAGGAGAAGAGAGAAATAAATTCATTTCGGAATTGACATCGAAGGTAAATTAATTTACATTTGGGTCAGTAGATTGTATCTAGATTTCTTTTATTTCTTTATTTTAAATGTATCGTTGATGTTTTATTTGTTGCTTGTTTCTGGATATTTACTTTTATTAGACTACGTGTTTCTTTAATTTTGAAATAATATTTTATCTTTGATTGCACTTTAATTTATACTACTACTAAGCTCAAAATGCTAATTCACTTTTATTGCAATACCTATTTTCAGGATTTTGAGCAAATATGAACTAAACATTTTGAAAACTTTGATGCAAGGAGCTTTTTTAGTAACGTCAATATAAAATATACTTAAAAATGTAACTTCAAAACTATTAGACCTAACTGCACCAAATTTTGTACAGATGATATTGTTATAGATCTGTTTATATATTTTAAATTTCACAAATTTTGGCCGAAATTGTGGAAGTTTTAAAAGTCATGCATATTCCCTTAAATGATTGACCCCAAAAATTACGATGGCTCTCAATATTAGTATTAGTATTTATTTACTATTTATTTATTTAACCTGGTAAAGATAAGGCCGTCAGGTCTTCTCTGTTAATCAATTTGTTTTTTCGTGTTACGTGCATCTCAGAAATCACTCTAAGAAAACTAATTGCATAATCACGACTGGAGAGTAAGGACTACATTTTCACAATCACACAATCAATATACTCTATTTTAATCAATATTGCCATTATTATTTTTTTTAACAAATACTCAAAAGTACTTAGAGATCACACACGTCGAGCAGGTAGAACCTATTAGTTTCTCCTAACCAATGAAGTGAAGTATTTACATAATAAATAATTGCTTTTAACAAGAAAATTGTTTACATACAATTAATTTTTCCTATTTCTCTTTTTGTTCCTAAAAAACCTTTCCCTTTGCTATTTGTTTATATATGTACATGTATATTAAATAACTTAGTAATTAGCCCTATTACATAGCCAGAAATTTAGTAACGCAAGTTATTGTAATAATTATTGCTCCCTTTATTCGCTGTATATGCATGTACAGCCCTGTTGTCTACGTTACGACGCTACGTAGTGGATGCGCTATGCGCTCGTGATCAAGGTCGAGCTCTTCTACCATGATTGGGAGCTAATATCGTCTCATCCCTGCTCTATTATAATTTGTGGCAGACCTACACTTCAAGTCCTAAACAACTCGGTCCGAAACATCGCGGATGTAGATGTAACATTGTGAGAAACATGCTCTCGAAAATATAGTAATCATATTCCAATATACTGCACCACGGTCAAGCTATGAGATAAATGATGTCCCGTAACCCTGTTACATGGGAATTCTACGGTTTTGCTTTGCCCCCCCCCCCAAGGAAACGGTTCTATCCCCGCCTATGCTAGTACATTTAGTATTGTTAAATATTTACCAAAAATATATGGTTTTACAAAAATGTTTCTTCTTCTTCGTACTAATTCCAAAAGATTCGAAAATCCTAATTCCGAAATTGGAAGCATAAAAAGACGAAAGAGTAGTGGAACGGAGAAAAATTCTCTCCGGCACCGGGATTTGAACCCGGGTTTTCAGCTCTACGTGCTGATGCTTTATCCACTAAGCCACATCGGATTCCCATCCCAGTGTCGGATCGAATCCTCTCGGTTTAAGTTCCACCTCTTGGGTTCCCTCTAGTGGCCGCCCTCTCCACTACGTCATAGATGTCTACGAACGGAGGACTAATATCCACATATGTGCGGAGGTGCACTCATTATGAGTGATTGGTTGGCCGGGATCCGACGGAATAAGCGCCGTCTTAAATCACAAGTGATTTACGCATATCATGTATATTATTTTAATGTACCAAAGTACATATGATGTTTCCATGCAGATATTCAGCGTCATCATACATTATATATATATATATATATAGCATAAAAAGAAGCAGGAGATAGGGAGAGAAGAAAAGCGAAACAAAATTGTCAATACGGGAGATGGAAAAGAGAAAAGAATAAGAATAAAATATCATATTAATATTCAAAATAATAATAATAATAATTTCGGACAGCGTGTGCTGTGCCAGAATCTTGTCTCTCATTATCTGACAACATTAAAAAAAAAAAACTGTGCGAGTATAGAAATTATGGAAGGAGAACTTTTACTGAAAATTTTAGTAAATATGTAGGGAATGTGTGAACGTAGACGGACGCTACTTTGGACAACTCCTAAAACACAGGTATTCACTATGGAATAAAAATATAACGTTATTATTAAAGTTACACGACTGGAAATTCGCGGGAGATTATCGATCGATAATGACGCCACCTAGGTTGGCCACGCATACGTGGTTCTCGTGCGCGTTCCCGGCCGGTAGCCGATTAGAACGCTTTGCATTACCAGGAATTGCATAGATAATAAAATATTTATGACGAAACGCATGTTCGTAATTGGTTCCATTGTTTCTATAAAAGTAGCGCGGTTTTAAACTTTATGATATCCTACACAGTATCGTAAGAATAATACTGCGCCTTATTTATCTGGAAGCTGACAGGCATTAGTGAGTTAATTATCGTAAAGAGTCGCGTGCAATTGTCGCATGTTAGGCAGTGCACTGCAACCAGTAATCAGAATCACTGATCCCGATGCGGCTGGTCGCAACAAACTTCATCCGGTGTCTTGATAAGCGCCAGGCTGGAATTAACTTCCTGTACATACAAGTTCAAGGATAAATAGTTAGAAACAACATTATGTCAAGAAGTATCAAACATTGCTCTTAAAGTATACATTATCCATGATACTTCAGCCCCGACGCCTCATAAAGACTAAGGAGAACTGTTTCAGAGTGTATACAGAGATCTGCTGAAGGAGTAGTAATTCATTTGAAAACCAATCGATGTATTCTAAGTACTAAGAATAAAGAATCATAAACTTTTTTTTTCAATTAACTAAGTATGAATTTCATTACTATAATCATCAGCAAAAGAATCTTTCTCTAAAGCTGTTGAAGCATCCATAAAATTATCTCTATCTTTCCATATATTTTGACGTGAACGTCTATATTCGACCTACACTTATAGAGAAAAATAAAAAGATTATGAGGAACTGAAATTTTACTTCAGTTTATAATTATGGAAATATTTAAGTCATATCTAATAAAATGACAATTGAATGTGTCAATTCCAATACATAGTACATAATCCATTTGGAAGAGTTTATAACCCGTGGAGGGATTTCAATATGTTTTTAAAAATGCTATTATTCGATTGTGCCTTAACATCGACGCGAAATAGACACGTGCGCAATACATGCGTAATTATAGAAAGTTAATACAGGCTTCGAATTACTCACATAGGTAACAAATGGATAAATAACAATAACAACGGAACTGCGTATATAATGCAGCTGCTATAACAGTTGATTAATTGTCTGTGACTCAAAAAACAGTTCTTTCCTTTGTCCACTCAATAATGCAACTATTATTATTATTATTATTATTATTATTATTATTATTATTATTATTATTATTATCATTATTATTATTATTGCTATCATTATTTTGAGGAATGACTTATTCATAGCTTATTTCCTTCCAGTACTTAAAATACTTAAATCTTGAAGATAGTTATATTCATTTATCCTAATTCTAATAGCATAATATTTCTGTATAGACGTTCACCCAATCATGGGGAGTTCCTCAAATCTTCTGTCACTTTTTAAATGTTGTCTGTCATCATCAGATTCTTTAAAAATGTGATATAGGTGGAAAGAGCAATTTTAAAGCAATTGTTTGTAACAATAAATACTGAATTGACTGGATAAGCAAACATGTATCCTTTTTAGTCATATTATGGTTGAGATAGTAAATATAGACCTAATGAAATTTGCCCCTGAAATTATATTCCTTTCTCCTGAAACATGAATTAGAGTTTTGTTGGCTACATCCTTATTCCGGGGAGGTCTTCAATTAAAAATGTGTTTCTTTCTCTTTAGCCTACAAGGCCCATTCTATTTTGTCATTTCAGGTAAATATTTTCAAACAGCTTCAAATGTAATTTCTTAGCTTATAACGCTCCGTGAAGGTCTTCAAAATTCATTTAGATTATCTGCAGTCAACTTTTACAATAGGCCTAAATTAGTTTTAACTTCAACTGTTATTGTTCAACTATTGTTTGCACATACAACACAAAGTGTTAATATAATTTTGTAGAACTGTTATTTTCTTTCCTTTTAAGTATCTTAACTTTTCATTTATAGTACCACAATTATGACTTAATTTCTTTGTATTACAGGAAATAGATCTGCTAAAATCGAACTATAAGTTATAGTTTACATACTTTTTGGGATATTCCACAAAATTTCGTTATTCTTAATTACTTACTTACTTACTTACTTATGGTTTTTAAAGAACCCAGAGGTTCATTCCCGCTCTCACATAAGCTCGACATCGGTCCCTATCCTGAGCAAGATTAATCCAGTCTCTACAATCATATCCCACTTCCCTCAAATCCATTTTAATATTATCCTCCCATCTACGTCTCGGCCTTCCCAAAGGCCTTTTTCTCTCCATCCTCCCAACTAAAACTCTATATGCATTTCTGGATTTGCACATACCTGCAACAGCCCTGCCCATCTCAAACATCTGGATTTAATGTTCCTAATTATATTAGATGAAGAATACAATGCGTACAGTTTTGCATTGTGTAACTTTCTCCATTCTCCTGTAATTTCATCCCTCTTAGACCCAAATATTTTCCTAAGCACCTTATTCTCATACACCCTTAACCTATATTCCTCTCTCAAAGTGAGAGTCCAATTTTCACAACCATACAGAACAACCGGTAATATAACTGTTTTATAAATTCTAACTTTCATCTTTTTTTTAGAGCAGACTAGATGACAAAAGCTTCTCAAGCGAATAATAACAGACATTTCCTATATTTATTGTGCGTTTAATTTCCTCCCGAGTGTCATTTATATTTGTTACTGTTGCTTCAAGATATTTGAATTTTTTCACCTCTTCAAAGAATAAATTTCCAATTTTTATATTTCCATTTCGTACAATATTCTGATCACGAGACATAATCATATACTTTGTTTTTTTTTCTGGATTTACTTCCAAACCTATCTCTTATCTGCTTCAAGTAAAATTCCCGTCTTTTCCCTAATAGTTTGTGGATATTCTCCTAATATATTCAATTCATCAGCATAGATAAGCAGCTGACGTAACCAGTTCAATTCCAAACCCTCTGTTATCCTAGACTTTCCTAATGGCATATTCTATAACAAAGTTAAAAAGTAAAGATGATTATTCTTACTTATGCATTATATGAAAAATAATGAAAAAATATTGAGATGTCAAAAAAATAAATTCAAAATACTATACAAATATAAGTTTTCATCGCCTCTGAGACAGAAAAAAGTAACTTTCGGTAGGTCATCCGTCTTATCCATTTCTATATAGCAATGTCTCCAAAACTGTTACATATAATTTATTATATTTAGTACCTGCGAGTCAACTCATCTGGGAAGGAAGCATAGTATGATATAATAGGTACTAATAAGTGAAGACAACATGTTTTGAGTATGCCTCCCACCAGGATCCCTCTGCAACTATCACGTTACCAACCACGAGGGAAAAGAAATTTGGGTAGAACTCTGAAGCGATGGAGTGAGATGATAACAGACCACTGGGCCTACTACGTGGAAGGCAGATGTTGATGATTATGAAAATGATTATGATGACTAACAAAAATAAAGTCTTAATTTTAAAACTACTCTACTTACAATCTGTAATAACTTAATTTGTATTAAGCACATAATAACCCAATAGTTTTATTTCTGTAGTCAGATAACGCAACTAGTGTTCAGTTTAGAGTCTAAACTTTAGACCACCTGAATACATAAATTCACGAAATGTTGAAGGAAGCTATGTCAGTCACCATTTTGTATCATTGAATGTGTTTTGTTTTATATGTGGCTTATCTGATAGGCGTTAAATTTACGGCCAACTTCAGTCCTTATCTAATCAAACAAACAGCAGCAGGTGATAAATTCTAACATATTTACCATTAAATTAAACTAAATTGCATTGCGTCACATAAATATGACTGTCTTAAAATACGTTAATTATTGATTTACTTTGCTCCTTAATTTATTTGCACGATAATAATAAATAAGTCACCTATCCTAATGTCACTTTAAATAATTCTCAAATGAGTTTCACACCAACATTGCTCTTCGCAATTTATAGGTTTAGTCATATTATCGGTATGAAGCAAGGTCACTTATGAGACGACATAGGATATACACAACACAGGAAATGTATATACATACACAGTTACATAATTATAAGGGTTAAGATGTTCATGACCTAAAAAAGAGCAAGCAAACCGATAAAATGACCCTGAAGTCAGAGTACAAAATAACTTATTTTTAAATTTAAAACAGTTATTAAAATTCCAAAAAATAAATATATTTGAACACAGTTATTTATTTACATACCTCTATAGGCCTACAAGTATTCCCCGGGCCATAGCATCATTGTCTAAGTAAGGCATTAGTGCCAACAAAGGTTGAAATTACTGCCACTGCATTTTCTCTTGGTACACATACCAACCACACCTATGTTAAGCAGTGACGTTTTCTCATAATTACTGCCATCTCAAAATGTAAATTTTATAACAAGATCAAAATAATGTTATTTCCTAAGTATAAATTAAAATATACGTTTCATTCTTAAAAACATAACCAAAATATGTCTTTAACCAGAAATATTACCTAAACTTATAATGATTTAAATATTAATTTATGTACAAAATATAAGTAGAGTAATTACGATTCGAATAATACAATGGCTCTGTAATTTCAGTTTAGAACAAAAATAAAAGCCCGAACTTTCATCATTATTTATCTAACTACAAAACATACTTAACACAGATAGTGTAACAGCCACTGTGTAATAGTATAATTACAGATTAGTATATACAGTCACGACGCTTGAGTTGTGAGGGTACTAGGAACAATTGACTGTGCAGATACTATTTCGCATTGTCTGTGATGAGGCGATAGTAGCGATCCTGGTGGTTAGCAACTATCTATGGATGCATATTTACTACGTATTGAGCTTCGTGATTGTATATACTAGACTGTGGTATAACTGTGAACAAAATCTTGTAAAAGTAACGAATTTAAATTGAATACTAGAATTTAGGACTTTCACTATATTCAACATGTTGCAAGACGTTAGATTATTAAATCTTGTCACACATGCAGAAACATATGTAGTTCAGGCGCTAGCGCGTTTGCCTACTGATCCGGAGTTGAGCTCAGGCGTGAGTTCGATTCTCATTTGGGTTGATTATCTGGTTGGATTTTTTCCAAGGTTTTCCCCAACAGTACTGCGAATATATCGAGTAATCTATGACGAATCCTCGGCCTAATCTCACCAAATACCATCTCGCTATCACCAATTCCTTCGACTCTAATTAACTCTGTAATTGATGCAGCGTCGTTAAATAACCAAGTAAAAGAAAAGATTGAAGAATAGCTGTTAGCATCGGAGCAACAGATAGGTTTCCTCTTTCTTGTCTTCGCTGATAACGGAGCCGAAATGCATATACGTGCGAAATGTTTTAATTTTTTGTATCTATGAGACAGTGCAAAATCTGAAAAAGAAAAAAATCGTTTAACGGATTAATCTATTAGTGAAACAGTTGCGATGAAAACAGCAAGCGTAGCAGTGAAGTCATAATAGTAACAGTAAAGTAGTAGCAATATACTAGTATAAGTAATAAATAGTTTTTGCAGCAGCAGCAGCAGCAGTAGTAGTAGTAGTAGTAGTAGTAGTAGTAGTAGTAGTAGTAGTAGTAGTAGTAGTAGTAGTAGTAGTAGTAGTAGTAGTAGTAATAGTAGTAGTAGTAGTAGTAGTAGTAGTAGTAGTAGTGGCAATATCAATATACAGGGAGAACAGTAAGTAATGTCATTAATTTCAAGGATTTAGTCCTTGAATGATTGAAAGAATTTTAGTTATGCCCTTTAAATGTGTAGAATTTGATCCGAACAAATGTAACTTTTCATTTTGAAATCAAATTTTAAAATATTGTATTTGTTCGTATCCAATTTGAAGGACAAAACTAAAATTCTTTCAATAATTTGTTATCAATTATCATAATACACTGCTTTATTAAATTGATTCCAAAACATGTTATCAAAAGTGTTTCACACAAAACGTTTTTTTTTTTCTTGGAAAGGAAGCAAAAATGAGGAAAATTGTATTAAACTTTTTTATTTAAAATATATGAAAGAATGATTCACTGAAATTAACGGCATTACTTACGGTTCACTCTGTGTATCTTGGCAGTACGTTCCCAAGTGTTCTCTAAGTCTCCCTGCAGCTATCTGCATTGCACTTGAAGTCTGTTAAGCAGTTTTACCGACTGTTGTAAAAATATTGTTAGGTAATTATTTTAATCGCTTTTGCACTTTCACCGGTGTGAAAAAGGGCTTGAAATTCAATATTTCTATCTGCCTGTTTGTCCTTCGGCTGATTACGGTGCGATCTCGGATTGCAACGTAGCGGCTTTCATCAGAAGCCCTGTCATTTGACTTTACTACACGGTGTGATTTGTGTAATGTGTGTATAGTATTACATACATACATACATACATACATACATACATACATACATACATACATACATACATAGTATAATATTGTAATGCTGAGAAAGGTTAAGATAGGTGGAGCTGTATTTTTTTCTAAAAAATTTTCTAAATGTAGAATACAGTATAATCAATAAAATAACAACACATATAAAAATGGAAGTAAAATATTGCACACGATAAACTGCAACAAATTACTAAAATATAAATCCATAAACCATATGAGCTACAAAAATTAGGTAATGAAAGCATTTAAATTAGTTGTCGTACACAAATTAAAATAATAAAAACTCTCACTACTTTCACGGATAATAAATTTCAAACTATAGGCCTACCACTCGATTTTAATATTAACTATAGTTAGGCATTTGTTTTCATCTTTTCACCACAACAGGCGATCAAAAATCTTATTAACTTCCCTTTCCTTATTATGAACAACGTTCTTGAATCTTGTATTGCTACCAGACATTTCTCACCTCTTCACACAAGGCAATTGTAGGCACAATTGTGGATTTGTATTGTTTTTTATATTAAAAAATGTTTTTTTTCCTAAATGTAGAATACAGTATAATCAATAAAATAACAATACATATAAAAATGGAAGTAAAATATTTCACACGATAAACTGATTCTCTAGCAACAATTACTAAAACATAAATCCATAAACTATATGATCTACAAAGATTAGATAATGAAAGCATTTAAATCAGTTTTATACAAATTAAAATAATAAAAAGTCTCACTACTTTCACGGATAATAAATTTCAAACCATAGGCCTACCACTCGTTTTTAATATTAACTACAGTTGGCATTTGTTTTCATCTTTTCATAACAGCAGGCGATCAAAAATCTTATTAACTTCCCTTTCCTTACTATGAACAAAATTATTTAATCTTGTATTGCTACCAGACATTTCTTATCTCTTCACACAAGGTAATTGTACGCATAACCCTAGATCATGTAACAGATTGCTCATCCCTATGTTAAAATTGGCAGCACTTTGAAGAGAACAACAGCCAGGATCGCCACCCGTCCGCCGTAAACGAACACGAGATGGCAGTACAGTCGCTAATGCAATTTAAATGGGAGTTATGACGTGACCCCTTATGTAACAACTAGATGGTAGCATAGTAAACCTGACAAAAATTGTTACCGTCAAAGCCTATAAGGCCGAGCAATCTGGATATATATTATGATCTAGGGCACAACGCACTCTTCGACCACAAAGGCGAACTTATTTATCCGACTCGTATGAAGGATACAGGCACTGCAGCTATATCCGACTTCTACTTCCCGCGAGTCACTCAGAGATCAAGATAATGTGCGGAAACAATAGTACAGTGCATACGTTTTAGCTTTCCAGGCTCGCATATGTGCAACTGCTATGTGCACTGCCGCTTCCGCTTTATATCAGAGGGCGTGGAAAGATAAAATATATGCACTATAATAGCAGTACTAATAGTCACAGTAGTAACAGCACTAGCACTAGCCGTAGAATTAGCAGTAATGGTACTTAATAGATATAGTGAAAGTAGTAACAACAGCAACACATAAGTAGTAGGAATAATGGTAGTATATCCGTTCTGTTGTTTCATTTGTAGTATCAACAGCAGGCCTACAAGTAAAAGTATTGACATCAGCAATAGTATCACAATAATAGCCATAGTAATATAAGTATCATTAACAGTACAAGTAGTGATGGCAGTACAAGTGATAGTAGTGGTACTAGTAGCAGCAGTAGTAAAAATAGTAGTAGTAGTAGTAGCAGTACAAGTAGAGGCAAAATTCGGAAAGGAACATTGTCCTATAACAAGGGGTACCGTTTGGTTACAGCCACAAACTATCCGTTCCTTGTAAATTGACTAGTGTTGATTCCATGAACTAGCAGAGTGAATCACCATAACCCTCCACGAATGCTTTGATCCCCTCGATGCCCCGCGCTCCGTAATCGCCTACGATGTCTTGTATACAAGGACAGTGACTACATCAGCACTTAGCGGTCATGTAACATGGGACGCGTAGTAATTAATTTCGTTTTACATAAAAAAAACAATATTTCCACATCGTTAAGTTTATTTTTAGCAGCCATCCCTAAAACAAAATTATTTACTTATTCATTTATAAAACTTTATAAATGGTGATTTAAAATAACAAAGAAGGAATTAAAATTTGTGTAGATATATCCTTATGGATCAATATGGAAAAAAATTTTGAAATAGTTCAACGCGCTTCGAACAATAATTCAGTCATCTTCCATCTGTTTTCAAGTAGAAGTACGAAGTTCATCCGTAACTTAATATTTACATCTAATAATGTAGTGAATTCTGTGATATTGTTTAAATATAAAAGTGGGTAGTATGGTTTTTTTTTTTTCCAGCACCTCTCATTCGCCATCGTTGCATTATGATTGCAATGTCATCTCACGACCCTCACTAAATCTCCATTTGGAAAAGATCGTTAGATTATAATAGTCTGTATTACCAGTCGTGATGACATTCGCAGTGTCAAATGAATAACAACAAAAGAAATATTTCACATACCTAGAGGACAATGCAAGAAACATACAACCGCAATCAGAATGCAGCTGGAGCTACATTTAATTCTAATGTCTCGTTACACTAATTGAGTTCCATGTAGATCTACAGTATGTGAATTTATATTGCGTTCTTAATTTTAATTAGCAAAAAATACAACTTAATACCTTCACTCAATTCGTATCATTTTATCTCACTAAACCCCACCATTATTCACGATATACACATAATGCTGGCGTAGAAGAGAACTTTAAAATAAAAAAAATTGATATAGAAGTCTATCCAAATGATTAAATTCTTCGCTCGAGCTTAAAAGCTTCTTAACGCATCGGTTACTTTGCTGATACAGTTCGTACTTCCACTCGGGTAGAAATGAGAAATTATTCATACATTATAAAAGTATATACACAAGCCTAAAAGACACTATGAATTGAATCATACTCTTATCTAAATGTAAACATTAATTATATGACTACACTGTGACCAGTATTTTTACATCTATCATCAATTTTACGATCCATTTTCTTTTCCTCGGCTCCACTTATCATATATAGAAATAGCAGAGCGAAGGAGAGACAAGAGTGAAACAGTAATTACAGTGCTTTTAAAATACTAAGTACTTCCATTGACATAAAATTATTTTAGTTATTAAATTTAGAGTATATCTCACTAGCTTAAAAATGTAACGCCTGTACAGGAATTAGGTTAAATAAAAACAATTTGCTGTAAGACATGTAGATCTGCGATCAAGAATAAAATTACTTTTAATGTGGTTCGTTCTCATTATAACTGTCTCCGAATTTTAGATAGCTTTGTTGGTTAGAACATTTTTATAGCTATTTGATTTTGAAATTATTTATATAGCACAGAGGAAATTATTCAAACCACTGTATTTTTTATATTTTAATTACATCTACATACACATTATTTATTATGACTACAGTTCATGGTAACAATAACAGAATATGGTACAAAATTTAGTAGCATATGTAGAATAGAAGGAAATCTACATATGCTACTCATTTAATAGACACAGGATACGAATTAGGTCGCCTCCCAGAAACATTCAAAATTTTGAAACCTGAAGTAGATTGTAGATTGATAAATTCAACTGAAGAATACTATATTACAAAACAATTTTTAAAAGATAATTGCGTCTTTAATGAAAATTTGATCCATGTCCAAAACCCCCTACACAATCTCTAGGAAAATAGTTCGAGTCACAAACCATGTAATATTCTTCCGCGTAACAGTCAGTCAGTTGAAAAAACCTCAGGTCACTCATACGAAATCAGTCGACATGATGCTTCATTACCACGTCAGCCATAGCACTTCGCAAGTACGTTAACATAACTGTCATAGATTTTTTAAAATAATATTCCATTGTAATATATTACATACTTCATTACAGAAAGACTTATTCCACTCCAAATTGATTCTGGGACACAAAGCTCAACCCCGAAAATATTTGTCTGTGTAGCTTATTGTTTCACATAATTAGAACGTCAATTGTTCGAATTCAAATGTGAGTATTCATAATAAATTATTCAATAATATTCCACATTTTTTTAATATTTCATATTAGTCTCTTACGATACACATATATTTCAGAATGAATTGCACCATGAACGGCTCAACTTCCCCATGAAAGTCTTACCTACATTCCACGTTTGCAACCTACAGAAGTTATCTCGATGTTGGCTAGTTATGAAGCTTAATATTGGTTTTAATAAGAACCATAGGATTTTACTATTTTAACACATTTATAATTGTATCAATAATGACACAAACTAGTAATATGGTAAAATATACGATCAATGGCAACATAAATAGACGTTTTTAAAAGTAATAAATTATTTATTACAAGATAATTTTATACAATTTCAATCCATTTTAATGTCTGTAATTTAACCTTTGTATTCTATGGTTGTTTTGGTTATTGCCATGATAATAATAAGTTCAAATATCACACATATTAAAGCAATAATCAATCCAACTATAGTTTAGCACTTAATTTGTAAACATGATTTTAATATGTTAGATATAAGATTGTTTTATATATATTCAATAGTTATTTCATTTATTGTAAATTTATGTATTACATGATATTGTTTGATTAAGTGCCTGAAGATGCCAAGAGGCGAAAACGTTAGCACATTAGTTTATCCTTAACTTCAATGAATATTTATATTTACACATTTTATTGATGTTTTTTAAAACACTGATAAGTCATTTAGACTGAATAACAAAATAAACATTTATGTTATATTATACTGCGGAACGAAGATAAAGCTCTGTCCAAGCAGGAATCGAACAATGGGCCGCTTGGTTGGAAAGCGCTCTTGTTTTAACGTATGTTAGCTACTGCAACGAATTTTCTTACTTATTAGCCTAATGTAATAAAACATACAATTTTTCTTTTAAGGAAATATTAATCAAAATATTTGGCATTTTAAATGCAACAATATTTTCTACCTGTTAATCACACTTTGTTACCCATAGATTAAAAACTAAATTTCCCTTTCAGTTCTATTCTACCTTTCGGGCATTCTTCTTTTTCTATAAGGGTGAAATGTGTTATATAGTCATCCTTCAATGCCGAGTATAAAAGAAAAACTGACAGGTTTTCTTTATGTTTAGGTATTACTATGGTGTCTGTATGAACCAAAACATTTTCAAACATTGTATATGATTACAACACTGCTACACAATGTAACAGGGCTATTGATCACATTTGACAGGCATACGCTTGCTCAGGATGGCACAAATTTCTATATTTACTCATCATTCCATTCAACCTGGGCCGAAGCATCTAACTTAATTTCCCTACCACATTATGCTAATTACTGCAGAGAAGTGCTTCTAATAAGAGGCCTTGGTCTCCGAGCGGCAAATTGTATAAATTGTATGGCGTTTCTAAGAGATAGCCGCATTAGGCTTCTCGAGTGAAGGAGCTTCTTGAAGTGTGAATAAGAGAAATGTTCAACAGTTCCATCAGAGTTTGAATACTGGAATATTCTTAGCGAAGTTTAAATGTATCTTTTACACAATAATGTTATCAAAGCTCAAAAGTAATTAAAAGGCAACTTACTGTATAAAAAATTCTTAATGCTTTGTGTTAAAAATATGACGTAGCCTATTTTGTGGAAGAGAAACCAGAAAAACAGATTCTAAATATATAAAAATGACATAATTTTTTATTCACTTCTCATGTTATTTTTCTGTTTACAGAAATCAATAATAAAGACTGATGTAAGTTTTAAAAGATAGCAGTAGTTTATAATAAGATACAAAGCTTATTCCTTTCTTGTCATATAACCAGCAATACAGTAAAATCAGGCAGTAGAAAGAACGTTTAACACTAATTTTTTCTAAGGATACTTGTTCAATCACGAGGGATTTGAAATTAGCGGCCGATATCCTTTAATAAATTAAGATCCGAAATTAATATCATGCTACTCGCCTTCCTTTTGCATCGATTGGTTTCCTATTATGGTTTTGTACTGCAGGCAGTATACCTTAGATGGAATTCACAATCGACAAGGAAAATATTCAGTTGATAAAAATAAATTTCACATAAGAAATTATTTTATACAAATATCATGCTTTAGTCCGTTTGTGTATTTCTTTCAGCCAATACAAAATATCAAGAACAAAAACATCTGCTTTTATTTGAAATTACGTTTTGTGTTAGTTTCTTAAATAAAGATACATTAACTTCTTACTACAAATTACTATATTTCATGTAAGTACAGTACATCATTCCCGAATAAACTGACCGGTACGTTAGATAGTGAAAATTAACCAAATTCATCCAAAAGGTTAGGATAAATCACTATATAAAACAGACAAACGAAATCTTCCTAAAACAACGTTTAGATATTTGTCATGTTCAAAAAATGTACAGTATGTCCTTTAAAATCTGGAAAGAGACTTTTTGAACATGTTAATGTCATTGTTAGACGTCGCTACACGAAAATTACCAGCTAAATTTTGTGACCTTTAGGAGTCTGAGTCTCCCGTCTGGTTTCGTTCATCTCACTTTTTCCTCCTCCTGTAAGTGTAACAGAATGATTGTTAGTTGCGTAAAACGACTTCTATCCGCCCTCTTCATAGTTAGAATATTTATATTTATAGCCTAAAAATTAAATATATGTATAGTCCTACATCGATTTTGTAATGCCAATGACATTTTCCAATTCCTATGTACATATGTAAACAAACTTCCCCTAAAATAGGGGTTGCCCTGAAGGACAAATTATACCAAATATACAAGTATTAGTAAATACGTAAAATTTTATGAAAATGTTTTCGTGAGAAATATAATTATTATTATTGTGTTATTAATTTACTTTATATATGTGATTTCTCAGAAGATAGCTTGAATATTTTAGAACTATCAAAGAAACAGTCTTGGCCAAAGAGAATTCAAGACTGAACTCTTTGCAGAAATTAATAAATTTGTTTGTAATCGTGCCCCTAGCGCCCACTAATAACCCAATAATTTCAATAGTTTGTAACTTATACATATGTAAATAATAAGGAACAGTTGGACCATAAATTTGGTTCTTCTCATTGTTGACATCTTCCGGTTGAGTTGTATTCAATTCGAAGCGGATAGTAGGATCTATTATATAGCCTGTTATGTTGTTAAAGGCTAATATATCAACCGCCGACAGCTTCCTGTTTCCTATAGACCATGGATTTCTTCATAGGTGGTATATCCCTTGTCGCGAAGAGAGCGATTGCGGACCTCATTTTGTGATGCCTGGCATTGCGTAATGTCTCACCATGCGGGCAAGATCCAAGAACGTGGGCGAGGGTTTCTATCTCGTTGAAGCAGTGGCGACAACGGTTACTGTCCATGGATCTGCCCGGAATAGCGCGTACAGCCGCAACATTACCGACCATTTTTATAGCATCCCTCCATTCACTGCAGCTCAGTCCTTCGTGATGAGCGATCCACAGGTTTGTGGCAGGATGTTCCGCGAAAAGGGAAACTCCTTTCCCTTTTTGAGAAAGCGCGCTCCATTTCAATGAAGTTAATTCCTTACACTACTTCCAACATTCCTATCCCTCCGTTAATTTTTCAGTTTCACTTTCTTTATGTTTTCAGGGCCATAATTTTAACCTTTAAATTCACAAAGTATCCTATAGGATAAAACAGGTTAATAGGATATATGCCATAATTTTAATAGAACAATAGAAAAAAAAATGGTAGGAAAATTAAATTTAATCAACATTTCACAATACTATAATATTAGTGGATTGTGCAAATTAAGTTCATTAGACGTTCAATTAAAAATTCGTCAGATTTATTTTCAATGAAAAATACCAAATATTTTGAAAGTTATTTGCTTCCATAATAATGAAACATACTCCCTCTGAATGGTTTTTATGCCAAATACTTTTTGTTGAACCTATGTATTCTATGTATCTTGAGTTTCTAAGCGGAAACGCAAGTAACAATGTCAGGGTGATCAGTGGGATTTTCATGTAGGAGTAAAGCAATAGCTATTTCAGGTCATTGTGGACTGTTAAAACCAGGTTTGCTATGTTTTCGAACAATAGACATAACATTTTGGTATAGCTGCTGCAGGTAGAGCTTGAAATGTAGAGGATAAAATCATTTTATCCTGCTAAGAGATCTTGCTGAAATGATCGAGAGACTACAAAATTTTGTAGGCCTCTTATTTTATCAGTAAGTAATACCGTCTTTCCTTAGGAACTCTAATTTTTGCGCTCTCTCGAGCCAATACCGAAGAGAATGAAGCATATAAGTATCTAAACCACACCGCCATTAAGTATATGAGAAAGACCCAACCCCACTTGATTAATAACTATAAAAATATTTGTTTTTAATAACAATACTATTACCTTACGCAAGTTTTGTAGTTTTATATACATAATAGCCGCCCACTCAGTAAATTATAGAAATGAAGATCTAATTTAACATATTCTCCATATCTACTTACATAACTCCACAACGTTTCACTTTCACATCATCAATACAGCATTAATATGTATGATTAATGAAAAATAGTCACATCATGGCATTAACTATAATGAAATTTCATTGGTAATAATGTCATCAAACCATCTCAAGTTTTGTAGATTTCAATATCCAATACACAGGTGTGCTCAGAAAATTGCACACCGCAGAATCAGACCTGTAAATGATTTTTAGTAAGTCTTGACGTTTTTAATAACCAATTGAATTTGAACTCTAAATATGTCAGCAATCCTGCAGGTCATGGCCTTCGTGTAATAGCTGCTGTTTATTGTAGTGCGTGTTTTGTTTTATTCTGAAATCACGGCCGTGCTGAAATGCAAAACCGAAGAAAGATGGATTTTGGAAAATAGGAAAATAATGTAGGAAAACTGATATTTCATTGAAAACTACTATTTTCTGAAAAACTTTGGGTTCCAAGCTTCAAAATGAGGGGTCATTTATTAAAATCCGTCCAGCAGTTTTCCGTTAATTTCTATTACCAGTTCAAATTTTATATATATAGATTGTACAACATATTTATTTATTGTACTTCCTCAAATTAGAGGCATTATGATAGTTGTTTTCTTTACAGTCCGACACGGTTTAATAAACTAATGTGAGAAATGAAGTTTCGCCAATTTAAGAATTTAATATCATTATATCAAAGTCTGAAATGGTATGGACAAGTACAAAGAATGGGCAACGAAAGATGGCCAAAAAATATATATCTATGGTCACCCCCAGGAAAAAATAAACGTGGTAGACCAAAATTGAAATGGAAAACCCATGTCAGAGCAATAATGGACGACAGGAATTTGGAAGAAGGAGATTGGAACGATATATATAGCGTGCAAATTAATCCGAACACGACATATTTTTACATTTTCTGTCATTGTTGGCCTCACAGCTGCTCATACCGCTTTAATTGACTTCTGTAGTACGTGTAATTCCATTGTTGAAGGTCTATCGTTATTATTTTTTTAATATGTGACTTTTGCCTGTCGTTTTGTACTTATAAGCATTTCAGTTGTGTGGAAAACTTAATACTGCAATCCTGTGTACATTCTGTCGTCTTCACAAATGGATACAACTCCACGAAAACGGTCTAAAATTATAACATTAGCAGAGCATTCTTCTATGACACAGAGGCAAATTGCTGCAGAATGTCACATCGGTTTGGCTACTGTTAATTCGATCATAAAACGATACAGGGAGACTGGATCCATCACACCCCAGAAAAAAGGAAACTGTGGCCGGAAAAGGAAGACTTCACCTGCAGATGATCGTTTAATTGTCAGGAAAAGTAAATTGAATCCTAGACTAACTGCTGTCGACTTAACCCGCGAGTTAATGGCTACCACTGCACTGGGGCGAATATTCACGTCACAACAGTGCGGCGTAGGCTTTTGGAAGCTGGACGAAGGGCTCGTAAGCCTATTAAGAAGCAACTGCTAACCCCTGTTATGTGCAAATAACGCTTAATGTGGGCAAAATTACATCAACACTGGACAGTGAATGACTGGAAGAATGTACTTTTTTCCGATGAGTCTCATTTCGAGGTCCACGGCCATCGTGTTTCTTACGTACGGAAAGGATCCGAAAAAGTAACAGCAGCTCATCTTCAACAAGTTCCCAAATACCCCCCCTAAAGTAATGTTTTGGGGTTGTTTTACACATGAAGGGCCTGGAGCATTAATACCTATCAAGGAAATGATGAATTCTGACAAATAGATTGGAAACCAGAATCGTACCCCAGCTGCAAAAATCATTTCCGGATGGCATAGGTGTGTTCCAACAAGACCTGGCACCATGCCATACGTCTCGAAAAACTACAGAATTCTTCAACAAGAAGAATATTCAGGTACTCCCCTGGCCAGGCAACTCACCCGACATCAACCCCATTGAGAACTTGTGGTCAATTTGCAAAAGAAGAATGCAAAAAATGGATTGTTCTACAAAGGGGAAGATGATTTCTGCCCTCATTGGTGTATAGTTTCGCGATGAAGAAATGAAGAATATTTGTGGGAAATTAGTGGAATCCATGCCAAATTGTCTCAGAGCTGTTATTAGGAACAAGGGAGGCCACATAGATTTCTGAGTTATGTCTTAGATCCTTTTTTTATCCCGTTTGAGTGCTTTTGCATAAGTAATTACGTTGTTCGGATTAATTTGCACGCTACTGTATATATGGAAACTGAAGACGGCGAACCTATAAGTGGAAAAAAGCCGAAGAAGAATATCATTATGTAATTCAAATTCACCTCTGATATTTAATCCGTATTAATCAATGCACTATTCCATTAGTCTGCTTCTGAATTCCATCAGTTAAGTCGGTGGAATGCAAAATCAGCTCATACTGACCCATTTGAGTCCTTCAAAAGATATAGCTTCCGCAGTAAATCTTGGTGTGATACGGAATATTGCCTCCGTAACTCAAGAGTGGAATCACAGCAGTCTTGCTTGTCCCCTGTACGCCAATTTATCACATACGAGGCTATTCAAGACATTCACAAGGAAACAGGTTGCTGACTCAAGCCAAGGATGTTCGTGTTACGTTCAATCTATTCCATTACAATATTGTTTACCACAATTGTTATTTTTATATCTGTCAAATTTAAAATAATAAAAAGTGATTCGAAACTATTACGGCATTCAACGTAGTGCAATTTTTTTGTTTAATTCATTTTATATCATAGTTGTGAAAACGTCCAACGTTTCGGAACTATGCATCAGCTCCATCCTGGAAAAAGAGCTCTTGGTGACGGATTCTCTTTCCTTGCATTCCCTCATGATAAAACCGATAGGTAGTTCTGAAATGTTACATGCTTCTACATTCTAACTGGAGAATACGAGTAGCTCTTGGTGACGGATTCTCTTTCCTTGCATTCCCTCATGATAAAACCGATACGTAGTTCTGAAATGTTGCATGCTTCTACATCCTAACTAGAGAATACGAGTAGCTCTTGGTGACGAATTCTCTTTCCCTGCATTCTCTCATGATGAAACCGATACGTAGTTCTGAAATGTTGCATGCTTCCACATTCTAACTGGAGAATACGAGTAGCTCTTGGTGACGGATTCTCTTTCCTTGGATTCCCTCATGATAAAACCGATACGTAGTTCTGTAATGTTGCATGATTCTACATCCTAACTGGAGAATACGAGTAGCTCTTGGTGACGAATTTTCTTTCCTTGCATTCTCTCACGATAAAACCGATACGTAGTTCTGAAATGTTGCATGCTTCTACATCCCAACTAGAGAATAGTTCTTGGCAAAATCTACAACAGACGAGTTCTTCTTTCCTTGTGACGAAATCTCTTTACTTAGCTACGAAAAGTAGGAATTTCTGCGTCTTTGACAGAAGGTAAATATTAAATTTAAGAATTACGATGTTGTTGAACAGTAACCTCGTATGTCAAATATTCAATTTTACAGGAGCGACGAAAAACATTTTTATATCTTGATAACGAACAAATATCTTACATAAGAGGATATTTAAATATATTCTTCTAAAGTTTGTACTCTTGTCTTGACATAAGATCTCTTTGCAGAAGATTCGGAAAGACTTCTTATAGAGATAAAGTGACATACGAGGTTGCTGTTCGGGGCAGAATAAGATATCACATAATAGACGACATTAAACTATATGGATCATATTCGAGACTAAGAGGAAGGCAGAACATAGGGAAGACTGGAGGAAGCTGGGTTTTCAGTGAAAGACCTGTCATTGGGTAGAACATTACGAATAAATTAAATGAATATTCCCCAATCTTGAGAAAAATAATTGAATAAAAGAGATAAAAAGTAAAGAGAAGAAATAAATGAAATCAGGAGGAAAGAAAGAATTGAAGAAGAATAGGAAAGAAATGGAGAAAGGAAATAAGTATAAGATGTAAGATTGAAAAAGAAGGAAAAAATAATTGAACAAAAGAAATAAATAAACCGTGGCGCTACAGCCCCTAAAGGGCCAAGACCGACCAAACGGCTGCTGGCCTCACGCCCACATGTCGAAGCAGAGGTGGACGATCATCCAACCAGAATGGAGGTATCGTGTGGTTAACACGATGATCCCCCCAGCAGTTATAACTGGCATTCGCAACCGGATTTCGCTACCTATCGTAGCTCCCCAAGTGCATCACGACATCACGATGCTGAGTGGACACCGGTTGCATACACTGGCCGAAATTTCATGAGAAAATTTCTTTCCCCATGAGGACTGGAACCAGCGCGCATTCCGTAACGCGAGTCATAGGCACGATGCCTTAGACCGCGACGACACGGCGCGGGACGAACAAAAGAAATAAGAGACAGAAAATGAGACAAAGGATAAACGAAAGAAAATGGGAGAGAAGAAATTAAATGGAGGCAAAAACGAAAAAAAAAAAAAAAAGAGTATGACATGAATAGAGCAATACAACCATTTTGAGTGAGTGAGTGAGTGAGTGAGTGAGTGAGTGAGTGAGTGAGTGAGTGAGTGAGTGAGTGAGTGAGTGAGTGAGTGAGTGAGTGAGAAGACGAAAATAAAGCGGAAGGTTAAAAAAGGAGAAAAAAGGGGAAAAGGGAGAAATCAAATTAAGGGACGGAAAAATGTGAAATAATTAAACAGAAATGTAGTAAAGGGAAAACAGACAAAAAAAATTAAATGGAAAAGATGACATGAAAAAAATAAAGTGAGAAGAAAGAAAAGGAAGGAAAGAGTGGATGATAAATGAGAGAACATAAAAGGAAGAAAAGGACGAAGAGAACAAAGAAAAAAAGGAAAAAATAAAGAAAAAATATATAAAGACAAGGTAAACGACAGAAAGAAAAAGAAAGGAAAAAACAAAGAGGAGGAATTGAGTAAGAATAAAAATGTAGAAAATTATAGAGAGAATCGTACGAGTAGGAAATTAACGAAATAGAAACAAGTATGAAGGAAAAATAAATAAAATATAGACAGAAGAGATGGACGATAGAAAGAGATAATAGGGAATAATAGAAATGAAAAGGAATATAATGTAATAACAATAGGAAAATGAAAAGAGAGGATCATGCGAATGGAAAATAAACGAAATAAAAATTGAATAAGAAAAAAAATAAATAAATAGCTAAAATAGAAAAAAGAAATGAACGATAGAAAGATAGAAGAAAGGAAATAAAAGACTGGGAAGAGAAATAGGATAAGAATACAAATATATACCAGGAAAGAGAGAATTAGGCTGTGTATGTATAATAAATGAGCGAAGTAAATATAAGAAAAATAAATAAATATGTGAAAGAAAGATAAACGACAGAGACAGAGGAAAGAAAGTAAAGAAAATGGAAAGAAATAGAATGAAGAAATAAATATAAAATTGAAAAAGAGAATCATACGAATACTGTATGAACGAAATAAAGATAAGAAAATAAGAAAAATAAACAAAGAAATGTAGGAAGGAGATGAAAGATATAAAGAGAGAAGCTAGAATGAAGGCAAAAAGAAATATGAGGATACGAACATAGAAATAAAGCGATAATCATACGAACGAGAAATGAATGAAATAAATAAAAAGTATAAAAAGAGAGAACCCCGCGAATGAGAGTAGGAAATGAAAGAAATATGTAAAGAAAAAGGAAGAGGAGAGAAAATTATAGAGAACTGATGTAAAGAAATGAAACAGAGAAGAGGGTTCAGAATCATAGTCGGTTAAGAGCCATTTAATAAAACCGTAGAAAACAAGAGTTAAAATGAAGTTATTATCATAATTCAATGGAAACATATAGCAAGTAATATAAAGTATACACATTCAAACTAAGTAATATATCAATCTTCATTAAACTATGGTATTCACTTAACTTTAACCCTTGCTTTTTCCGTTTTTAATTAATAACACTTGGCCCACTATGGCTCTGAACCCTTCAATTACAATAATAATAATAATGGAAAAGTGGAAGAAATCTGGAAAAAATGAATAAAGGAAAGAAAGAAATAAAGTGAAAGTGAAGATATGGACTCTATGTAAAGAATAGAACTTGTTTCAAAAGACTCTTACTTGTAGTGTCTTTACTCGTGATCTATAATCCAAGCCAGATCGTGGTTTTGTGATATTTTATTCCTATAATAGGCTTCTGTGAGCTGGTGTTACCGGTGCCACCCGAAGCTCCTGTTCCATATTCATCTATATACATGAGCTTTGCTTCGACCCTGATGGAAGAAGGGGCGAATGAGGTTAAATGTAAGATCGATTAGAAAGTTGGCAAGCGTACGTACGACAAAAATTAATTCAAGAGAAGAAACAGAAGATAAATTAGCTGAAGCTTTAACGTAGCTCGTGTGCTTCAACGACAACCTGATTTCACTTGTCACTGTAACTTGTTATTACGTCACTAAAACAGCATCTGTTAGTGTAAACGTCGTAACACGGCTATTAGAGCTATTATTTTCATACATGGAAAAGCTGTTACTTTCTACTGGAAGATCTTCAATGGTTTCATATAAACTACCAAGACTTTGTGTTTGTCTCGGAATAGATATTAAAAGTTGGAGAGCTTCTCCAGCGGTATTCAAGCCAGATTGCGCTCCGGGTAGCCGACATGAATCGGAGGGCTGGGTCAAAGTTTGATATCAAATCGGTTTCCTATACGAACTAGTCCACGTTTTGTATTGACCCGGTCGGAAGTTTCGGCCAATGGCAAAGGGCCAAATTTCCCGCCTTCACACTAGTTTAAGAAAAATCTCGGTCCTTGGAGAGTGATCTATATAGATATATAAAGAACCTTCAGTCTGGAGGTGTTAAGCAGGGGTGTCACTTTTCTGTTCATAAATGAACAGGTACAAGGGATGTAATGCAAATTGGACTACTACAAACAATCGGCGAAAGATACCTAGATAAGAATAAAGAAGTGTATTTAGTATTTATGGATTTAGAAAAGGCGTTTGACAGAGTGGATTGGAACAAACTTATGGATATCTTGAAGAAAATAAGTGTGCGTTGGAAAGACAAGAGGCTGTTCAGTAACCTATATATGAAACAACGAGTCAAAGTTAGGACAGGAGAAGAAATGTCTGAAGGAAGTGAAGTAGGGAGAGGAGTACGACAAGGATACCCTTTATCACCTATCCTGTTCAGCATCTGTTTGGAGGATTTAGTGAAGAACTGTTTTCAGAATATGGGACGAGTGACAGTAGGAAGAAAAAGAATAAAGTGTATAAGATTTGCTGATGATATGGCGTTGTTAGCAGAAGAGGAGATGGTACTAAGGGATAGGCTACTGAAGCTAAATGACAGTTGTGAGCAGTATGCAATGAAGATAAATGCCAACAAGACGAAGACCATGGTCATAGGAGAAAAGTAAAGAAGCTAAACTTGCGAATTCTAAATGAGGCAGTAGAGGAAGTGGACAGCTCCAAATACTTGGAATGTACTATAAGCAGTAACATGAGCTGCTGCCAAGAAGTCAAAAGCAGAATAGCAACGACAAAAGAAGCTTTTAATAGAAAAAGAAGCATCTTCTGCGGACTTCTGGAGAAAGAACTAAGGCAGTGCTTTGTGTGGAGTGCGGCATTGTATGGGGCAGAAACATGGATATTACGACGAAATAAGGAGAAACGAATAGAAGCATTTGAAATTAAATATGGAGAAGAATGGAGCGTGTGAAGTGGACAGACAGAATAAGAAATGAAGTTGTGTTGGAAAGAGTGGGTAGGCCTAAAGAATGATGCTGAAACTGATCAGAAAGAGAAAAAGGAATTGGTTGGGTCACTTGCTAAAAAAAACTGTCTACTGAAGGATGCACTGGAATGAAAAGTGAACTGGGAAAGAGTTAGGGGCAGAAGAAGATATCAGGTGATAGACGACATCAAGATGTTTGGATCATATGCGGAGATTGAGAGGAAGACAGAAAATAGGAAAGATTGAAGAATGTTGGGATTGTAGTGAAAGACCTGTCCATGCATGTAATATGAGTCTTATAAATAGGTCTATATTTTTTAATTTTATTTGATTTTACAATTTTAACGCATCACTAGAGGCATTTAATGTCCTATATAGAGTAATTTTTGGAGATCTCGACATTTTGGAGGTCTCGACACTTTTAAGAAAAGTAGCCATTGCGAGCACTGTTCCTAGTGAAAAAAGTTCGAACTACATGAGATCTGTGTTGACTGTGTTTGTAATCTCTGTGTAAGTGAATCTTGTGGCTTCAACTTGTGTCTTGCGTTCATAAAAGGCAATAACACAATAAATGTGGGTCCACTTTTCTTTTCGATCATGAAATATAACATAACATTTTAGTCACTGTATTTTGACTGTATGTACGTGTTACTAGTATAGTCCGACCATTGGATCTGTGCCCCCGTAAAATATGCTAACTGAACCTTAATTCCTTTTCAGCCTCGGCAATTCATTTCTCTCCCTGTATTCCTATTTCTCTCTTTTCTATCCCTCTCTCTTTCTCTCCCCCCACTACTCACAATTTTGAGCCTTCTTGCGGGACAGTTTATTTGCACTTGCAGTCCAGTGTTGTCAACGCAACATGAATACTGTAGTACGGAGTGGTGAAAGAAATATTATTAAGCAAGTAATAGCATTTTCCATAAGTCAATCAGCGTCATTAGACCTACTTAAATTAAATTATGAATAAGTAATAATTAACCTTACATTATTATAAGCAAAATTCAAGAGACATGACACTGTTTGACGGAAGTTTGGCAACATCCCTATTCGGCAAATTTCGTGGCCTGCTGTTTGACGTGGTGGGAGAGAAACGGGTGGAATGGAGTGAGTAGAGGCGTTAACTTTTCCAAGAACGACGACAGCGCTGAACGGGCATACATCCGATGGTCCGACAATATGTACAAATTATTGTATAAACATTTTACAGGTTTGTAGAGCGCCGAAGTGATTACCCTCAAACAATTATCTTTGTTTCGAGTGTGTTATCTTTCAAATGAAGATGTATATGGGGGAGATTTCAACACTGTGTTATGGGAATTCTGATTTTCCTTGTGGTCCTTCTTAGATTGTTCTTGGGGTTGTTTCTATCAAAATTTGTGTGTGTTTAGTTTTAGAGCTTCATAGAGCTTTTAGCGCCTCTTTGTGCGTCTGTTTTTCTCTCTTTGTGTGTTTACCTGTATGTATGAAAGTACTCATCTTCCATTCAACCAATCTTAATTAACTTTATACTAGTATTTTAATTTTAATTGATGTCGGACAAATAGGAAAAGGCATAACTCTCTATACAAACATGGAAGACCAATCAGTACGGAATATCTTTCGCCTTTATTCTAAAGGCTATTATCGATTAACAACTAATATCGTAAGAGAATTGACATCAAAGCGAGTAAGAGTATTATAAATTATTTAGATATATTTCAGGAGCAAAATTTGTGTTGTAAATGTTAGGGTTTAAAATGTTTCCTATGTTTGTCATACTACGAATATGTAGAAATTTTCCATATTATGGGATAAATCTACAGAAAGCTTCGTATTGTGCCAACTGAAATTCCTGTATAAATTTTAATAAACACAGACTCTGATAACATTTCTGCAATGAAGAGGATTACAGCATTCACTCAATGCAATGTAGAATATAATTATGTGGGCAATAACTGAAGTTAGTTCTGTATAGTGAACAGATTATTTTCATATATGGTGCAGGTGTTATTCACGACAACACACAATAATTAATATACGAAAACACAAATAATATGTATTTCACGCACTTCGCTTTGAATTCGTATGGGGCATAAAGTTTACGCTAATCAACTATTCATCGCAGAACTGAAAACATGCATCAGATATTTCGCGATCTGGTCTCCAAGTTCTTGACGAATTTTACTAATTTATAAATGCGTAAATTGAAAATATCAAGCGAGGCATTTTATCTTTCCATTAGTGTAGCTATTTCATCTCTACTCTCGAGATGCAAACTTTATTCCCGACAGTATAACATAAATTTCGTGGTAGGCAAAGATTGTACTGAAGTAGGTTCCCTCGCAAAGACCATTTTCTTTGTTATAATTCCATCCATTTCCTATTATTACTCACACTTAAAAGAACGACATCGTACATATTATGAAGCTAAACAATGGAAAGAAAGGAAATAGGACATAAATGTACAGTATATGTTAACTTTACAGAAATGAAGTAATTACACTTTAAATTCATGAACAGGCATAAGTAATAATGGCCTGCGGATAAATGGCGCATTTAAACTGTAACGAACACAATCCATTGTTGATGAGTGCTCATCAAGTAAGTCCTGCTATTTTGAGAACATTCAATAATCGATTAGACTATGTCACTTCTACAGGGACATCACTTTATTTTTACTAACATTTTTAACATTAACCTGGCTATACTCGGAAACACTGTTACCCCCCTTCCATTACAGGAGTTTGGAGTTGCAGTGCAATATGTAAACAAATCATTTTGCTAGCTATAGGAGGAGAGAATAGTAGTGTATCCATTTATGTTACAGGGAAATATAGTATTACGATTTTCAGTTTGGTCATTACTTTACAGTATTTTATCAAAAAAACAGTAGAATAGTAACAATTTTTTTTTTCACAAACTCAAGTCTTCAGGCGGTTATATACATTATGTAATGTCTACTTTATTCAGCATATTACTAACCTAATTTATTCCTGAGAATTTTGTGAGCACTTCCGTAAGAAACCCAAATTTCTACAGCTAACTTCTTGACCGACTTATTAGGACCTCGCTGCATCCTTTCTCTAGCATCTTCCACAGCATTTTCTGTCACCTTTGTTGGCCATCTCACACTATTCTTCCTTTCTGTACACTCTGTTGCTCTAAATTTATCTACCAGATTAATGACATTTCTACGAAAATATTCCGGAATGATATAATCAGGAAATTGTGGACAAAAAAAAACTGTTGTTCACATTCGGTTATATTGTAATTCCAGCTTCCATCATCGTCCTTCATACCTACAAACAATAAAACAAAACTCTTGTTTAAATAATGCTGTTAAGTACCGTACCATATTATAGGGTACCGTACTTTCGGTAACTCTAATCTTCACTTGTGCTCAGTCCACACAGATAAATTCAGTTATGCTACACACCATACCTGTGTGAAAATAAACTTCAATAATATAAGCTTTTTCTTCTATAGAAAATGCAACATATTTCTGAAACACACTGTACTCTGTACTGTTTATTTCACTGCCGTAAGTTTGTGTGACTGACGTTAGCAAGGACATTAGTGAAAGGGGTGGGAGTGAAGTACATTTAGAAACGCAGGTACAATAAAAATTGAAGTAAAAATAAAATGATGTCACTTCTACCGTATTATCACTTTGAGATATAGGCCTAGTTAGCTTTCCCACTGTCTGTTTCCTAGCAGTTCTTTCAGACCGCTCTCGTCTTTCCTATCATCCCTTGCTGCTCTTAAGACCCCTTTCCTCTCTACATCCAAGTTACCTTGTTCTACTTGCGTTCGTTGATCATTTTTAGTCAACCTCCGTTGACGGTTCCTATCAGCAACCTGCAGAGTTGATGGTAGATAGAGAGAGGAATTTTAGGCCCTAAAAAGTGGCATTTTAGGGCCTAAAATAGATTCTTAAACTCCTTTATTTAGACTCTATAAAATAAAAATAGGCTTTTTTTGTTAAAGAATGTCACTAATATAAGATTCAACATTTAATGCAAAATTCTAGGATTAAAAGAAACTTCCACACATTTCACATTTTACGAGGGTACACATGCATACACAAAATGAAGACATTCTGTCTTTAAATTAGTGTTTTTAATTCTTCAATGACATTTCCATAGTTTGCTTCACAGTACATGATCAACACCTATTGTGGCTATTCTGTCGCTCAATGCTGTAGTTACAAATGGTGAGAACAAAGGAAGGGGTTGTCATCTGTCTTGTAATGTAAGAGTATGTGTTAAATTGCTGACAGACAGAGGAAGATATAGTAATAATAATAATAATAATAATAATAATAATAATAATATGTCCCACAGGAGTTCTTTTACATGCCAGTAAATCTACTGACATGAGGCTATGCCGGGATCGAACTCGCAACCTCGAGCACAGAAGGCCAGCGCTATACGGACTATGCTACCCAGGCCGACTGAAAGTTTGAAATTTAGAATTGAAAGATTGTAAGAATGTATTGTGGGTCCCTATCACCACTAGAGCTCTATAAAGAGCTCTATATCACCACGGCATGGCGCGTCCTCAGGTTGCGGATAGAGGAGACGGCCTCCAGATATGGAGGGTAGCTGCGAATATATTGAATAAGCAGTCGTGGACAGCCGACAAGGGGTGGTCCTCCAGCTTGGGGGTTGGGCGAAGGGCTAACAACCCATCACTGTAAAAATCAGCTTGTTACGAATCCCTACAATAAGCCTTGGAATAGGACTGATTCTCTGGCACGACCACAGCAAAGGAATAAGGTTTTGAGATTTGGCACTTGGAACGTAACTAGTCTTTATAGAACAGGAGGGGTAACATTAGTAGCTAAAGAACTATTAGGGAAAACACGGAAATTTTACTTGAAGCAAGTAAAGCGATCGGTTTGGAAGTAAATCCTGAAAAGACAAAGTATATGATTATGTCTCGTGACTCGTGACCAGAATATTGTACGAAATGGAAATATAAAAATTGGAGATTTATCCTTCGAAGGGGTGGAACAATTCAAATATTTTGGAGCAACAGTAACAAATATAAATGACACTCGGGAGGAAATTAAACTCAGAATAAATATGGGAAATGCGTGTTATTATTCGGTTGAGAAGCTTTTATCGTCTAGTCTGCTGTCAAAAAATCTGAAAGTTAGAATTTATAAAACAGTTATATTACCGGTTGTTCTGTATGGTTGTGAAACTTGGACTCTCACTCTGAGAGAGGAACATAGGTTAAGGGTGTTTGAGAATAAGGTGCTTAGGAAAATATTTGGGGCTAACCGGGATGAAGTTACAGGAGAATGGAGAAAGTTACACAACACAGAACTGCACGCATTGTATTCTTCACCTGACATAATTAGGAACATTAAATCCAGACGTTTGAGATGGGCAGGGCATGTAGCACGTATGGGCAAATCCAGAAATGCATATAAAGTGTTAGTTGGGAGACCGGAGGGAAAAAGACCCTTGGGGAGGCCGAGACGTAGATGGGAGGATAATATTAAAATGGATTTGAGGGAGATGGGATATGATGATAGAGACTGGATTAATCTTGCACAGGGTAGGGACCGATGGCGGACTTATGTGAGGGCGGCAGTGAACCTTCGGGTTCCTTAAAAGCCATTTGTAAGTAACTTAAGTAAGTAAGTAAGTAAGTATGAGAAGGGGTGGCCCGGAGGTACTTGAATATTGTGTTGTTCACTGCTAGGAAGAAATTGTTGTTATCCGTCTTGGAATGTAACCGTACAGGATGTTGAGAAGAACAGTAAACAGTTACGCAAAATGACGCAAAAATTTAAAAAAAAACTTGAAAATAGGCACTAATGTCGAAATAGGCATTTTAGGCACTATAAAACCTTTTTATTTATACCTATATATCCATGAAAAATGTAAATATTAAATCTCAAGCCTGTATGTATTAAAAAAACAGGTTTTTGCCTAAATTCCGCTCTCTAATAATAGATAATATTTTCAAATTTAATTTCTTATTAGGTCCCTTATTCACTTCCCTCCGGCTGGTCTATTGTTTAAAGGTGTTTTAATATGCATTGGCAATTTTGCAGACTCTTTTTAATAATTCCATTGTAATGTCTATTAGTGCTATTCTGACAACTATGTAACTGTACAAAGTTGATTCAGATTAACTGATTTGTTATAGCTCTCATTCTAGTTCAATTAGTATGAATTAAATTTAATTTAATTTTTCATTCCCTAGTTCTTCTTTTCCAACTCCTTCACACTTCTACATCTACGTATCTTGCCTCCCACTTCATTACCTATCATCGTATCACGATCACTTCACCGCATGCAAAATAGCCGCATAGTAGCCGTACCAACACATAAGACATCATCGTATTCATCATTATACACAATCTCGCTATCGCGCTTGTGGAATAACCTACTCAGTGACATGAGAGACTGTAGGAATTGAACAGTGTTCAAAAACATACTCATCAAGCATTTTCTTACTGCGTAGAATGCCATGGATTAAACTGAACATTCTAACTTATTGCAAATGTTTCGAAATTGTTCCTGTTTTGTTCTGCTTTACATTTGCACAGTCAGCTACTTACTTCTAGATATTTAATCATTTTTCTTAATCACTAATATACTAGGCAGACAATAAACTAGGCCTATATTAGTACCTTTTGTGCCCATTGTGATATTATCCTCCTACTAGTATATATACTGTATATAAGGCCTATATATTATTTCTCTCATTCTTTTTGCAGTTGTGCTCTTTGTATTAATTGTATCTATAATTTTATTTGTATTTCTTATTTCTTATTTGATTTGAAACAATAATGATTTATCAATGTTGATGCACGTTGACCTCTTCTGTATCACCAGTATATTTATCCTATAATTTCATTCACCATTTTTGCCCGGTTGCGGTGTAAAAAGGAGTAAAATATTTCTCGAAAATATTGAGATAAAAATTATTAAAATATAAGATTTTTACCATTTATAGCTTATAATTTGAGATATGTGTTGTAATTAACTTCATTATTACTGAATCAGCAGCATGTTGATCGAGTTAGGAACTTCACTGTCTGTCACGCCACGGATTGCGAAATAAATAACTGAAATCGACACTGCAAAAACATTCCAATATTTTCCTTGTAGTTTGTCAACTAAATTATTAATGTTCATTGAGTTAAAACTATTTCTAACTCATCTTGATGACATAGTTATTACAAGAATTGAGACTTCAATAATAAATATTAAGAGCAAAAGGTTTTAGAACATAGTTTAAATTAAAATAAAACCGACAGCTGTGTGTCATAACTCATAATAATCCATGTATCATTTTAAAGGGAATAAGTAAGAAATCGAAGGGTTCAGAACCATAATGGGCCAAGCGCCATTTACTAAATCCGAAGAAAACAGGGGTTAAAATGAAGTTATTACTATAATTCAATGGAAACATATAGCAAGTAATATAAAGTAGGCCTATACACAATAAAACTAAATATGATATGTCAATCTTCATTAAACTATGGTATTCACTTAACTTTAACCCTTGCTTTCTCCGTTTTTAATAAATGGCGCTTGGCCCACTATGGCTCTGAACTCTTCAATTAAGAGTATAATAATAATAATAATAATAATAATAATAATAATAATAATAATAATAATAATAATAATAATAATAATAAATAATAACTTTTAACATTTAACCAAGTCTAAAAACCTCGTTGTACTCTTCTCGCGAAAGCAAATAAACTCTTTTCCAAATTAAATGTAAATATTTAAATAGGCCTACTTGAAATTATGTAGAACTCCAGTTATGTATATGAGTGATTTTATAATTTTCTTCAGTGCCGTAGTTTGGAGTTAGAACATGAAAAGTAAATGAAATCGTCAGCCGCCCTATTCCTCCAATGCTAAGAAACAGAGTTCTTAAGAACATCATAGTGTCTACCCGGAATTTTGCATCATTTTATTTTTACAGAACTACTGTATAGTGAGATGTCGTTAGTAGAGATGAACAACGATCGAGAAAGCAAAACTAACAGCGCCCGCAAAGCCGAAAACCCGCACGACAATGTTCTATACATCGCGTCGTTGTCGTAAAGACTGCTTGTGAGTGTTTCGAGATGTCGAGATTGATCACTCCCGAAGTCCCGAACGTCAAGCAGTCTTGAATCGCCACAGTTGTTTATACCTACTGAACTTTTATCTACTTTGGCAACTGTTATATATGCATAAACAATCAAGTAGCGTATTTGAAATATCATCTTTACCTTTCAATGTATAATAATCCGCTCCCCAATCTTTATTTAATTACTAGGCCCTTATTAAAAGGCTAGGAATTTGCTTTTCATAAGTTTGAGATCAAGTGTGCAATCTCAAGTAAAAAGATATTAACAACGTTATATTTATGTTTCTTAGAATGCAAATTTATTTTAGAATTGTTTTCTTTTTTCTATTTATATAACCATAGGTAATATCATATAATAGAACCAGAACATTTTGATAACTAAGATACTGTTCCGTTTTGTCTTTTTGTCTCATTTAAATATTTATAATGTTATTTATTCTAATGATGTATGTTATTGAAAGTTACTAAATCTTTCCACGCCGACCAAATGCTATTTCGAGAATGATGAGCGAGACTCGAAGCGCACGAGAATGACGAGACGAGACTATAAATACAAATGCAACGAACACAGCGAGCGAGAGCGGCAGTTAGTTTTGTTCATTTCTAGTCGTTAGTTTTTAGGTCTCAAATCAGAACAAAGAGGGACAGGTTCATAGCATCATTGAGAAGACAGAAAACTCTAGAGTGTCATTAGAGTGTCTAGAGTGACATAATTTAACAGTATTAGGTATCCGATATTAAAAGAGGTAGACACAAAGAACACACTTACGTTGAAGCTTTTATACCTGAAAAATTCGCCTCTAGATCAATTCTAAAACATTCTAAGCACATAATGATCCGACATCAGTTTAACTTCATCAGAACAAACATTGGCTCGTATTTAATAGAGTCTATCATAAGAAATGGTCCAAAATTATGTTGTGGGAAGGTCACAGACCCGGTTACATTCTCCACTCCCTCGCGTCCTATAAATATTCCCTCCTTTAGAGTCACGCAGAATCAATTATTGATATGCGCATGTCCGTGTAAGGCCTCTGCTCGGAGTTGAGGTACAGCTCTGTTTAAAACTGCACCGTACATTCGTCCTTCAGATTTACGCTATTTCATGTATTCAATTCAAATGATGTACGTGCATTTGTATAAGAATCCACTTTAGAAAACATCACCACTAATTTTCCAACAAAAAGGCGTGGAGTTTTCTGTCAATAGGGAAAAAATCGTATTCACAGAAAGTGAAAGTGCTTTCGGTAGAGGACTCGTAACACAAGGGGCGGGAAAATGGAGCGCCCATACACTTTAAACTTTGGTTTTACAATGAGGCAGTCATCAACACGCAGTGAGCGTTTTATCCTAAAGGAATAACTCTGGTACTTATTTAATTGGAGAATGAGCGAGACTCAGATTTTCTGAAAAATGTTGGCTTCTGCGAACAAATGTGAGGTTAGTTGCTTTACTGAGTCAGCTATTCCAGCTACTCATAAAATTCCTATAAAACGGACTTGTATTTAATTTATGATATAGGCTACAATATTTACGAAGTGCAAGAATGAGCTGTACTGAGCGGGATAGCGAAGTGGTAGAGGGCTAGTCTTGCATTCGGGAGGTCCGGGGGTTCGATCCCAGGGGCCGGCAATTCTAACTGAGGTATTTCAGGGCTTCTTAAGTTATTTCCAGCCAAATTCCGGGATTGTACCTCTTGAAAGTCCGGCTACGGACGGCGATCCTTCCCTCAATCCTTTTATATGTGTGAGTGAATGCTGTGTAATGTCTTAAATGTTTCTGTTGTATCGGAGGTGGCCCTGGCATTCAACTGATCCCTCATCCTGGGAGGCCCTCCATGTCTTTGTGTGGTCAAAACAGTATATGTGTGATCCAATAGACTAATTCCTCTCCCGACAGATTTCATGATTTTAGAATGGTATACAGTTCGAATCCTTCGTAAGATATGAATGTTTGTTATTTATTGTGATATCCTGAGGTGTCAGATGTGGAAGTCGGTGGTCATGATTTATATTGTGTGTACGTTTAGTGTCATTCCGAAATAGCTCGAACATAGAATAAATCCCGATAAGAGTAGACCTTTGAAAAACCTAGATAGATTGAGGCGATCCATTCCAAAACTGGCTATGTGCACTTTTTGAAAAAAAAAATGAGTTTCTGTAATAATAGACTACTTAAGGGATTAATGCATCACATGGCAGATTGTTTATTCGACTAAACTGCCTATTTGCCTGTTATTTTTAATGTTACAAACTGAGTGTCATTCCAAAACTTTCTATTGTTTGGAGTCCTGTCATACCAAGACTGGATTTTTGCACCAATGAGAGTTTAGTGTGGGTTCAGGTAGCCAACTATTTTCCTTCTTACATTACGTTCTTCTAACCTTGTGGGCAAGAAAAACCTCCTTTTATTATTTGAAGTAATATATATATTTTTTTTCCTGAAAAATTTGTGAAAGTGCGCATAGTTAGTTTTGGGATGGAGTGCCTCAATTATTTTCTGTGATTTTAAGGAAATAAACTATTTTTCCTTGTTTAAATCTCCTTGTGTTTTAGTGTAAAAGAACTACTGCATATATTTAATAACCTAATATACAAAACATATTAAAAGAATTTTAAGAAAGCAGTGTTTTTCTCCTTTAAGATTTTCAATGAAGTATGGCTATATGGCACTTATTGTGTCACATATGTAAAAATATCCAAAGTGTTAGAACTACGTGCAGACTTAGGGACAAGGAAAGAAAGATATAGGAAGAACCTATTCATAGTGTTGAGGTAAAAGTTCGTAGCGTTTTTTCGCAGTGACTAAAGTTTTTATTTGAGATGAATAGAAGATCTAAATTAATCAATAATATATTCCCCTATCATTGGTGTAACGAAATCAGCACTGCAACTTATTATTGCTGTGAAAGATATCTTACAAGTATATAATTACTCAGCGTTCAGGCAGGCGTACAGGAAATGTTACCGGACACTGTTACAATAAGAGAAAATCACAACTATACAAAAAAGACAATTCATGTGATAATTGCCTGAGATACATGTACAACAATATTCATCATCAGTAAATAAACTGTAATTAATTTATGTAACAATTTTTACAAAAAAAAAACAAAGGAATAGGTCTCAAACATTATTATTTTGAAATTTGAAATAATTTGATATATAATAATTACGATTTCCTGACAACATATTTATAAAGTAATAGTACTTCACGTTAAAGAATATAGTATATTCTCCTAAGACAGGGCTGGGCACAAAGAGCGAATTCTACTCTCTCACGGGGAGCCATATTACTTCTCTTCAACCCATTTCTTCCCCACCGAACACCGCGCAGCGTTGATGCCATGACGGATGAATATTAAGCGTCCCCGTTTAGAGTTCGGAATCGCTCCCGGTGTCAGCCCTGTTCTAAGAGGAAACGGCATGTACTTCATTTATATTGTGTCACAAGGCACTCAAGGAAATAAATATTGGTGCGTCAATACATACAGGTTCAACCGTATGTATTGTCATTAATTTGAGGGGTTATACAATTTTGCTCCTTTTTGCTTCCTTTCCGAGATAAAAATTGTTTAATATGAAACATTTCATAGCGTGTGTAACATTTTAAAATTTCTTTTCAGAACGAAAAGTTACATTTGTTCGGATTAAATAATTGCATATTTAAAGGACAAAACTAAAATCCTTTCAGTCATTTATTAGCATAACACACTGCTCTCTTAAATCCACTGAGCATATTGGGAATTAAATCAATGGCTTTCCCAAAACACGATATGAAATATTTCCTATTAAACAGTTTTTATCTCGGAAAGGAAGCAAAAACGAACAAAACTGTATTGAACTTTTTTCTTTGAAAAATCTCAAAGAATAGCCCCCTGAAATTATTAACATTGCTTACTGTATACAAACAATCTTAAAAACGAAAAAGGTAGGCCTAGCTATTTTCTAAGTTTTTATTTCACTGCTCATCTATTTCAATTGTAATGTGTCTAATGTCAAAACACATTTCTTTAAATTATAAGAGTTTATTTGTCACTCGAAGAACCTGCTGTAGACTTTTGACGTTTATTTTTAGACATAAAATAATATCTATCAGCTAATTTTCTGCCAGGGTGTCAAAAGGAGGATAGCAATGACCAAAGAAGCTTCTAATAGAAAAAAGTAAGGTAGAGCGTCTCGTTTAGGCACAGTGAAAACTGCAAACAAAGTGCGGGTAACGTGTGAGGGGAGGACGAACAGTACGATAAACACGAAGGATGCACAAGGTTGTAGTTACAACATTTATGGCGGAGCATTAATTGAAATTATATTTTCCAAAAATACAAAAATTGCATAAGGTTTTCATATACACATTTAGCAAACAAGCAATTGTAACGTTGAAATAATTCAATATAACAAATAAAATTTTGCTACTTACATGATGTTGCTTCCAAGCAGCATTTTTACGGTCATGAATTTCATTTTCTGTTTGACTGACATAATATCATCGTCTTCTGTGGCCGAATTAATAAAACTACTGTATATTGGTCTGAATTGTATCTGAATAAATTGAACTTTGAGAAGGGATAACTATGTTTAGGAAATAATGTTGTCACTTCAGATCACTTCAAATGTCAGCAGTTATGGTTACATTCCTCGCAAGAAACTCGTAATACACGACGCCTTCTTTATCCCACCAGACTCATAACATCATCATCATCTCTGTCGCATTTCTTTTAAGGCTCAGCCATTACTTTCTTTTTTTATGTTGACAAAATGCACCACAGTTCTCAATAAGTGGAAGCTTTGTATTATCAGAGGAATAAGTCTTTCTGTTCCCATATTCATAACAACATTCCTTCTTATTTTCTATCCTAAATACACACACGAAGTTGTAAACATACTTACGACTCAGTCTATAGAATAATGCAGCTATGAAAGAAGACTGTAGCGACTTGGTCTAAGGCATCATGCCTGGACTCGTGTTACGGAATGAACGTTGTTCGAGTCTTCCTGGAGAAGGAATTTTCTCATGAAATTTCGGCTACTGTACAAGATATCCACTCAGCGTCGTTAAGAACTTGGGGAGCTACGCTAGGAAGCGAATTCCGTTTTCAATAACCAGCCATAACGGCTGGGGGGTGGGGATCGTTGATCGCACGATACTCTCGTACTGGTTGGATGTTCGTTCACCTCTTATAAAACATGCGGGTGTGAGGCCAGCACCCGGCTGTTCGATCTTGGATCTTCATGGACGATTACGTCACGGAATAATTAATAAGTGTTTTGTTCCGTTATATTTTAGGAAGCATACAGGCCAAACGAAAACCAAGGAGATATCATGGACGTCGTCATTAGTTATAATTCAAAATGTAGTATGATATATAGCGGTATGTAGTATTGTGTGTGTGTATATATATATATATATATATATATATATATATATATATATATATATATATATATATATAGCGGGACAACAAAATAAGAGAATTGACAACAGTTAACTTTCAGAAACAATATTGATCAATGGTAACAGTTCTTATGAGGACTAATAAATTATGAAAGAAAGAAAGAAAGAAAGAAAGAAAGAAAGAAAGAAAGAAAGAAAGAAAGAAAGAAAGAAAGAAAGAAAGAAAGAAAGAAAGAATGAATGAATTAGTACGGGTTATCTGTCTAAAGTCATAATGGAAGCATGTCGGTCCTTGTGAAAGCCAAGGAAAAATAATCTGTTTCTTTAATATCGCGTAAAACAATCCATCTAGGTTTTCCATACCCTTATCGGAATTTACCTTAAGCCCATATTGAAGCTATTTTCAATCCGACAGTAGACGTACACGCAATAGAAATCATTATCCCGAACTTCAACATGTGACACCGCACGATATCACAACGGCAAACAACAAACCTCCACATTCTACAAAGGATTCGAACCCACAATAGTGGTATCCACGAAATGCTAAGACAATACATTGAACAGTTGACCCTAAACAGATATCCCTTAATTTAAGCAAATTTGGATGAATCATAAAAAAGAAGAACCAAACCAAGTTCTGACTGCACTTTCCATCTCGTTAACGCTCTTTTTCTTTTGCGCTGGAATGTTCCGCCCCACTTTTTTCCACTTTCGTCTAAAACGAAAACTAGGATGCTGGCAAGGGGGCAGGCCTACTATACGCTAGAGCACGCGGTAAATGAAAGAGGTGAAGTGATTGAGTGCTGCAATTCTGCTGCGACCCAGAGAAAGGAGAGAAGAGTGGAGCTCCGCTCCTTCCTCACATTATATACCGAAGCCCGAATAGCTGTAGGATAAATGCGCTCGAAGAAATGCGTTATGTTAACAGTGCGAAGAGAGACGAAAACTATACCTTTCACCAAAGTGACAATGAAGAGTAGTAGTGATAACTTAGACGTTAAGTTACAAGTTACGTAAGTCAAAATTGAAAGTATTCAATTTATTTGCAGCTTCCTAAATAACAGATTACTCCGTCGCATCTGTAAAATATGAGCGACTATGTCACCATCTGTATTTAATGAATGTGATGAAAACCGCCGCTCAAAATCATAATGGAAAGAATGTTCCTAATGCTAATTCTATATTACAATGATTCACTACAGTTATCATACAATTAAATGTTCTTGTAAGAGAAATCCTAAGTTTGTCTAAACTTACAGTACGTATTACTTACACTAAAATCGTATTTACCACGTTGTAGCTAGTAAGATAAATCCTAATTTCGTCTAAACTTACAGTAGGTCTACGTATTACTTACACTAAAATCGTATTTACCACGTTGTAGCTAGTAAGATAAATCCTAATTTCGTCTAAACTTACAGTAGGTCTACGTATTACTTACACTAAAATCGTATTTACCACGTTGTAGCTAGTAAGATAAATCCTAATTTCGTCTAAACTTACAGTAGGTCTACGTATTACTTACACTAAAATCGTATTTACCACGTTGTAGCTAGTAAGAGAAATTCTAATTTTGTCTAAACTTACAGTACATTTATATTACTTACCTAAAATCGGATTTACCACCTTGTAGCTAGTAAGAGAAATCCTAATTTTGTCTAAACTTACAGTACATTTATATTACATACCTAAAACCGGATTTACCACGTTGTAGCTAGTAAGAGAAATCCTAATTTTGTCTAAGCTTAAAGTACATTTATATTACTTACTAAAATCGTATTTACCACGTTGTATAGTAAGAGAAATCCTAATTTTGTCTAACCTTACAGTACGTATTACTTACACTAAAATCGTATTTACCACGTTGTAGCTAGTAAGAGAAATCCTAATTTTGTCTAAGCTTACAGTACATTTATATTACTTACGCTAAAATCGGATTTACCAGGTTGTAGCTAGACAAAGGTAATGTATCTCTTTTACTCGCCATGAAGGCACATAGGATCATGATGGTAGAGGCCCACTGCCATGTTCTCTATTTGAAATTGCTCCAACATCATCTTCAACTCATGCACAATAATATATTTTAATATTATTATTATTATTATATTATTATTATTATTATTATTATTATTATTTATTTAACGACGCTCGCAACTGCCGAGGTTATATCAGCGTCGCCGGTGTGCCGGAATTTTGTCCCGCAGGAGTTCTTTTACATGCCAGTAAATCTACTCACATGAACCTGTCGCATTAAAGCACACTTAAATGCCATTGACTTGGGTCGGGATCGAACCCGCAACCTCGAGCACAGAAGGCCAGGACTATACCGACTGCGCTATCCAGGCCGACTAATCTTATGTTTCATGAAGTTCAATCCTAACATAAGAACATAGAAATAGTAGGGGAAGGTTGCCTATATTGTACCACTTTTCAGTTTTTCTTCAGCTATTTCTAAATGGGAAGGAATTTTAATTGCATATACTGTTAAACATTGAGACAGGACCTTGGGACACAAAATATATTTTTTCAGAATTTTTAAATAATTATCAATTGTTTTAAAATACATTATTTAAAACTCTGCAAGTGGTACGATTTGTGCGCCTAGTTTCCTAAATCGTACCTAGAGGTTGCTTAAATCGTACCCATTTGTACAATACACAATTTTCAAAATAAGGACTACATAAAATAACTTGCTTCATTATATTATTGTCATTTACTATGACATTTTATTAATACATATGAGAAATAAAGATGTTTTAAAATACAAAGGTTTTTGTATTATATAAATCTTAAATAGGCTATTATCAAGATCTAATAAAACGAAAACACGAAGGGTCACTCAAGATTAAATCATATTTAACACAAATGAAAGATACCTACCTGTCAGATTCTGTCGTTACACATGTCACAGGCAAAATGAGAACGTTCTCGTGGCGTAGAAACTCCTACACGTCTCATGCACCCATTGATTGCACACAGCAAGTAATTATATCTTCAATGACAGCTTCTTCACAGATAAAATAAAATCAGTCCTCTTCTTTTACATCAAAATCAATCATTTTAGATGATTTTTTCGTTCTTTTTATTAGCTGATTTGCTTTTTTTTTATTATTTGTTTCCTTGAAGTTCTTCCTTTCGGTTTCTTCTGCTGCAATTGATTCTTATAGGGACTTGAAGTTAGCATAACAGCTTACTGAGCACTTTTTCTCGTTCTCGTTTGAGCTGAAATTTTTGGTTTAGGGAAAAACCCTTTCCATCAACGTTAAATATGTACAATGCGTCTATGAAGTACTCGTCGACTACCTTCTCCAAACAATAAAAAGACCCTTTAACATTAACTTTATTAAACCCTTTGGAACGATTCAGATACAGTTTCCAGTTGCCGCAAACTTAAATTTGAATGTCTCTTGATGAACCCATAATAGCACTTCTTTCTCGCCAGTCGTATTTATTTATTGAACAGATTTGGAACTTGTGGGTTTGCTTCTAACACATCGAAGGCAAAGTTCCTAACACCTTTTGTAGTAAGTTGAGAAAGATATTCTTCAAACATCAGAATATGCTAGACCAATTCCTTTTCTATTTCCCGTGAAATAGCTGTATTCCTCCCGTTGACGGATCCATTTGCAGGAAGATCCAGACCTCTCTTCATTTTGCCCATCAAATATCAGTTGAAAATCGATTTTGGGATTTTATACTTACGGCAACATTCATTCAATCCCACTGTTCCGGATCGAAATTCATCCACTGCTTTAAGTAAAGCACTTGGTTTCGATTTTCCTTATTCTCGTTTTGTCATTACCTATTCTGGAATTTGAAAATATTATGCACCTAACGTTATTTGTTCACGTTGCCAAAATCGTACTGGTACGATATGAGCAACCTTTCAAAGGTACGATTTAGGAAACTAGCACTCAAAGCAAACTATTCAGATTATAACCTAAACAAAGCTGATAAAGTGACCATTTTTACCGTTTAAATAATGCAAACAATCTAATATAGGCTACTAGGTGTAATAAAACACATTCATTAAACTAACTCAATGTTTCAATAAAAGCTTACGAAAGAGTAACAAAATCTTATATGAGAAATCAGAACTTATTATTAAGCACGATTTAATACAGCTGTTGTCTTGGTTGAAAGGCGAAAAACTGAACGAGTATCAGTTTCTATTTGTATTTCATGGAAAATTCCCCAGATGGTCCCTACATGCAATACTTTCCTCAATATTAATAGTGGTACGATTTCGGCGCCGGTACGATTTAGGCTACTTTCCCCTACATTATGAATACATTGTTATTTTCATAGTTATATTTTTACAATGTATTATCATAAAATACTAATTAAATCCACTCGACTATTGACGTGAGTGAATCTCACAAGATAACTAAAGGGTTAATTCGGCTAAGATGTTATTTCCAAATTCTACCATACTACAAATTTTAATAAGACTAATATGAAACTACAAGTATATACCCAAATACTTTTCTTGGTGTCTGTAACCACATTAATTATTAGAGTTGTATCTCTTAAAAGTCTATACAACTTGGTAGCAGACACCGGCGTAGCTCAGACGGCAGCGCGTTTGCCTGCTGATTTGGAGCTGCGCTCGGACGTGAGTTCAATTCCCGCTTTTGCCTCGTTGGGTTTTATCAGAGGTTTTCCCAACTGTAAGGCGAATGTCAGGTAATCCATGGCGAATTATCTGTTTCATTTCGCCAAATACCATTGACGATAAATAACATAGCAGTACACACAGAATGGTTAAATAACCCAATAAAGAAATTTAGGGACTTTTCCAATATTCTTGAGATGAAACATGGTAGGATTTTCATGTATAAGTAACTTCCTCTGTGTTCGAAGCGGTATTGTTTCAGACTAGAAATACAGTGCAACAGACTGTGATTCTTTGAGCGAATTAGAAATATAGCCTACTCGTATCTTACTCCCACTTGCATTGCATGTGTGCATCCCTTGTCTGGTATTTTTCTCAAACGGTGATTTGTACCATGCTGACCACATGTCTAGGAAATTTCAGTATATTAACATATAATGTTAATTCATATTCCTTCACGAGTGAGGAAAACACGGACTCAATATCTCAATCTTTGATAATGATTATGATTATTTAATATATTGTTTTTTATCTATGTATTGTGGATCCCTATCACCACGGCATGGCATGTCCTCAGATTGCGGGTAGAGAAGACGGCCTCCAGATATGGAGGGTAGCTGCGAATATATTGAATAAGCAGTCGTGGACAGTCGATAAGGGGTGGTCTCCAGCTTGGGGGTTTGGAATTAAACGGGTTACATCAGCTTCTTGTCTGTGTGGATGACGTGAATATGTAAGGAGAAAATTCACAAACGATTAGGGAAAACACTGGAATTTTATTTGAAACAAGTAAAGCGATAGAGTTGGAAGTAAATCCCGAAAACACAAAGTATATGATTATGTCTCGCGACCAGAATATTGTACGAAATGGAAACTTAAAAATTGGAGATTTATCTTTCGAAGAGGTGGAAAAATTAAATATCTTGGAGCAACAGTAACACATGTAAATGACACTCGGGAGGAAATTAAAGGCAGGATAAATATGGGAAATGCGTGTTATTATTCGGTTGAGAAGCTTTTGTCATCTACTCTGCTGTGAAAATATCTGAAAGTTAGAATTTATAAAACAGCTATATTACCGGTTGTTCTGTATAGTTGTGAAACTTAGACTCTCACTTTGAGAGAGGAACAGAGATTAAGGGTGTTTGAGAATAAGGTTCTTAGGACAATTTTTGGAGCTAAGAGGGATTAAGTTACAGGAGAATGGAGAAAGTTACACAACGCAGAACTGCACGCATTGTATTCTTCACCTGACATAATTAGGAACATTAAATCCAGACGTTTGAGATGGGCATGTAGCACGTAGAGGCGAATGCAGAAATGCATATAGAGTGTTAGTTGGGAGACCGGAGGGAAAAATACCTTTATGGAGGCCGAGGTGTAGATGGGAGGATAACATTAAAATGGATTTGAGGGAGGTGGGATATGATGATAGAGACTGGATTAATCTTGCACAGGATAGGGTCCGATGGCGGGCTTATGTTAGGGCAGCAATGAACCATGAAAGCCATTTGTAAGTTGTAAGTAAGTTTTGTTTTTTTTTTTTTAAATTATGGGGTCGATACGGTAAATATAGGATGCACGATACAAAATTAATAATTGTCTTTAAACGTAAAATGTGCGCCATGAATTATTAGTTCTAAATTGCAGTGTGTTTATTCGCTGGGGAAGAGCAATGTGCAATCAGCAGTTTCAAGCATGTTAACAATACTGTTTCTGTCAACAAATGTGTCGGTACTCTATATTAATAAGTGCCTTTAGGAAAAGCATAGATGATTATTATAACTAATTTATCTGACAAACATTTCTGGAGGTATACTTTCTACACTCTCCATTTATAGCTTGATTTTATGCGAGACAAGACAATAAAAATATCTATATCTGAAGTATAGTTCGAATAAATCGCCATATTTTGTTTTTTAAGACCCATTAAATTGTTGTAAAAGTACAATATTACATTATGTGTAATATTTTCGTATAAATTGACTCGTGAACTATGAAAATACATAAAATACGTTCAATAGTATAGGATAATTGCTGTACACAGATATAGCCATTATGTCTAAAACTACTCTTTTAGAAATCACCGAAAATTATATTTCAGTAAAAAATTTCGAAATCGATGTTTTATGGCAAAAGAAAATTCTCCTTGTACTTCGCATAATCGGAAATTAAGAACATTAAAATGTTACTCAAGCTACTGACTAGAACAACATCTTCCTATCCCAGTATACGCCGAAAGTATAGGTAAGATACATGCACCTTCATCACAAACATAATCCCCAACAATAGGTCTATATGTAATCCATATCACATTTCAATGAATCCAATGAAATACGAAGAATGAATCTGCATTCTTCTTTCATTTATTTAGTCACTTTACGTCATCCATTTTAGTCACGATACGTAGGATGATGCTATAGCATGGTGGTGTAGAATTGCTTCTCAACTTTTTAACTTTATCTCTTGGCTTCAAGAGGCAGTTGCGATAGTAGCCGGGCAGCTCACGCCTGTTGGACATTGATGAGGCCATACATCTAACACATCGGCAAGCCGAGTTGAATACTATCCGGCGACCGTTTCACAAGAGTTATTTTTATGTAAGATTCAAGATTTTCACGGAAATAGGCACATCGTACAGATATTTTGGTCTTAAATATGTCGACCCCAAGGAACTCGACACATTTCTCAGAAACATATAGACAACTCACAACTTTCAAAGTGCACATCGTATATTCACCAGTAATGTGAATTCTCTTCTTTTTTTCTCTCAGGGACAATAGATATGTTTTCCTACGTCTTAAGCTGTTGCCATCCTATAGTGCATGCGATATATTGTCCCGAAACGTCCACTGTTTCTTCCGGGGACAAGAAATGGGTTTTCTCCAAACAGCTTGCATTTTCTCCCACAACTACAGTGTGTTTTTGTACAAGAGGTAGCATTTTAAATCGCGAAAAACAAACTATCTGTTGTTCACAATGTATGCTATCAATTATGTTAGGGTGACAGACAACGGACCGAAAAGGCCGGAATTTAGCAGATTTTTAATTTCGTCATAAATTCCATAATAACTCCGGAGTTCTGAATGAACCATCTCTTCTGAAAATTGAATACAGAGGCTTATCCGAAGTCAAAGGCAGCTGGAGCGTGAAACTATACTGCCTTCTTCTAATGTTGGGCTCAAGAAACTATTTTAGCTCTACTTCCCTAACCCCTTGCACATTACTGCAGCGTAGACGAGCTCTCAAATTGTTTTATCATTAATTCAACCGCTGCTGTCCTCAGATTAATATGTATTTTACATTAATATTCAGTACTGATTAGTCATATATTTAGAAACCCATACACACATACCCCTTCGTTTCACTTTTACAAGTACCGCAATAATTATCGTCTTTAATATGTTACACTGGTAGTAGATCTTATGGTGTGTCTCTTGAACTATCATTCAAACAACATTAATTAATTACGGTAAATTAACTGTACACGTAATAAAAATAACTTCCATAACACACCAACTTCTTTTGTAAATTTTATGTTTTGAATAGAGCGCACAAGATTTTCTGATCTTTAGTAGGTTATTTTATGACGCCGTATGAACATCTCAGGTTACTAGGCGTCTGAATGAAGTGAAGATGAAAATGCCGGTGAAATGAGTCCGGATAGGTACTCAGCATTTGCTCATATTGGGTTGATGGAAAACCCCGGAAGTAACCTCAACCAGGTAACTTGTCCCGATCGGGATTCGAACCCGGGGCACCTGGTTTCGCGGCCAGACGCGCTAGGCGTTACTCCACAGGTGTGGACGATTTTTTTTATGATATGGTGTTGTTAGTAGAAGAGGGGATATATTAAGAGATATGGTAATGGAACTAAATGACAGTTGTGAGAAACATGGGATGAAGATAAATGCAAACAAGATCAAGATCATGGTTATCTGGATAAAAATAAAGACGGTAAACGTACGAATTAGAAATGACGTAGCAGAACAAGTGCACAGCTTCAAATATATTTGTGTTATGACCAGACATCGGATTCTAGGGCAAATGCCTATTTTGTTTCTTTAGGAGAAAAGTAAAAATAATTATTAATATTTGTGTTTCATGGAAATTGAAAGGTATTCAAAGAGTTTTATAGTGCCCTAAAATGCCCTAAAACGGTTATTAGGGCCTAATTTGTTAATATTCGCCTAAAAATGCCTAACTCACTGTAAAGTTTCGCATTTTACTCTTACTTTTTATAATTTATACATGCATTCACTGCGAAATTTAAGGCATTTAAAAAGTGGAAAGTTTGCTTCACACCGGCCATGAAACCATTGATAAAGGAAACAAAATGTTTTGAATCTCACGACACTCGCAATAGATTTCACCGAATTTAACATGTTTGGAGGCATAAATGCCGACAAAGAACCAACCTTAGTTTTGAAGCAGGCAACAATCACAACATGTGCTGCTACCGATTCAGACATATACTATACTATAAAAATGACTGTTTTCGGTCTGAAACTGATTAGCTGTACTGCCCTTCAGAGTGTCGTAAAATCACAATTTTTGGAGAAAGAGTGTTTTTGAAATATTTATGAAAAGTCGTAAAACTGCGAATTAGTAGGGTAAACCGTTACAAAATATTTAAAAGAATGGCCCTCCTAATGTTAACACTACCAGGAAATGCAACAATAAGTGGAACTTTGTATTTTTGTCCAATTGAATCTCAATAACAACGGTTCATTTGAATGCTCGTTAACAGTTGCTCTTTCCCTCACCTTATTTGTGTTGAGAAGTTTTGAGCGGTAGGACGTTTTCCTGTGAAGTTTAACGCGATAATGCCGAAAAATATAAGTGCAAAATCTACATTGATCCGGCAATGGCTAACAGAATATTCAGAATTCACTTATGATGGAAAAATAATATTCTGCAAGATTTGTAGCAAATAGGTATGTAACAATAGTTGAAATATATAAATTCTATTAATTTTAATGAGTAGGCCTATAATATTTATACATTGACTGAGCTATCCTGAGGTATAATTCTTTTTAAGACCACTACACTTTAATCTTTTAAATTCCGATAGTTAAAGTATTTGCAGGTCATTAAAATTTTGATTGTTCGAACCCACTAACTTTGTGATAGAAATACGGCAATACAACAATTAGGATTTTATTTTAATTCAGTTTACTTTACATTTTTAGATTTCGCAAGAAAAGAAGTGCCACCTAAAGCAGCATGTGCAAGGAGCGGCTCATAAGGCTAAAGCTCAGCAGAAAAATCAACTGCAACAAACTTTACTAACACAGCCTACTTTATCCAATCTCAGCAGCAATTTCTATGCTGATTTAACCAGAGCGTTTGTTGCTGCTAACATTCCCTGGAATGCAATTGAAAATCCGGTTTTAAGACAGTTTTTACAAAAATACTGCAAACAAAATACCCCATCTGAGTCGACCCTAAGAAAAAATTACTTAGACAGAATATACAATGAAACTTTAGCTTCCATTCGGGAGGATATAGGTGATTCTTACATATGGGTCTCTGTGGATGAAACCTCAGATCCTATGAATAGGTATATAGCAAATATGGTAGTAGGAAAACTTAGTCCTGATGGACCTTCGATTCCACACCTCGTATGTGTTAAGGAACTTTCGAAAGTGAATAGCCAAGCCATTGCTTATTTTGTAAATAAAGGCCTACAGTCTTTATACTCAGGTAATATAGACGATTCTAAAGTTCTGTTGTTTTGTACTGATGCTGCCTCATACATGGTTGCTGCAGCTCCACTTCTTAAAACATTTTATCCTAACCTCACGCATGTAACCTGTCTAGCACATGGCCTTCACAGGGTTTCCGAAACAATCTGGAATGAATTTCCTCTTGTCAATTCGTTTATTTCTAACACAAAAAAAAATGTTTTTGTAAAGCCCCATCCAGGATTTCAATATTCAGAGAGAACTTTCCAGATATCCCACTCCCACCTCAGCCGGTTGTTACACGATGGGGAACCTGGATTCAGTCAGTGGTGTATTATTCTAAGTATTTTAAAGAAGTGGTCACAGTTATTGATAAATTACCTGAAACTGATAGTGCAGCGTGTGTGAAAGCAGTGCAAGATTGTCTGAATGACTCACGAGTGAAAAACGATATTGCCTACATAACATCAAACTTTTCTTTCATACCTGCAAGCATTGAACAATTAGAACGTGAAAAACAATCTCTTTGTAGCCAAATAGCAATATTAAAGGAAGCTCAAGTGAATATACATTCTGCTTTGGGCGAAACTGGGAAAAAAAGTTAAAAATAAGTGGGACAACGTATTAAATAAGAATGTAGGATTTTCATTGTTGGAAAAAGTATCAAGAGTGATATCGGGGGAAAGTGTAAATGTTCCAGTAAGTATTGATGTTTCTATTGTACCTAATTTAAAATTTGCGCCTCTCACATCAGTTTCGGTTGAAAGAAGTTTTTCTGCTTTCAAACTGATTCTCAGTGACAAAAGGCAAAGGTTAACTGTGGAGAATTTAGAAAAAATTCTGGTGGTGTACTGTGCAAATAATTATAATAAAGTCTGAGCATGGAACTGAATTTCAATAACTTAAAATGAGTAATCTTGATATCAATAATCATTATTTCATTAGTTTCAATATATTAAATTTGTGCAGCTCTGTTTATAAATATAATATAGTATTCTTTTTTAATGTTTAAACATACTTTTTTGTGCGTATTTTAGTGTATAACTAAAACTTTCAGTGAAAGAAATAAGTATGATACCTTGATGTGCCTAAAATGCCTATTTTCATTCAAATAGAGCCTAATTTTACAAATTTTGAGCTTATTTTAGGCGCCTAAAACTGCAATTTTTAGTGCCTAAAAATCCGATGTCTGGTTATGACTCATTTTGAGATTTTTCATACGTCAGCAATCTGAAAAACTCAAGATGTAGCGATTTGTTTTCAACCTAAATTACTTATCAAACACATTATTACACATACATGTACAACACTTGATATTACAATACAGTAAATGTTAATGATTTCATGAACCTTTTCGCCTTGTACGGCATCATCATGCAGTAATACAATATCTGATGTACAGCCTGCGCACATAATTCATATACACATTACAAAGTATACACTTTCATTAAATTAAATTACATTATCTACATTAAATTCAAGCTGAAGTGTAATGTTCGTGCTGGTGAGGTTGGCACTATTGCTGTCCATTGTTGACGATCTGAGAATCGCAATGCGTGGCAACAGATTGTTAGTTGAAGTTAGTTTAGTTAGTTAGTTAGTTAGTTAGTTAGTTAGTTAGTTAGTTAGTTAGTTAGTTAGTTAGTTAGTTAGTTAGTTAGTTAGTTAGTGGAATGGCTGACACAAGTGAATACTCGATTGAGGAACGTTTGGTGACGCTGTGTGGGTCCAAGAGCGTCAAGTTAATGGTAGTCTCAATGTCTTTTGGGGGGGGGGGGAGAAGCACATTTCTTTGAAGAAATCGAGCGCAATCCACCACATGCCATGATCTGGGCCGGAAGGACACAAACGCGTCTGTTTGGTCCATATTTTTTTCCTGGTCCTATTTCCTGGTCAATATTTCGTTATTAAACAAAATCATAGACGTAATACTACCGACTGTGACCCACATTTTCAATGCCTCAATTATGACTTCGACTTACCCACAGCAATGGAAACTCGCTTTTGTCCACCCAATTCCCAAGACCAAAACACCGACATCTTATAACGACTACAGACCTATCAGCATCCTACCTGCCCTATCTAAAGCATTGGAGCGCATTGTACACAAGCAACTGACAGAATACTTAAACAAATACAAACTTCTCGACTCTTATCAATCAGGTTTCAGAGCCGGACATAACACAAGTACAGCATTACTTAAAATCACGGAAGACCTACGCGAGGCCCGGGACGAACGTAAATTGACAATAATGACTTTACTTGACTTCAGCAAAGTCTTCGATTCTGTAGACATTGACTTATTAATATGTAAACTCAGAAGACTACACCTAGAAGAGCACGTTGTCCTGTGGTTTGACTCTTATCTTAATGGCCGCCAACAAAGTGTGATAGCTGGAAATCGTTCTTCCCCTTGGCAGGCCGTAAGGTCAGGGATCCCACAGGGATCAGTTCTTGGCCCTTTACTATTTACAATTTATATCAACGACATATCAGAATCTCTAAAGTACTGCCGACACCATCTCTATGCAGACGACCTTCAAATATACATAAAATTCCACACTGACGAAATAAATGATGCAATAACTAAAATTAATGACGACCTGAACTCAATCTGCACATGGATACGGAAATTCCGACTTAAACTAAATCCAGAAAAATCACAGTCAATCATTGTGGGCCATTCACGTTTGTTAAGCACTATTACCATACCAAATTTGTCCCCGATTAAAATACACGGCACCGAAATTCCGTTCAGTGAATCAGTAAAGAATCTAGGTATTTATATGGATAAAAGTTTAAATTGGAACATTCAAGTTGCAGAAACCTGCAAAAAGGTATTTTCATTAATCCACTCGTTTAGACGATTGAAGAATTTTCTACCCCTTTCCATGAAAAAAATGTTAGTGCAAACACTCGTGATGCCCCACTTCGATTACTGTGATATTCTGCTTACTGACCTAAGCGTTACTTCGGCGCAGAGACTACAACGTTTTCATAATATGTGCGTCCGTTTCGTCTGCAATATTCGCCGGGCTGATCACGTAACACCATCCCTCGAAATGTTGTCCTGGCTCCGTCTAGAAGATCGTAGGAAAATCCACTGTCTTTCCCTTCTCTTTCACATATTACATTTCTCCACTCCTGTCTATCTTGCGTCTCGTTTTCAAAATTTATCCACCCATCATAACCTAGACACACGATCACAACACTCCTCAATATTATCCATTCCCTCCCACCGAACATCCTCATATTCATCTTCTTTCACTGTGGCTGTTCCTCGACTTTGGAATTCCCTACCGAGTAATGTCAGGGACTGTCAGACATCAAATCAATTTAAGAATAGGTTAACGAGATATTTTTCTAACAATTATTGTCAACAATAATAGCTGTTTCAGGTTTCTCAGTGTTTAATGGTTATATATATCACAGATAAATATATAAATTATCTCATTATTATTATTATTATTATTATTACTATTATAATTACCATTATTATTATTATTATTGTTATTATTATTATTATCATTATTATTATAACTATTTCTTACCAGTGTTTATTATTGTCACACTAACATTAGTTATCCAATTTTCATCATTTACTTTCATGTTGTTTTATGATCTAGATATTAATGTAATAACTATGTAAGCAAATGTATTTAATTAGAATTAGAGTCTGGCTGGGCGGAAGAGAAGGCCTACTGGCCTTAGCTCTGCCAGATTAAATAAATAAATTATTATTAAATTATTAATTATTATTAATCAAAACAGTTATCTCTACATGGCTCACCCCACAGCTACGAAATGCGGATATCCTGAACAGTGCTTGGTTTCAACACGATGGCGCGCGGCTCACTTCGCATTGGCTGTTCGACAACATCTGAACGCAGTCTTTAGGAATCGCTGGATCAGTCGAGGATCGAACAATGATCCAGCTTCTCTTCCGTGGCCTCCAAGGAGGCCTGACTTGACAACACCAGGTTATATCAAGGAGCAGGTGTGGAAGCGCCGGTATGCAACAAATGATCAAGTGGAAAATGCGGTGCACGCAGAGACCACAGAAGGACACATACGCATGTTCTGATTCCTAAGAGGTACGTTGCTCCTTTTGTAATGTATATATGCGCACTCTGTATGTTGCGTGTGAACGTCTTGATGTACTTTGTACTTCAATAAGTTAAAAATATTAAAATGACACATAAAAATACACTGAACATAATATATTTGTGCAAGAGTTTAAATATAATAATTATCGAAATATTCATGGTGTTGCATGTGTAAATTATTGCATTGAATTCAAAAGGCCCAGTTCAAAAGCAAAGCAACTCTAAATTTAAATCTTTTACATAAAGGCATTTTAAAGTTTCATGTTGCTGTGAAAAACCCAAGTAACATCACTCTAATTTCAAACTTATAGTATACATATAAAACATCATTAACATAATATGGAATAATTACAATGATACCGAAATTTTACTTAGAAGTTTGTTTTTTATTACAGTACATATTTTGATTTGTCACCTTTTTGATCTGGCACTTAGGGTAAATTGTCAGCAATTGTTCTGAGACAGAGTAATCTTAAATAGGGAGTAATAAATAAATAATTGCATTGAGAGATTTCTTAAACGATGACAATAAAATATTAAGTTCTAGAAAATGGTTATAGTCAGGGGTAAATAAATCCCGAGTGCCAAGTTTCCATGGCGCCTAAAAATTTGTATGTGAACTTCAAAACTTTTAAGACTAGCCGCCACAATAGCCTAGTGGCTAGAGAGCTCAATTTATAATCCTGTGATCCCAGCTGCGATCCCTAGCATACCCCCGATTAATAATTTTTGTTGTACAAGCCCGTTGTCCAGGTAACAGAGGTTTTCTCCGGGAGCTCCGATTCCCTTGTGGCACGCCAACAAAACTTCATCATTATCTCATCTCATCGCGGTTGTAGCGTAGGCCAGCCTCCTACGGCGCAACCTGAACAACGACTCTGCCGGTAAATTGATCTACATAACTGGATTCATGTGGATGAATGACGAACAGTTAAATACCCGTTGTGTTGCATAGCAAAATATGTTTCAGTTTATTTTTTTATATTACTCTATAGGAATCTTAAAAACAGTTTACTCATAGTAAGTTAATGTATCTTTATTTACTTAACCTAAATCTATTCTGTATGTTTTGTTACTTTAATTATGGCTTCGAAGAAGCTCTAGTCATTGTTACAAGCTGTCTTCTTGGTTTTCGTTATGAGCAGGATGAAACTTGTAACTGTGATAATAATTTATTTTATTTTAGTTTACTTAATTTTTTTCTATAGTATATATACAGTATGTTTAGTGTTTAAAAAAGAAAAAGATAACGAATTTTTTGTATAATGACTTTAGTTTTATATATCTTATGTAAAAGTTATAACTACGATAAGTTTTGTTTTATTTTATTGTATTTTATTTTATGATATTTCAAGATGGTGAACACGTTACATCTAAAACTACACTTTTGTTAAGGAGCATTGCCTATCATGGCTTGAGCTACGCTCTATTTTATGTAACATTCAACAGAAAAAAAGACTAATCACTTATGTTTGTTAGTAAAATTTGTTGTAACGCAGCAGATTCGAAACTTACTTTTGTTCCTTTGTGACTGTAATCGAGTATAGCAGCCTTCATTTGTGGGTCACATATTACCAGGATAATAAACTCGGCGGATTGCATATTGGCACGGCGCACTGTCTCCCACAGACACTTGACATAATCGGGGCTCTACTAAATGTGTATATTATGTATGTAATATATATAAGTAATTCATATATTAGCAATTATTAAAGATCTTAAAATATATTAATTGTAAAACAATAAGTTAAAAAAGTTAAAATGACATCTAAATACAGTAAGTGGATTTGTAGGCCTATATAAGTTTTTAATTTTGTAATTATCTAAAATTTATATGAAGTTGTATTTATAAATGAGAATGTTGAATATTAAAATCTAGATATCTGTGAATAGTTAACGTTTTAGAACAAATTACTTTGCATTAATTGAATACAGTTATATATTAATTTCTTTGCATGCTATAATGTCTATCATTCATGAACTTATGTTTCGTTGCATGTAGAATTTAATATGTTTTATTATTATTACTTGATGGTATGATATTAATATAATACTTAATGTGAGATAATTCTTGTTGCTATTCAATTAAAATTTTAGATCTCGAAAAAAAAAAATCGGAAAAACCTACAGATTCACGTAACAATACGTGGATTGCAGAAAAATCTTATCGCAAGGGATAAATTACAATTATATTGAGTTATGTAAAAGTAAAAACACGTGGATAACTCAGGGAATTAAAATATCATGTGCTAGGAAAAGGAATCTATATTTAATGAGTAGGAATAGTGATGATCCTCATGTTCTTAATTACTACAAGAATTACTGTAAAACTTTGACAAAAGTTATAAAAGATGCAAAGAAAATGTATCTGAATGAAAAAATACAAAATTCAGATAATAAGATTAAAACTATTTGGGATATTATTAAAAATGAAACTAATCGATATTCAAAGAGTGAAAATATTACTTGCATTAAAATCAATGATAGTAAAATAGATAACCCAAAATCAATTGCAAATCATTTTAACGACTTCTATATAAATATTATTCAGAACTTAAACATTCAAGATTGTGCCGAAGATGCTGCACTTGGTTACCTAACTGATGCATTTAACACTGAGTTTTTAGGTCTCAAATTTATTCCCACTACCGCAGCAGAAATCATGCATGTGATAAAACAACTAAAAACAAAATATTCCTTTGGATATGATGAAATTCCAAGTAAAGTTCTGAAAGCTTGTTCTGAAATATTATCCCCTCCGTTAAGCTATCTATGCAATTTGTCAATGCAATGTGGTATTTTTCCAGAAAGACTCAAATATTCAATAGTAAAACCAATATACAAAAAGGGAGATAAATGTACTATTGCTAATTACAGACCCATATCATTATTAACAACATTTTCAAAAGTGTTTGAGAAAGTTATGTATAATAGATTATATCATTACCTGGAGTCCAACAATATATTAGTTTTAGAACAGTTTGGATTTAGAAAACAAAAATCGACAGAGAATGCTGCTTTTAGTTTGGTGGATGAAATACTAAATTCATTAAATTCGAAACTACATATAGGTGGGATTTTTTTGTGACTTGGCTAAAGCATTTGATTGTGTAGACCATAGTATATTAGTAAAAAAATTGAAGTTTTATGGCATTAAAGATGAGATGTTGGGTTGGTTTACATCGTACTTATCAAATACAAAACAAAAAGTAGAAATAAATGTACCAAATAGTCATAAAGTTACTTATTCAGAATTTAGAAATATTAAACATGGTGTTCCGCAGGGGTCAATTTTAGGTCCATTGTTGTTTCTAGTTTATATTAATGATTTAGCCTTGACCATAAACAATTCATCCCATGTAATTTTATTTGCAGATGATACAAGTGTAATTATTTCAAGCAAACAATACGATCATTTTATAAACACTTCTAATACAGTGCTGAATCTAATGAATGAATGGTTCCATGCAAATAAACTAGCACTTAATGTTGATAAAACCAGTGCAATCAAATTTAGTACACACAATAGTGCTCAGGTTTCCTACAGTATTCGATTAAATGGAACTCATCTCAAAGAATCTATAAACACAAAGTTTCTTGGATTAGAATTGGATAATCACTTGAACTGGAAAACGCATATAGAATGTATTACTCGTAAATTGAGCTCTGCCTGTTATGCATTAAGATCCTTATCTACTATTGGTGATATAAACTTACTTAAAATGTCATACTTTGCATATTTTCACTCTGTAATGAAATATGGATTAATATTCTGGGGTAACTCGTCTGAAGCTAAACACGTTTTTGTTTTACAAAAGAAAGCTATAAGAATAATGGCCGGTGTGCATAAAAGGACCTCATGTAAAAATATTTTCCGAAACTTAGAAATCTTGACTTTACCTTGTGAATACATTCTTTCCTTAATGATGCTGTATATTAAGAACCAAGATAAATTCAGTACTAATCAAGACATTCATCATTTTAATACAAGACATAAATCAGATCTTCATCTACCCTCTGTTAGTCTAAGCTGTTTTAAAAAAGGAGTTCGCTATTCATGTATAACAGTCTTCAATGCACTGCCTAATATCTTAAAGATTTGAAGAACGAGAAAAGGTTCAGAAAAGAATTAACCAAATTTCTACATACTCATACCTTCTACACAATTGATGAATTGTTTATGCTTGTGAATTGAATTATTCTACTTAAATGACATGTACAATTTTATATAGCTCAACTAAAATATGTTTTTATATTGACTTAATCTGTTTACTATGTATTGTATTTTTTGTTTAGCATAACTGATGAATTGTATGTACTGTAAATTGAATAGTATACTGTGTAGGTCAACTGATGAATTGTTTAAGCTTATAAATTGAATTAATCTACTTCATATGAATTGTATAGCTTAGCGAAAATAAGTTTGTAAATTGAACTAATTTGATTGTATATGTTTGTATAGTTTGGCTGATGAATTGTATATGTTCTTAAAATGATTACTAGTCTGTGTAGCTCTACTGATGAATTGTATATAGACCTACTGTAAATTGAATGGTAATATGTATAGCTCAACTGATGAATTGTTTATGATTATAAATTGAATTAATCTACTTGATATTAATTGCACAAATTTGTATAGCTTAATGAAAGTATGCTACTTTGTATTGTATACATTTGTATAGATTTGGCCGATGAATTGTATATGCTTTAAATTGAATAGTAATCTATATAGCTCTACTGATAAATTGTTTGTGTTTGTAATTTGAAGTAGTATTTCTGTATATCACAACTGGTTGAATTGTTTATGCCTTAAATTTAATTAAATTGTTTTGTATTATAATATAGCTCAACATATGAATGATCGTTTGCGTTTGTAAATTTAATAATCTGATTGGCTATGTATTGTATACTTTTAGTAGAGCCATCGATGTTGCTCAGTCGACAGACTCGCTGGGCTGCTGATCCGGAGCTGCGTTCGGGCTTGGGTTGGATCCCCCTTTGGACTTTGGTTTCTTCGGAGGTTTTCCCCAGCCGTGGGACTGAAGCCGGATGGTCTATAGCGAGTCCTTGGCATCAACCCCTTTGATTTGATTACCCCCTTTGATTTGATTACTTGGTTGGGTTTTTCCGAGGTTTCCCCCACCGAAAAGGCAAATGCCGGGTAATATTTTGGCGAATCCTCGGACCTCATCTCATCTCACTACATCTCGCCAAAATGTAAAAAAAAAAAATGTAAAAAAATTGTACAAAATTGTAAAAATTGTAGAAAATTACTAAATTGTAAAACTATAAAAATTTGTAAAAATTGTAATTGTAATATTGTAAAATGTTGACATGTTCCACATCTTAAAGCTTCATTGCTCATGTAAGATCTATGGAATAAAATAAATGAATGAATGAATGAATATCAAACAAGTATTCCGACATATCAATGGTTACTACATTAGGGAAACATAAAAATCATATTTATAACATAATATATAAAAACTAATCAAGTTCTATGATTATTAAATAACTAGTCTAAGTGATAGTGGCAGTGATAGTGAGTTTTCATATGCATCACTAATAGCGCTATAGTGTTCAATTAGGTGCCTCGGCTAATGGCATCCCTGCATTACGTACGTGCTATGGAAATTCAACTTCAAGTCAGTAGTGACCGTCACCGTGAATTTCGACGCACGTACGTAACAGAAGAAGCGCTTACTGACAAGACAATTATTCGGCGGTTTTCTCAGGTAAAGGGAACGGACAATGTTGAGAAAAAAGAGCAACATGCGAAAAGATTGGAAGAATATGGAACATATTGGACAGTCATGCGTACAAGGTCCAAATACGTATATCTACCTCTTGCAGTAGTTGGACCTTTGTGTATCAAAGACTACCACCAACAGTACAGTATGCTGCATAACCGTCTAAACTCATACGAGTGAAATTTGTGTGATACGTAAGTATATACGTACATATGCACATAAGTACAAACACTACAAACATTACAAACATAATATACACCCATACACTAATATACGCATACCTACATACATACATACATGCATGCATACACACATACATACACACATACATACATACATACATACACACATACATACATATACATACGCGCACACACAAACACGTGCGCACACATACATACACACATACATACATACATACACACATACACATACATACATACATACATACATACATACATACATACATACATACATACATACATACATACATACATACATACATACATACATACATACAATAGATTCTTGTACTTCATAGGTTAGGAATAGGAAAATAAGTTAGATTAAGAAGTACCAATATTATCTTGGCAGTTACACATAGTAGATGAACTACACTAATCCATATTTAATCTAGAATGGCAACATAATAATATATAATGTAAATGGATTATGTACTTGAAGGTAAACCTAGGCATGTAGTATTACTTTCCATTTGTAATGGAACATGCTGCTCAAAAAAGGAATACATACATACATACATAAAAAATACATACATACATACATACATACATACATACATACATACATACATACATACATACATACATACATACATACATACATACATACATACATACATACATACATACATACATACATACGAGACAATATACACAAAGTATGACAATTCCAATATACAGATCCGAACTTCTGTTGCTAACAAAGAATAATGGATGTTATTTCTCTAACGACAACACCTTATCTTCCACAAAATTGTACTGACTCTCTCAGACAAATTGCTAGGACGCCAATATTTGGACGTGATTGTACTATCTCGACGCACGTCATCAATGAACGAAATGGGTTTGCGCCTGCCCAGAGCCGACACGTACAGCAGCCAAGTACTTGGAGGAGTCACACAGCAACGATTGCCAAACCAACGCCGTTCTTTGCTGGGCCTTCTGGACGGATCTCCAGGCTGAACAATAGTGCCCTCCCCACTCTCTGGTTTCACAGTCAGTTCAGCTTCTAAAAGGAACTCATCCCACAGCATTCAGTCAAATTAATTCCCAGTTTCTACGTCTCTTTAAGAGACTATGCGATGAAGATACAAACACTGTGATGATGTTAAAATGTTTGTATAAACGTTCTGAAAATATTCAATGAATGCGATTTATTAAGGGTTCGTGATGTATTTGACGAATTTAAATTTATAATAGTGGTGTGAGGTTTTTTTTTACTTTTTAACCGCATCATAGCTGTGGACATATCCAATATTTGAAGCTATATATAGGTTCCATTACCAAGGAAGGTAGGGAAAGAAGAAATATAATTGTAAGATCCGTTATCAAGATCTATTCTCCCGTAGGACTGGAATGCGAATAAAATACTGTACACAGTATCACAACTAGCAAATATATTAATACTCAGCCACATTCTTCTTACTTTAATAAACGTTATGGAATATATTGGATGTAAAAGAGATAAACTTCCAAACATATAGCCTACGGATAGTTCAACACAGATCACTCAACAAAGAATGAAACAAATTTTACTTCTGTCTTGCACTCTCATTTTTATGTAATATCACAGTCTAGTATATACAGTCACGAAGCTCAATACGTAGTAAATATGCATCCATAGATAGTTGCTCACCACTAGGATCGCTAATATCGCCTCATTACAGACAATGCGAAATAGTACCGGCACAGTCTATTGTTTCTAGCACCCTCACAACTCAAGCTTCGTGACTGTATATAGTAGACTGTGGTACTATAACATCAGGTTCGAAGGCTGAGTAGGCCTAGTAACTAACGACATTACCACCGATTGCATCTTAATCTGTGCGAAACAAGAACAAATATTGAATGTAAGGGTAATACAGGAAGCCGGCGCTGCGGTAGAGATGTTTTGATAAAGTTGAAGAGCTGCCCTCGAGACATACTCCAGCTCTCTTTAACTTAAGTGAATATCATAAAGCTCGTGAACAGTAAATCCACTAACCATCACTGTAACTGTCATCTAATCGTGACATCTCTCTCGCTAATATCAGATATTTAACGCTTCGGTTCTGTTGGTCGTTGGTTCATGCCCAAGATCTTGCTCAAGCGAGTTTCTCAACCGTATACTGTTATTTAAAAATAAATCCGTAACGTGACAGTCCATGGGCAGCCAAGACTGAGCAGCCGACTGCTGACCTAATCTATAGTCCGTGTCAGCTTACTTCATACCCTAAGGGTGAAATCTAATCATTTTTCCCCCATTACTACACATGCTAGTGGATTATGGTTTTTTTTCTAGTTTGCAGGTTGAATTTTCTTTTGCCAACTTCGTTTCGAATTTCGACACTGACAAATACTACAAATGGTAGTGATTTTGTAACTGGTATGTTGGCAGCTGAGACAAATAATTAATTAGTATCAGTATTAATATTAATGCATAATAGGCCTAGTTGTTTATGTGTCGCGTTGTGGTTATAATTCAAGACTATAGTCAGGTAAGTTTTCGGGTGGTCAAACAAAATACATTTTTAGGTTAGGTCTCGTGAGTCAATTGTTTAGTCAAACCAATGAATTTCGTATTGCCAGACAAAATACTTGACATGCTGATCCCTTTCCCGTATAGTTTGCCTACGAAAATATGTTACAAATTATTGAATTATTTAGAATAACGTTCCAACATAAAGTACGATAAGTAAATAAGTCATTTAGTACGTAGTATCGTGTGATATCTGGGAAACACTGACAAGATGGCAATATTTGCTGTTTAGGAACTGTTCTTATGTGATCCTCACTATAGTAAAGAGGTAAAGTGTGGTCAGCACGATGATCCTCCCCTCCCCCAGCCGTCGCGTCGGAGCCGGTTTACGAAACCGAATTTCCCTAGTCGTCAATTCATCACGATGCTGGTGAGTACCAGTCCTATGGGTACCAGTTTCATGAGAAAATTTATTTCCCTATGAGGATTCGAACCACCACTCATTCTGTATCGCCCAGTCCAAGGCATGATGCCTTGGACCGCGCAGCTATAGTGCGAAATATGAACTGTTACTCAGTTTTACAAAAACAGACGCTTTGAAAAATAATTTTAACAGAAAATTGTTACTTTTCGAACAAAGCATTACTGTGGGCTCTATTTTAGTCCTATATAACTTAGTTTTTCTTCTAAATCCCATATATTTTCACTGAACTCTTCAAGAATTTATTTATTTATTTATTTATTTATTTATTTATTTATTTATTTATTTATTTATTTATTTATTTATTTATTTATTTATTTATTTATTTATTTATTTATTTATTTATTTATTTATTTATTTATTTATTTATTTATTTATTTATTTATTTATTTATTTATTTATTTATTTATTTATTCATTCATTCATTCATCCATTCATGTCTATAACCGGGCAAAGTCCCAATTACAATATACAATACAAATATTTGCTTAAAACATAAAATTGGAGATAACATGAAAAAAGAGATAAAACAGATACAAATGCAAGATACAAGTGTAATTACAAATGAAAAATGAAAAAAGAATAGACAAATAGATACTACCTAAACAAAAGATACAGATATAGATATAAATGAAAAATACAAATTAAAAATAAATGCAAAATAGATAAGTATAGATATCATAACCAAAAGATGTAAAATGTAGCTATAAATGGCAAATTACAGAGTAACAGATAGCAATATTATTTAAAATCAACTACTTTCAGTAGGCCTATATTAATAACAAAATCTTCATATTTCATGTAAGAAATGCTGAAATCTAGATCCCATGTTTTACATATTTCATTGAAATTTGAACAAATTTTTAACACTGGTGAATTTTTATATGCTGAAGTGTTTGGTTTTTTATAATATAACAATTGACGATTTCTTAAATGTGATGTTCTAGCGTTAATCTAGATTTGTGATAATATTTCGCTATTATAAGTAGACCGTTGAATATTTTATATAACAAAAGTTACTCAGCAAGTAATCTACGACTTCCAAGAGACATTAAATTAAATTCAGCAAGTAAATTGTTGTACTAAATTTTGTTATGGAGGACCGAATAATTATATTTTCTAAAATACAGATATCTTGAGAATCGTTTTTTAATTTTTTCAATTTTATTACCATATAATTTGCAAGTGGGTGACCAAATTACTGACGCATATTCCAATTTAACGCGAACATGACAATTAAAAAGGAGTGTCAAAGTCGAAGTGTTTTGTAAAGTTAACATCCTTTGCCTCATTCCGTCCTCACAACAGATGAAAAATTTCACAACCGTACATTCTAACTACAGACAAGATTCTTATTATTACGCCCAATTTCCCGAAAATTTAAAAAACAATAATCTTCTTTAGATCATATTCAAAATATATTTTCTTGGTTTTGGGTCGACATTAGACATTTACAAAAGATTGACGATTAATATGTGTTACTTATGCCAATGTACCAATCACAAGTAAACTTACACCCACTTTAAAAACTATTTTATATGCCGATGGCCGGATATTTTCTGCGAACTCTGAAGATGGCCTGCTATTGTCAATATACGCATAATCTGCATAAGATAGCCAAAAAAATGTACTATGGAAATTTAATTCGTTAAACCTAAAATGCATGTCTTCAAAGGGAAGGAACACCTACCAACAAAATATATGTAAGCAACAAATTATTAAACACGGCGAATAAACTTAGCTCTTTGCATATGCATTATCATTTACCTTGATATTCCCATTACACATGACCCTCAGGTTCCCAATATAAGTTTTACATTAAATGTATAAAAAGAAGTTTAAGCAATATAAATTCAGTTATAAAATCATCTCTACTTAGAATAAAAATTTATAAAACTCTTGCCCGAGCAGTTACGTCTCACGGATGCGAGGTCTGGACAATAAAGAACACCAGACTCAATAAGAAAAGCTGCTGCAAAAATGAAATTCATAAGGCGTACAACAGGAGTAGAAGAAACTGGATCATAAAGGGACTGAAGATATCCTAAAAGAACTTCAAATAGAACCAACTTTACAGCATTTAAACAACCAAAGATAAAATTCGGAAGGACATGTTATAAAAATGAAGAGAGAATATATTCCCAAACAAATCCAGCAATATGTAATTCATGGAAGGTCCATTTGTCGTTCGGGGAGGAGATGGACTCATGAAGGACTGTTAAAATATCCATTGGTTTAATACATGCTTGGAAAATTATTATTATTATTATTATTATTATTATTATTATTATTATCATTATTATTATTATTATTATTATTATTATTATTACCATTATTATTATTATATGATTATGTCTCGTGACCAGAATATTGTACGAAGTGGAAATATAAAAATTGGAAATTTATCTTTTGAAGAGTTGGAGAAGTTCAAATATCTGGGAGCAACAGTAACAAATATAAATGATACTCGGGAGGAAGTTAAACACAGAATAAATATGGGAAATGCCTGTTATTATTCGGTTGAGAAACTTTTATCATCCAGTCTGCTGTCGAAAGATCTGAAAGTTAGAATTTATAAAACAGTTATATTACCGGATGTTCTGTATGGTTTTGAAACTTGGACTCTCACTTTGAGAGAGGAACAGAGATTAAGGGTGTTTGAGAATAAGGTGCTTAGGAAAATATTTGGGGCTAAGAGGGATGAAGTTACAGGAGAATGGAGAAAGTTACACAACACAGAACTGCACGCATTGTATTCTTCACCTGACATAATTAGGAACATTAAATCCAGACGTTTGAGATGGGCAGGGCATGTAGCACGTATGGGCGAATCCAGAAATGCATATAGAGTGTTAGTTGGGAGGCCGGAGGGAAAAAGACCTTTAGGGAGGCCGAGACGTAGATGGGAAGATAATATTAAAATGGATTTGAGGGAGGTGGGATATGATGATAGAGAATGGATTAATTTTCCTCAGGATAGGGACCAATGGCGGGCTTATGTGAGGGCGGCAATGAACCTCCGGGTTCCTTAAAAGCCAGTAAGTAAGTAAGTATTATTATTATTATTATTATTATTATTATTATTATTACTATTATTATTATTAGGCTAAAGCCTGTTCCGGTCTCACAACTGTCCATTGATCGGTATTCTCTTGGTCCGTAGTTTCTGATTTGTTTAAGGATGCGATTACATGACATTCGTTCTAAATAAAGTATCTAGTTTTCTCTATAATGCTATATTTTTTCTTCTATATATTCCATTTCTAATCTCTTCATTTCTCAGTCGATCTCTTCTTGTAACATCCCTTGACCGATCTTAGAAACCGAATTTCAGAATCTTGTATTTTGCTGAAGTCACTATTCTCACGGTCCATTTCTCACTGCCATATAGTAAGACAGATAGAGTCATGAAGGAATAAAATCTTAGCTGTGTGTCTTTCCTTGTTTATCCTTTTAACATTCTTCGCATTGTACCACAAATTGTTTGGAATTTTTCACATTTGGATTTAGATCTTTATCTATTTCTAACTGACATCACAACGAAGCTCTGTGGATAAAGTACCGTACTATATATTATTTTTATGTGCCTTCTAGTTTTCTCTAAAATGTGTCTGTTATGAAGTCCGATTCAGTATACTGCCACTAGAAGTCTTTTTTTTTTTGTTTTGTTATTGAACGATGCTATATCAACTCTGGGTTATTTAACGTCGATGAAATTGGTGATAGTGAGATGGTATTTGGCGAGATGAGACCGAGGATTCGCCATAGATTACCTAACATTCGCCTTATAGTTGGGAAGAAGATGGAGAAAATCTAATCAGGTAATCAGCTGAAGCGGGAATCGAACCCACGCCAGAGTGCAACTCTATGTCAATAGCTCTTTCTTGTTTCAGTTACTTTTTAACTTCGTTCGCGCACTGCAGCCAAGCTTATATACGGTATCTAAACTAGTTTACAATTTTACATTTTGTTTCAAAGTAATCAATAAAGCTCATCTGTGTTGTTTGAAGACAAAATCTTATTTTTATGCCTGTATCTATACAGTTACCTATGACATGAAATCGTACAAGATGATATAAATAAATAGTAATTTTAAAAGTTGTAAAATTATTTGATTAATACTTCCCTAGACATTTCACCTTTGCTATAATTTATTACTTTATCTTTTTAGGCATTTTTAATCTTATAAATTAGACATATAGGGTAAAGGTTGGTAATATTGTAATACTAATAATATTATGATAGTTCCTTTTGAGAATTTGTTACAATATTACTGAGCGAGAGGAAGATCGATTTTTTTGCGTCAACGTATTAAGGGAATGTTGGTGGACAAATTTCTGCACAAAACCGGTCCTTCTCTCGCTCAGCAAAATTGTAAAAATTTTTCAAAAAGTACTTTCATAATATTATTGGTATCACAATATTACCAACCTTTACTCTACTTTGAAGGACACCAGTAACATGGGTAATCAATTAAGAAAACAAGGAACAACAAATCGAGAATGTGTAAATATCCATGTTCTAAGCGAGATTGTCCCTACGACAGTACCTTCCATGTAACGGTAAATGCCACGTATGTCACTGTCAACTGTTTCAATAATAAGTTCTATAATCTATTATAAGCACTGATTGTATCTAAGAATATTAATCTACATGCTTTGCACAATCATACCCCCTGGTAAGATTGTGTTTTGTGTTTCATTATATCGTATTGATTTATTGAACCTCGCTATACATTCACACTTGACACCCACGTAAGACCAACCTGTATACACGTTAACGTCTCGCAATCTATGCAGAATATTGTAATAAATATCTCGGTTCGCGCACACAATCTTGAAAATTCCACAGGGCCTATATTAGCGCTTAACATTGTTTCTTAAAACTTATGAAAACTATTCTATGTAATAAATATGTAATATAGCATTCAGAAAAATTCTGTAATTTATTATGTGAATAATATATGCGTGCTATAATTATCTTAAAGTTGTCTCTCACTATCAGTTGACTATATAAATCATAATATAAAAGAAAATATGAGCACATTATTTATAATACTAGACAATTCCCAGACTATGAAAGAATATTGCATTTCAGGAAAGAATTGTTATTACCCTTTGACATAATACAGAACTTTTTTCAGAATGTAATGGATTTCTTTGAAAACATAACAAGAAAATGAAGGCCTTTACGTATAGAGTCAAAATAAAAGATTACTGATTAAATTTCTAACTTTAATGTTAATGTTTAGCAATTACCTTGCTTGACTAGTGTCGAAGTCTTGTGCTTCATTGTCCAAAGTTTAGTCATAAAAGATTACGCTTGGTTGCATTGCGGAAATGTGTAATTACTTAAACGATTCTAAAAACAAAACATTATTATTATTATTATTATTATTATTATTATTATTATTATTATTATTATTTTCTCATGCTCAGAATTTATAAAGCACTGGCCAGACCTATACTATGTTTTGGTAGTGAAGCTTGGACGATTCGTAATATTGATTCACAAATATTAACGGCGACAGAAATGAGATTTATGCGTCGTACAGCGGGATACACGAGAATGGATCACATTAGAAATTTTGACATTATGAAAGAACTGCAGATTGAACCGATTACGGAATACCTACAGAAACACAGACAAAACTGGAGATCACATGTCATCAGAATGCCTCGTTCTAGAATTCCACGCCAAATTTTAAATTACCATCCTGTGGGCAAGAGTTCCCTGGGCAGACCGTTCAAGCATTGGCAAGAGACCGTAACGGGCCACTAGGCCCAATACATGCAAAATGATAATGATGATGATTTTCTCATGCTATGTTCTTAAATTTATTATCAAATTTTTTTCATGTGCCGGTATCTAAATTGAAGAGTCCACTGCAAGAATGATGGATGTCACTTTCTTGTCGAAAATGAACCAAGACTGTCAATGCATATCTTAAGACATATAGAATGTACACAGAGAGTTATATGGCATTAACACTGATAGTCATTGTCCAGTAATGATCGGAAAATCACAGTTAAGCATTTCAAACTTTCAATTGCTTCTCCTGCAAAATGTATTCCAAATCACATCAATCATTCTTGCAGTGGACTCTTCAATTATTATTATTATTGTTATTATTATTATTATTATTATTATTATTATTACTACTACTACTACTACTACTACTACTACTACTACTACTACTACTACTACTACTACTACTACTACTATGTATTTTTTACGTTATCATAGTAATCATCATCATCATCATCAATTTCATGGCTTGGGCGAATTGGCCCGCTTCCTCCCCGTTGGAGTATGTAGCAAATGTCTCTCCAACATTGTCTTGGTCTTCCTACACTTCTACGATTCGAAAGTCTATAACAAATAATCATTTTAGGGATATAATTCTCTGTTTCCTTTGTATATGTTGAAACCACAGTCTAGTATATACAGTCACGAAGCTTGAGTTTATGGGAGGTACTAGGAACAATAGACTGTCCAGGTACTATTTCGCATTGTCTGTAATGAGGCGATAGTAGCCATCCTAGTGGTTAGCAACTATCTATGGATGCATATTTACTACGTATTGAGCTTCGTGACTGTATATAATAGATTGTGGTTGAAACTAGTTTTTTTATTCGTCTCTATCTCTTCGTTTAAGTTACATAGTAGTCAGTAGAACCCTGATTATACGATACCCTATTAACCGATTGACGGATTATCCGACTGTCTTTCGCTCACTTTTTTTTTCTTTTCTTCTTCTTTTTTTGCTACAGAAACACATGAAGTACTACTGTACGTTATATTAGTACATTTTTTTTTCTAGAGACTGTTATTACAAGCCTTTACACTCCCAGTTTGGTCTACTGTTCGAGTTGCCGTACTGTACAACTTTTACATAAAATTTATTCCATGAGTGTCAAAAGAAAACTTTTGTGCAATGTATCGAAAATGCGTATAATTGAGTGATTTGGGGAAAGAGAAACTGTGGCTCATCTCGCATCAGAATACGAGACTGATGTTACAACTGTGCGCGATTTAATAAAAATTAAGGATAAATTGTATACAGTATGTAAATCTACAACATGAGATCTTTACTATTCCTATATTTCAGCTTACAGTCATTACAAGGAGTTTTCTTGCCTCTTAAAAACACGTCCTTGACAACCGAAGTTAATGAGTGAACTTCTGATCCACTACCTAGCGTGTTGAACACAAGACTTCTTCTTCTTCTTCTTCTTCTTCTTCTCCCTTCAAGGATTAGGTGATATCACCTGTTCCAGTCTCTATTGTCCAGCCACCTCTTGCGAGGTCTACCCAGATCCCTTTTCCCGATCGGGCGATAATTCATTATCTTCTTTGGTAACCTATTCTCTGCCATTCTGTCAACATGATCTTTCCATTTTGTTTTATTTTCTTCTACCATGTCGTGTACTGAGAAAATATTGAGATCTGATCTTATTGTTTTACTTTTTATTTTATCGGCTTTAGTGCATCTTTTTAAGTATCTCATAAATTTCATCTCTGCTGATTGTATACGTGATTCTTCTTTTTTTGTTATTGTCCATGATTCAGAGCCACATATAAGAGTAGGTACAGCCATAACTTTATAAAATTTCATTTGAGTTTCTTTTCTCGTTTTTCTTCCTAAACTTCTTCCAATTGTTCCACATATCATCTGAAATCTATTAACTTTCTTCTCAATATCTTTCTCATAATTAAAACTAATATCACATCCTAGATAAGTGAAGTGGGATACTTGTTCTAAAATGTTTCCATTTACTAGTATTTTAGATCTAACAGGAATTTTCCCTTTAAAGGCCATTATCTTTGTTTTGTTTGCAGATATAGTTAGATTGTAAAATATTGCATTTTGGCTTAATCTATACACTGCACGAGGTGAAGGTGTGTCTGGCGAGTTTTCGGCGCCATAAAACCGATCAGCTCAGGGAAGGTAGATCTCTTTAGCCTTGGTAGGCAATCTACCTAGGAGAAGGTACTCCGAAATAAAACCCGGTCCTCCAGAGTGGAGGTTGTGCAGTGGGCTGGTTACCCACTCACGTAAAAACTTACCAACTCATAAGTCTCTAAGGAACACAAGACTACGGAGGAAATTACGAAACTTCAAGTATTATTCACTTCATTTACGAAAATATTTTATGGTACGGATTATCCGATTTTTTCGATTAATCGTTCAGTCCAGCCCCTTCATTACCACGGATAATAGAGGTTTTACTGTAATTCATTTCTGATGAAATCACTCTTTTTTCTTTCTTTAAAGAAACTTAGCAACCGCCCTTAAGAAAAGCATTTCACATGTTTCAATTTTCCTCTTATCAGATTTTATTAAAGGCAATGTCTCTGATCTGTATATGTGTATTGGGACTGCCACCCTGTTATGAAATTTTAAATTTGTATTTAGTCGTTTTATTTCTTAATCTTATTATTGTGGCACAGAATTATTGTAACGAATAACTACAGTAATAAGGATCTATGGACCAACAAGGAGCCTTGTTTCTGGAGGCTTTAAAATACTGGGACAACCTCTACCCAGGAGTTACAAATATGGAGGGCCCGTGCCTGGGGTAAAAAGCTGAAGCTTTCAACGGTTGTCAAGGAAGCTTGAGGAGCGGATGAAGCAACTCTCTCTGTTTAGGGTTAATACACAGAACGAGCAAGGCAGAAGGCTTAGGGATGGCAGCCCATCATCAGACTTCCTCGGCAGTAGGCCGGTTACTACTACGAGGAAAATTAAATAAACTCTAACTCCGAAAAGATATAGCCGGACAGATCCTTTAATTACAATAAGTAGGGTAAAAGTTGGTAAATTGTGATAGTTATTTTTGAGAATTTATTACAATTTTACTGAGCGAGAGGAAGATCGGTTGTTTTTTTTTTTTTTTTTTTGCGTCAACGTATTAAGGGAATGTTCGTGGACACGATGCTGCACAAAACCGGTCCTTCTCTCGCTCAGTAAAATTGTAATAAATTCTTAAAGAGAACTATCACAATATTACTCTCATCACAATATTATCAACCTTTACCCTATGTCTGTTATGCCTGAAATGTTTAATTGGCATTTGCATATCTATACTAATAATAAATCTGTAGCCGAAATTTTTCTGGTAATTTTCGATTTTCCAAAAATAATTGGTCCTAACATATATAATTAACCACCCTGAAACCGAAAATCGCATTTTTGAAATTTTTGTTTGTATGTCTGTCTGTATGTTTGTTACCTTTTCGTGCGATAATGGCTGAACCGATTTATATGAAAATTTGAATATAAATTAAGTTCGTTGTAACTTAGATTTTAGGCTATATGGCATTCAAAATACTTTATTTAAAAGGGGGGCTATAAGGGGGCCTGAATTAAATAAGTCGAAATATCTCGCTTATTATTGATTTTTGTGAAAAATGTTACATAACAAAAGTTTCTTTACAAATGATTTCCGATAAGTTTTATTCTTTACAAAAGTTTGATGGGACTGATATTTCATGAGATAAATGAGTTTTAAAATTAAAATAACGCCATCTAAGACGGTGCAATGAATTAAAAAACAAATGACTTCGTCTATAAGGGGCCTTGGACAACAACAATCGAAACAGGGGCCTTGGACATCAACAATCGAAAGCTATTAAACATAGCCTACAGAGAATGTTTCTGTGTTTGTATGAAGTAGTATCAGAAGCTAAATTAACCGATATGTATAATTAATTATTATTTCAGCATTGGAAAGTGCAGTTTCTCTAGAGGGACATATTGCTATAATGTTATTACAGTAACGTCTGAGTAAATCGAGGACAGGTAAGATTAAAATAGCTTCTTATGCACAGAAAATCTGATAGGCTATTTTGTACATTCGTTTTCTATATTTCTTAAAATAATATTTATGTACACTCATTTTAATCTCAGAGAATTAACGAACAACGAGAGTGTATTGATTTAGTATGCAGTAATAGTACGTTAGCTTAGCAATCCATTATTTTATAATTCAAATTTTAACTATGCTCAATTGAATCGTGTTAAAATACATAAAATATATATGTAATAAATTCAATGTAAAAAAAATTGGGTAATGAGCCAAGTAGATTATCTTGCGCTGTTGTAAAAGTTGTTCCCTGGATCAAACGTCCTATTTTAATTATGTAATTACTTTATATTTATTTCTAACAGGTGCAGCGGAGCGTACGGGTACGGCTAGTTAGATTATAAAAACAGAATAATTATGTATAAAAATTCGAATGTTTACAGTCCTATATAGATAGGACTGAGTTATATAAACCGATGAACTGCACTATGATATAAATACATCGCTTAAATGCAGTATTTCTAAAAAAAATCATCTCTTTCAATACATACCTTTTTTTATAATTCTTCACGTGTGCACAAATTATTGTCCACTTTAGAACGCGAAGTAATAATCTGAACTCATCAAACTATAATTAAAAATTAAATATCACTCAAATTAAAAGCACTCAGTCATATCTTCATTACTGCATTAAATTGGTAATCTTGGCTTGGGTTTTCGAGAGCCAGACCCTGATAATATATCCTTGCACTTAGGTCTGTGTGCCCTATATGTGCGATGATTGTTCAGGTCCAACAGGTGGCCTGGATGGCATTGATGATCCGATACTGACAGGTGGGCCATTCTGCCTTAGTCTTGAAAAAGCCATATCCCATTCTCAGACGAATATATCCAATAAGCTCTAAGGTCCGAATCCCCAAGCTATTCCTATTTTAGGAACGGAATCCCGTACCACACTCCAGATTTCACCCAGCCTATTTTAACTACTACAAATGATAGATGAAATAAAAGTAAGTGGGAAACGGGAGTACCCCGAGAAAACCCTCTGAAACGTCTGCTTTGTCCACTACAAACTCTATCATGATTTGGACAGACTATATAGATGGAGTATTAACAATTTTCTTCTGTTAAATCCTAATAAATGTTGCTTTATGACGTATTCTAAAAATAAGACACTTGCTCAAAATTCGTATGAAATTAATGGTGTGAAATTACTTAGATAGGATCATTTAAGGATTTGGGTATTTATTTTACACACAACTTATGTATTAAAATGCACTTAAATCACGTAGTAATTGATGCATATAGGAAATTAGGATTCATAATAAGAAATACAAAAGAATTAAAAAATATAAATACTATTGATACTCTATAAAAAAACTCTAGTTTGGAGTAAGCTAGAGTATGCGCGTGTAATATGGTCACCTCAGTTCCAGCCCCATCAGATGCAAATAGAAAGGACACAGAAAAGATTTTTAAGTTATTTATATCACGTGTCGTCTTATGAAAAGCAAATTTCATTTAATCAGTTACTTTTTTAATTTAAATATAGGACTTTAAAATCTAGACGATTAATAAATAGGCAAATTTTACTCTATAAGACTCTTAATGGTATATTGAATAACTGTGATTTTCTTAAATTCCTTCAGTTCAATGTAAAAAGAACAGGCAACCTTTTGTCATTCCAATTCCTAGAATTGTTTCTTCAAGAACTCTCCATTGTTTGTTATGTTAAATACAACTTATACTGTGATTCTCAACTAGATTTTAGTTTAACAGTTAAATAATTTCATACAATATTAAAAAGAATTATATTTTCTTATATATTTAAATTATGAATAAGTGTATTATAATGTTTTTTTACTCTAGTTTTGAAATACTTTTGCATTATTATATTGACATTTGGCACTATATTAATTGAAATATTATATTCTAGCATCTATTATGTGTCTTTCTTTCTTTCGTTTGTGTTGTTTGTTTTGTTGTTTCTTATTATGTATTTTGTATATGTATCAATGTAAGCCACCTATAATTGGAAGCTTTCTTCTATTGTTGGTGGATTCAAAATAAATAAATAAATAACCTGGACGGGAATCGAACCCGTATCACCTAGATATACTAGATATAAGACCAGTGCGTTAGCACTTGAACCACAGATGCGACTGAAATTTGGTACTCAGTATTAACAAAAACAAACACTATGTTGATTTCAGAGAAACTACTGCGTGTTGAGTTCAAAGTGTGTCATGGCTCGCTGTATGTCGTCATGTGGCTAGCCTATGAGCCTAGAGAATTCAATCTTCCTACACTTCCGCAGAGGCGTATTACCTATGTGTCAGAGAAGTTTCCTAGCAAGTACGGCGTTCATTCAGAAGAGTACTTACCGATACGTACGGTAACGCCGGTAGTAGCAGAAATGTGAACTGTTTGGAAACACGTACTGAGGTGAGTTTTTTCTTACTGTCGGGATATGGGGAGAGGGTTAAGACGATTACTTACGTGCAGTATTCGTTGACATTAATTTGGACGGTCAACATGGACACGGAGCATTTGATTTGTATTGTGGAATGTTGCCGTACGCAACCGATGATAACGAATACCCTGCGTACGACTTGGCCGCGCAAAACACAGTTCGAAAGACGTTATGGTAGCACACAGACTTTACAGACCGCCATCTGTTGCTGCGATGTTCAAGTTATACCGTACACGTTCTCAAGTTCAGATTGAACGCCTTGATTAATAGGCAACTTCTCTGACATAAAAACTGAAACTCGCTTCAAATCGCTGACTCACAACAGTGACGTCATGACACACTTTGAAATGAACACCCAGTATAGCTAACGAACAGTGAATTAAATGTTAATGCATGAACCTATTCTATTTATTGAGTTTTAATATAATGAGGTATAACATTAATGCCATTTAGTCACGTTGTAAGACATAAGACCGTAATACCTTCCCTAAGTCATATCTACAGCTCTGTACGTACGTTTTTCGTGTACATCTGTTTCGAGGCATTCCAACAATATGTGAGTGGCATTTTCTAATTCGCCGCACATGGGACAAATTCCTTTCTCCGTGAAGCCTCCCACCAACCAACCCACTCGACTTGCAAACCCTCAGAATTCGCCACGCCATCCCACCTTTAAGCTCTTCAGCTTTTCAAGTATACACGGGAGGAATAACATATTGCTCCTCTATGCTGAGATAGAGTGGAAGACAATAAAAAGTTTGCATAAAAATTCAAAATTTGTGAAACTCTATATTAGTAGGTTAACTAGTTAAAAACATAATATAATGCAGTTAAACTTTATCAGCGACGTCAAACATAAGTGTGTAAATGTGGTAAAAGACACACTCACGAAGGACTAGTCTATATTAAAGTAGGTATATACTATGTTAAAATAACAAAATAGATTAATAGAATGGTTGATTAGTGAACGTTTAACAATAACCATTACACATCTTGATTACACAACTTTTATCACTATATCACTTCGGAAAACGTATTATGTGTCTTTCACGTGTTAAATTTTATATTACCTTGTTAACATGTTCCGGCCTGCTATTGGCCATCTTCAGAACTGGTTGTTGCTGGTTTTGGCGTTTTTGTTTTATTATTATAGATCTATTAATTTGCCCTACAGAATAATATCTGTAATATTGATAATTAATATTTGAGGAGAAAAATTTGCTCTGGCACCGGGGATCGAACCCGGGTCCTTGGTTCTACGTACCAAGCGCTCTGACCACTGAGCTACGCCGATTTCAATGCACAGCACCGGATAAAAAGGGAAACATTGAAGGAGGAGGATTCGGTCCGGTGCTGTGGATTGAGTTCGGCGTAGCTCAGTGGTCAGAGCGCTTGGTATGTAGAACTAAGGACACGGGTTCGATCCCCGGCGCCGGAGCGAATTTTTCTCCTCACATATTAATTGCTTTTTGTTTTGTTTCCTCTGGGGGTGTGTTTGTAGTGTAATGCGGAGTCAAAGATTATGTGTTTTCTGAAATTGAGTTGTGTGTTGAGAATTTCATTTGGATGTGTTTTTGTGTGTCTGTGTATTTCATATTGTTCTAGTGTGTTTAGCTTCTGGCTTTTTGGTTGGATGTGTAGAATTTCCATGTCTGTGTTGATGTCTCTGTAGGTGTGGTTAGCATTTGTGATGTGTTCTGCATATGTGGAAGTGTTTTGTAATTTTGTTATGGCTGTGATGTGTGAATTATTCTTTTTCCTAAGTAACACAAATTATACTAAGCAACTATATTTGAGTTTCTGGTAATAAAAGGTACAAAATGACTCAGAACTAATGAAATATTCTTGATCTCAAGCTGAAACACCAGATGGATTAGGAAAATATGTTTTTCGGTAACTTCTTACTTTCAAAAAAGAGACGAGATGCTGCGAATATATTGAATAAGCAGTCGTGGACAGCCGATAAGGGGTAGTTTTCCAGCTTGAGGGTTGGACGAAGGACTAATAACCCATCACCGTAAAAAAAACAGCTTGTTATGAAACCGCACAATAAGCCCCGAAATGGGACTGATTCTCTGGCACGACCACAACGAGGATAATATAAAAATGGATTTGAGGGAGGTGGGATATGACGATAGAGACTGGATTAATCTTGCACAGGATTCGGACCGATGGCGGGCTTATGTGAGAGCGGCAATGAACCTGCGGGTTCCTTAAAAACCATAAGTAAATAAGTAAAGGTAAATGTCTGATAATCACATGGTGAATCATCAGTCTCATCTCACATACAAGTAACACCTCGCAATCATAAAATACAGTTGATAAATCGTCGTTAAGAGAAGAGGATACTGGAAATTTTAAATTCTTTGTTCTTTTATTGAAACTTAAATTTTTTGTGCGTTGAACAACTGTATGTATAAAATCTAAACTTGAGTATCAGATATTAAGAAAAGTAAAAAGGGGCCCAAATTTGGCAATTAGCTCCTCTTTTGTAACTATTTACAAAAATTTACATTACGCAGTCAGTTCTTCAGATATTTGAGAAGTTCTTTTACCATTAGATTCACAAAAAGATTTACTACAAAATCGCTTCACTAGATTTTAATATGCTTTACAGAAACATTACAGCTGATTTTAGAATATCATGGCATTCAGCTTTCGGGCCCATTCCTTTTGCATGTTATTAATTATTTTCACATTCAATTTAATTATCAAAAATTTTTAAATAGTCTATTTAAGATCTGTAGTACAAAATTTGAGTTTCCAATCATTAATCGTTTCTGAGTTATATCAATTTATAGTGGGCACGGTGATCAAAAAGCAATTTACGAAAAAACACATAATATAGAAAATCACTTGATATAAACTTTCACTTTAAGGGCCAAGCAATAATTGTTGTGAGTTTACTATTTTTATTACCTTCCTTTTATTGTCTGCCTCATTTTTTGAGCAGTTCCTCACAGTTTTCATATGATTTACAAGTCTAGCCTTCTGTTTGCTAATCCTGCCCATGATGTGTAATTATATAATACAAATGCACTATAAAACACACTAACTGCAACCAATACAATAAACACTACTTACATACTATGTGTTTTAGACACTACAATAACTATTTCTATCAAGATGTAACAACAACATTTCTACACTTTAGATCAAAACAATAATTCTCAAGCATGTCTAACGAAAACAACTGAAGGAATAATACCATCTCCTGTTAACTATTGAATTAAACGAAAAAACTATTGGAGATAGGGCGGCCACACTATTTAAGAATGAAATTATGTAAAATAAACAACCGAAATCAGATTGATAATGCGGTAAATTTGAAACAAATGTATTGGAAAATGAAGTGGCGTAGTCTTTTAAATACCCGGCTAACAGAGTTTTAAAATCGGCGTCATTAAATGTCAGAGCATTGAGTTACGGCTTAAATTGCATTTGTAATATACTATTCTCACAGTCAAAAAATTACTTAAGCAAAAACAAATGAACCGTTCCGGGCAGAAGTGGTGTAAGTCAAAATTGGGTAACGAGGTTTAAAGTAAACATTCTGTAAAATACAGCGCAAAGTAGCAATTAGTATGTCCTTCATGCTATTCACTGACTACTAATACTTTAAATAAATTGAATATTAATTGCAACTTTGCGCTGTATTTTACAGAATGTTTACTTTAATCCCCATTACCCATTTTTGACTTACACCACTTCTGCTCTGAACGCCTCACATGTTGAAAAAAAAATGTGAACTTTAGTCAGATTTCAGTATCCTCTTCCCTTAAATTTATTTAAAAAGTAATAAATCACCTTATTAGCACTTCAAACTCAGAAAAATAACGTTTTATACTATCGAGCTAGCAGAGTCCAGGAAGATTTAACTGACCAAATCTGGAGACGATAACTAGGCCTATCATTTTTAAAATACTTAATAAAATATGATATAAACTGTATTGCACATAAATTCAATGTTGTCAGTTAATGGACGTAACGACAGAACTAAATTCTGTTAAATTTTAAGTTGGTTATTTAACTACGCTCTATCTACTACGAAGTTATTTAGCGTCGATGAGATTGGTGATAGCGAGATGGTATTTGACGAGATGAGTCCAAGGATTCGCCATAGATTACCTGGCATTCACCTTACGGTTGGGGAAAACCTCGGAAAAAACCCAACCAGGTAATCAGCCCAAGCGAGGATCGAACCCGCGCCCGAGCGCAACTTCAGACCGGCAGGCAAGCGCCTTAACCAACTGGCCCACGCCGGTGGCCTAAATTCTGTTAATGTTAATAATAAAATTAATGTTTCATTATTTCTAATTAAAAACTTTGATTCTGAAAGGATATATCTTGTCCTGTGTATTTCTGGAGATAATATACACTTTACTTCATTTATTTTCCTAATTATTGTCTCAACTAAGATACGACGCAGTAAACACAGTTGATCTCTATATGACGTACAGTGGAAAGAGGACTTAATCCTCTTAACACGATGGACGTTCGAAATTTACCTGCACTCTTCAAGCAGAATATAGAAAGTACAGCAAGATAATTACTTTGTATGTCGGTGGCTAACACTAGGTCGATAGAGCAACTAGCTACGGACTGGAAGATGCCAGGTTCAATCCCGGTGGTGATGTGAATTTTCTCGTTGTCAAAATTTCTGAACGGTCCCGAGGTTCACTCAGCCTGCTATCAAATTGATCAGCGGATTTTTTCCGAGGTAAGAGGCTGTCGGAGCGTGGTGCCAACCACACTTTATTCTAGTGCCAAGATCCTGAAAGCACTAAGCTTTAACGCACAAGCGTCTTCATGACGTGTAAATGGGATTCCTTTACCTAGTGGCAACCCTGGTGCACAGTCACAAGGACGTTATGCTTCCTTTGTCTATACACTGTTGTTGGTATAAAACTCCCCACGATCTAGTCACTCTGGGCGTGTATAAAATATTGTAATCAAATAATCAGTATTACATTTTCAGTCAAACACTTATCATTTTATAAGATGGCAGAAAATTAAATTCTGTTACATCAAAGTGCAGTTGTGAACTATCACAAATATTTTCGACTTATTTTGTAAGTCATCCTCAGGTGAGTTTTCTGACAAACAATTATTAGAACTGGGTAAAATATTTGACAAACACATTTGTACATTAGTATATTAATCAATTTTAATTTTAATTTTAAGGCCATGGACGCCACTCAACAATTCATGTAAATGCAAACATGAGCAGTTTAATTACTAGTGTACAAAATAAGTCGAAAATATTTGTGATAGTTCACAACTGCACTTTGATGTAACAGAATTTAATTTTCTGTCATCTTATAAAATGATAAGTGTTTGACTGAAAATATAATACTGATTATTTGATTACAATTTCACAGAACTTATCTGAATCAACGTGGCCTTTAAATTTAGTGTATAAAATAGTTATATCATCATATCCTTACTTACTTAAAGAGAAATAGAAACCAGGGAAATTTCTTTGTAGACTCTGTAAGAGGTTTACTCAGTATGGGAATGACACCTTGTTATGTACAAGATGGATTGTCAAATAGAACGATCATTTTGGGTGTAACAAATTCAATAAGAACAAATATTATTTTCTAGCTTAAAGTTTATGTTATATTGAAGGGTACTGGTTTACAAAGAAATAAAAACTACCATACGAGCTACAAGCCAAATAATTTTCATGTTTTTATTTTTATATATTTAACAAATCTGAATCTTCCTTAATATCTTAACATATTAATGACATTTTAATAATTTTATATAAAACAATGTAACAATAAAAAACCTGGACTATTGGTAAGCTCATATGTAAACCTAAGAAAGTAAAAAACAAAAACTATCGTTAACGTATGCCCTAAATTCTAGTGTTTAACAGTACATTAACAGTGGTTAGCGCTTAATTTCGTTTGATAAAAATAAGATTTTAAAAATAACTAAAATACTTGTTTTATGTCACCTCCGTCCAACATTCACTACTCCGTCACATTATACAGTAGTGGCAAGAAAAACCGGACTGTCCCTTGTAGCTGATTTCAGAGCCTTGTTCACTCAGAGCACGATAGACTGGTAACTAAGACTTTCGTGGTTTGAATCCTGCCTGGGAAGGAAACTTTTTTTTTGTTCCTTATTCAAATTTATTCCCAATACTTTTCGATTGCAGCGATATTTTACTACTTAATTAACTTATTATTTCCAGAACATGAATTTTACCAGCAATCGAAAAGTATTGGGAATAAATCTGAATAAAGAAAAAAAAAATTTCCTTCCCAGGCAGGATTCGAACTACGAAAGTCTTAGTTACCAGTCTATCGTGCTCTGGAGTGAACAAGGCTCTGAAATCAGCAACAAGGGTCGGTCCGGTTTTTTTTGCCACTACTGTACATCGGACGGAGGTGAAACGAGACGGAGATTTAATAGCGAAACTTCGTTTTTCTGCATTGGCATCACTGACCATCCCAACTAAAGAATGAAGCATATAAAGCTATATGTTCAGATTGTAGTGTATAGCAAAGATCACAAATTTTTTTCAGTGACAAAACAATTAACTGCAATAGCAGACGGAGTTGAGAACAATAATAATTGTACGCATTCAAAATAAAATATTTAAAATATAATTTCTCTTTAGATGTGAAATATAATTTAGAAAACAAGACGTGAAACATGAGAACTTACTTGGACCGCTTTATGAAGTAGCAGCATGCCGACTGACAGTGCTTAAGTCTGTGGCGGAGACACACAGACAAAAATAGTGAGACGGAGTTGAGAATAAAAACTGAAGACAGACTTTGATTTCAGTATCCCGCTGTATAACTCATGTTAAAATTGTACAAACACAATTTAATTGTCCAAACTGTTGTTAATAAAATAAAATAAAACAGTACGTTTAGTAAGTTATTATATCCTAGTTTTTCCAACTTATAAATATTACATAATGTATTTTGGACACGGGACGGAGCATGAGAATCAACATATTTGCTACTATTCGTAACAGATTAACATTATTTTGAAAAATTATACTTGGGATAACAAGCGTAATAAATGTATTCTATAATTACTTTCACAGAATGACGTTACCTCCAAAGTCGGAAGAATAGATCGCTAGAGAATGAAAAGGTTATCTATTTGACAACTGGTCATATGGTCTAGGATTAAAATTAGTTTTCATAACTTATTCTCAGGAAGATACTCGAAAAGTATTTAATTATACTAACTAAGGAGGATAAAGCAAATATAGTTGATCTGTATAATGTACATTGGAAAGAGAATTTATCTCTCTTAACGGTGTTAGTTGAAGATTTACCTGCACTTTTAAACTGAATAAGTATGTAGTCACTACAAGGTAAAGGTAAAAAGATAAAGGTATCCCCGTCACACGCCATGAAGGCACTTGGGGGGCATGGAGGTAGAGCCCCAGGCTTTCCATGATTTCGGCACTAGAATGATGTGGTGTGGTCGGCACCACGCTCTGACCGCCTTTTATTCCCGGGAAAGACCCGGTACTCAATTTTACAGGAGGCTGAGTGAACCTCGGGGCCATTCTGGAAGTTTGGCAACGAGAAAAATCCCGTCACCACTTGGGATCGAACCCCGGACCTTCCAGTCCGTAGCCAGGTGCTCTACCAACTGAGCTACCCGGCCGCCATGTAGTCACTACAAGACTGAAAAAAAAAAAAAAATAGAGAGTCAATGAAAACCTTGGGTGCATTGCTAACAGCTTTGTTGCTGATAAAAACGGTGTCTTAACTTGTCATTTTGTGTATAAAATAATTGTTGTATCATTATATTCTTAATTAAATAAAAACAGAAACCAGCGCAGATCCTTAGTAGATTAAGTTCACAGTAGATGTTCTTTCGTGACCAATGTTTATGATAGAAATAATATATATTCGGAAGCTATTTGCGAGATAAGACATGGAAAACTATCAAAGAAACTCACTGAAAATGTGGTGATGATGTCAATGATGGGTTACAAAATCATTTAACGTTCTTGTTTCAGTACTGACTTAGATTTAACTAATTTTAATTTGGACAAAAAGAAAAGGGAAGCACTAAAGAAGACAATATTCTGCAAATGTTGATCTTAAGATGTCCAATCTCAAGTTTATTGTGCAACAAGGACAAAACATTTCGTAGTGCAGACATAAACGCCCTGTCAGAGTGACGGCAAGATAATGTTATTGTAAAGAGGATTATCTTATGCTTGAGTAAAAGTTTGATGATTTTAACATGACTATTACACTTTTACTACGTCATACTACTTTTGACCAATAAACGGTACGAAAGGACGTATTTCAACCAATCATGGCTGCTTATCGCACAACTTTATCGCGTCCCTAGCATTTGTTTCTTTGTTTGCCAACATTTCAAACTGCACTGGTCAGGACGTCAAAAAACAGAAAATTACAAACCACTCCAATCGATGCACAGCAGTTTCAAATATGACTCGCATTGGCATTCAATAACAAGAATTAATAAGGATCACTGGTCATAGCTATGCATCTTCCCTGAAACCCTATTTACAAATAAATGAAGAGCACCATTCGGAAATCCTGAATAAGTTGAGGAATACACCATGTACATCAACGAGTTCACTTCTTTTACGCATACGTCCAATATAACATCAACTGAACCACCAACCACTAAAACACTCAAATTTGAAAATTGCACTTTCAATAATTGTTTCTTTTAAAATTATTCATGTTTATTTTTCATTTCATCATCGTTAATTAAAACTTTTCTTGTTTATTTCATCATCCCTAATTAAAACTTTTCTAACACATGTTTATATTATTTAGATTATGTTCTAGCTCCTGCTATATGATATTATGGATAGTCACGTATCAGAGATTGTTTAATACTAAGATTTATTGAAAATCATCTGTCAAATGACGTTGATTACTGGGATTCGGATGATTGAAGTGGAATGCAAATGTTTTAATAAAAACGAAACTGAATCAACAAAGCCTTCTTGACTAGTAACCGTATACAGAGTTCAATGAAGATTCCATAGTTGGCACAACTGCCATCTAGCGTAATGGTGCAATAATACATTTGAATACAGTTGTATTTTCGTAAGTCAGTTAATATTTTATTGTATTGGAGTACTTTGTACTTCTAATCTTTATATACTTTCTTCTAATCGTGTAATAGTCAATTAAATCCCACTCGAGTTTTTATTTTCTCTAGATAAATCAAAACTTCTAGTGAGATTACTGTTGAATAATTTCTTGCAAATGTATAAATGCAGATCGATTTTTACGGATTCTGGCATATTCCAAATCTCACTTTAAAAAATATATTAGAAAGTCATTTCCGTCACCTGCTCATCGGTTATATTTCGGAAATCAGGCATTTCGTCTTATAAAAATGTTCAGTATTTTTATTTCTTTATAGTAAGTACATGTAAAGTTAAGTAACATTCATTTTATCGTAATACATTTTTCCGAAACACCTACACAATTTCGATTGATTTACTGAAGTTGTCTGGTTTCATGACTTCCACATTATAACTTCTCGAGGCACTCTTAGTAATTGAAGGAAGGGTGAGGATTCCGGTAATTCAAGTAAGTCTCAGATCCCTTTACGACAGATGTGAAGTACCCTTTCGACAAGTGGGCCGCTTTACGATACTCTTAACTTGCTAACAGATCCGAAGTTACATTTAAAGCTTGGAATGTACCTATCCATTTATCAAACTTTAATAAACTTTATTAAAGTCCTGTAGCCTATAACCCCTCTCCAATTTCACTTCCTTATTTTTCCATTTCCAATATATATATATATATATATATATATATATATATATATATATATATATATACACAACACGTTTTTTTTTCTCTACCCTTTATGCTCTCTTCACAGAAAATGCATGAAGTGAGAGTAACCAGATAAACTCTTATCTGTCTGTCTTATCTGTTTGTCAAGTCAACAACTGTAGCTTTACTTTATATTTTATTATAAACACATTGCATACTTACGACAAAATCAGTCTGGTAGTCTGAATAAAAGCGCGTAGACTTACAAGCAAACATTATGATGGTGGCACATAAAAAATTAATTTTTTTCTTTCACCATTTTAATAGTGTCAAAATAAGTCCTCAAACAAATTTTGCCCACTCGACCGCAATTACGAGGACCCTAAAAATTAATTCACAAAGGGCCGTTAACAGAAAGAAAATATAATTTCATTGGAAAAAATTATTGCAACAGACACAGCAATTGTTGAACTATTTTTCAACATATTCCCCACCGGAATTGAGATATTAGTCATATCATGGGATCGACAAAGAGGTGCAGACGGCTGTCAAACGCTGATCCTGATCCAAGGCGGCTGACTTCTACTACACAAGGATACAAAAATTGATCCCATGGTATGAGAAATGTCTCAATTCCTGTGGGGGATATATTGACAAATAGCGCAACAATTGTTGTATCTCTTTCAATACATTTTTCTATAAAATTGTGCTTTTTTCTGTAAACTGCCCCTGGGAAAATCACTTTCTGGAAGGCCTCGTAATTGCGGTCGAGTGGCCAAAATTTGTATAAGCACTTCTTTTGAAATTATTAACACGGTGGAAGAAAAATAAATTTCTTCTTTCTCTGCCCCCATCAGAATGTTTGCTTGTTAGTTTTAGAAGAGGGTTCAATTATTATTATGATATATTTTATAAAATGCCAAGATTTTACACTGTGTAACATAGTTTACTGTACATAGGAAATCAATTACGAAATTAATATCGTTTTCTTTGTATATTTCACAGGAAAATTTCATAAGTGAAAATTCTAAGGAAATAAAAATGCACGGAAATGAACTGACAACTATTTGATTTTCTTAATAGGTACAGAGGAATTAATTAAATGAAACTGTAAAATGTAACTTCACTTGCTTCATTTGACATTTTACATATTCGTATTTTCATTCATTCATTCATTCATTTATTTATTTTATTCCATAGATCTTACATGAGCAATGAAGCTTTAAGATGTGGAACATGTCAACATTTTACAATATTACAATTACAATTTTTACAAATTTTTATAGTTCTACAGTTTAGTAATTTTCTACAATTTTTACAATTTTGTACAATTTCTTCTATAGGCATCAGTTGCATAGGCCATTCGTTATCTCGTGGAACCTACTTGCGTTTGAAGGGAGGAAAAAGTGGACTGAGATGCTTCCCTCCAACACTATGCTCCCACTTGCAGCTAGCTAGTTCACTTATTCCCAGCGTAATGTTTTACTACGAGCTACGGCGCATGCATCCATTTGGTTTAACGAGATAACGAATGACCTATATTTAACATAAAATTCCATGATTCAGTGGGACAAATAATACAAAATTAAAATGAATTTTTGATATATTAAGAAAGATAAAACCCAGAAGCAAAAGAAGTTATATTTGAAAATGTCATTAAATTAATTCCTCTGAACATATTAAGAAAATAAAATAGTACATTTCGAGATAATTCCAGCCTGTTAACATTTTTCTAATAAACTGTGTTGCACATAGTATATGCGAAAAATAATGATATTGACAAAGTCTAATAGGACTTAGGATACTATTCGCAAAGAAAACATATTTCAAATCTACTAACATACTAACAAGCTATTCAAAAGAAAGTTACGTTTGGAAATATTTATAATAATAAAATCACGCTTTTATCCATAAAATTTACTTAATTTAGTTCTAATGTTGAATAGCTATGACAACCATGTTTCTCTTCAACAAGCGACTAACTAATTCTCTTTCAAATTTAAAATATAATTTTGCAGAAAATAGGCCTACTCAATTTTTACTCAAATTACATCCCTCAGCTCCTAAATAGTCCAAGAAATAAAAGAAAGCCATTTCAAGATAGTCATAATGCCTTAAACTCAGTAGAATGATAGGTTTCCTACCTTCTTGATACGATTATTAAACACAGTTATTAATGAACATGGGCTATTCCATATGAAATCGATCAGTAAAGAACCTCGCATTTTTTAACATTCTAATTTTTCCCCTATTTATACAAGGTGCTGAGGAGAGTGCATTTTCAAAAATATGCTATCGAAAGTCAAACGGTTTTCGTACTATTGAGAGACAAATTTAGCGTATTTTATAAAAACAAGCCTCTTTCAGCGCTCAGAATTCTGGAACCATTTACTGCAGAACATTGGACGGGAGCTCATTTTGAAGCTGACATTTGGTAGGTTATGAAAAGAAGTAATCTTTATTTTTATTGTATATAGAGGGACAGATAATCTGATTTTACTTACTTTGAGGCTTTTTGGCCATTTGTAAAAATGTGAAAAAAAAATTGAGAAAAAAACTTACATTATTAAGAGGGATTCGGCATTGTTTTCTTAGTGACTCGGCAATAAGTTTCGAGGGTATTAAATAAATTATTTTCACACGCCTGGACTTGAACAGCCCAGTACAGAAAGCACTGGCCGAGAGCTGAAGATAAGCGAGCGTTGGGCGTCATTTTACTCCTGTGTGTATGAAAACTTGTGATAAAGCTAGCCCAGCTATGCGCTACTAGACGAAACATCACGTGTTTGTCTCCTGGCCTTGCTTGTCTGGGCTAAATCCCGCCTCACAGTCAGCTGGTTACTTCACGCGCGTACTATTTATTTTCTTTATTTGATATTTTGAATATTTTCTTAACAACGGTGCACCAGTAAAACATATGTGTTTATTTGTACTTTCAATGCGGAACCTAACCATATATTTTTAAAATATGTTTCCGTGGGCAAAGGAGTCTTAATGAAGAAAATCTAAATTTCTCCATTTCCATAAAAAGTAAGAAAAACTGTTTACATGTCAATATAAACTTTAATTTCTCAGCATCAAAATAAACCATCTTTTTGATCATTGGGTGAAAGGGTTTCGGAGCCACAACAGTTTAAAGTTGCTACTTTTATGAAAATACGATAAATTTAAATATTTTTATTTAAACACTATGAAATTCTGATGCCCCAAACTTTGCACAAAGCACTGTATCATAGTTGTCAACGGGCAGAAAAAATTTCATTGTATTTAAAAATTGCAAGGTCAATTTTCACTGTATTTCGGTCGATTTGAGATGGAATAGCCCACATATATTTTACTGTGATACATACGAAGAGGTATACCATTTTCATTTATAACCTACACGACCTCGCACCTGGCAGTTATAGAAACCATTCTCTCTCGTGTAGTCCGAATTTGTGCGCGACGGGCTTCGCACCTTGCACGTCGCATGCGTCGGTTCAGAAAAACCAAGGCTTTAATGACCAATGCGCAGAAGCTGTTCGTAGGGAGTTTCGCCGCCACTTTCAACTCCGTAGTCATGATCATGTGCCCTCTTAACATGCGATTAAAATCTGGATTCGCAATTTAGAAACAAAAAACAGGCTCAGTATTAGTCTCTTTTAAAGGAATTATTGGACCATATTTCTTTGAGAATGCCAATGGTCGTGAGCAAACTTTTAATGCAGCTTGGTAATGACTAAAAAATGTTAAGCGATATTGTATTGTATTTATTTACTTTCCAAGGTATTCATCGCTTCAAAGCTAAAATATAGAACATGTAAAAAAAAAAAATCTTAATAGTACTATAAAGTCTTTATTATAATCAAAGTCTAGCTGAAATATGTACAGAAGTGTTTTACAATATACTAGTACAACACAAGAAGTTGGTATCAATACTTAATACAAGACAGAAATATTCATGCAGCGTTGTTAAATGTCATAAATTCACCCACAGAATATAAGGTGTGAGAAATTAGGTACTTCTTTAATTTGGCCCTAAATAATCTTATGTTTTGAATTCGATTTTTATGTCCATAGAGAGGCTATTAAAATGTCTACTGTCATATAACGCACACCTTTTTGATAGCACGATAGATTTACCAATGAAGTATGAAAGTCATTTTTAACGATTAATTTTTCTGTGAACTGTTAAATTAATTACAAAGTTTTCACGATTACTTACGAGGAAGTTTATTAATGAAAAATATACTGATAAGCCATGGGCATTATTTGTAGTTCTTTTTTTTAGAAAATAGTCCTATACGATTCCCTAGATTTGGCACCTACTACTATTCTAATTACTATTTTTGTTGCAGTAATATATTGTTATTATCTGTAGAATTTTCTCAGAATATTATTCCAAAACTCATTATCGAATGGAAGTATGCGGTCAATCGAGAAGAATAAATTTCAATATCAACAGATCAACTTGGTTTCAGCAAGACACTGCAACAGCAAATACTGCAGCCATCTCTATGCCGGAAATACGAAATTTGTTTGGAAATCATGTCATAACTAGAAATTGAGGCATTCCCTAACCTGCACGATCCCCCGATTTAAGGGCATGTGATTTATTTTTATTGGGGTATCTAAAAAGTAAGGTACACGCAAGCAGGCCGCGAAACATTGTATAACTAAAGATAGTAATTCGTGAAGAAATTTCAAACATCACAGTCGAAATGTTGCAAAGTGTAATGAGAAACGTCTAAAAGCTATTATAAGAACATATGCACGTTGAAGAAGGGATTTGAATGATGCCATTTTCAAGAAGTAATGGTTACATACAAATGACATACTATATTCTACATTTTCATATACAGTAATAAAAGTTAATGTATTACGATATCTAAAGTTACATTTCACTACTTAAAAATCTCTCATTTCTTTCACCCACCCTGTACTTACTAATTAAAGAGTCTAAGTACTAACGTAAGTACCCTCTGAATGATCTTATTACCCATCCCAATCCAAATTTCGCCAAAATTTTGATTCTATTTAAGATAGAAGAAATTTCTAAATTTCAGGTTACAGCAATGTTTTTGTAACTCGTCTCTCTATTGCCATCTTCTCTTGGTTTTTTAATGTCCCCATTTATAGATTTTTTATCTAGATCCGCTAGTTAACAACCTAGTGTTATGTTCTTCACAATTCTTTAGTTCCTATGTACGCTTCATTTTCATTATATGTGATACCCGTTTTACTTTTATTTTACCTTTAATCCCGCTGATTGCGTGTATGTTACTTTCACATTACTTTCCAGATAATAATTCTTTAAAGTTTATATCTTGAAATTCTATAACGCTCTTTTCTGCACACAATTTGAAGCCTTTCACTCTCAATGCTGATCAGTAAAGTGAATTTAGTCACTTTTATGCCTCAAATGAATATAATACCTTCCTCACTCCTTTAAAAAATTTCCTAAATGCTGTGTATTATGTATTTTTCAGTAACGGCAAGAATTGCGCCAAAATCCCACTTTAAGATTATTATCACATGAACACACAATCCGTAAATATAGTCTACTGTTCACAACTCCTTCTGTTCTTAACGACATTACAGCTTATACTCGTATTTTCAATCCCTTAAACATATATCATGATTTCTCTAATCTCCTACAAGTGGAAAACTAAGTACGGATTCCTTAATTGGATAGTGTAGAAACGGTGTTAAACGCAGTCCACGTTTATCCTCACTTTAAATGTTCTGTCACGAGAGATACTGCTGGTACGATATTCACAAGTTATTTTGTTTGAACATGAAGCAGCTTCTTTCTAATTCACGCCTTCATTCAATTTCTCCAGCAATTTTCGGGAATAAACTTTCAACTAAATTCCGATCACTTTCTTCCAAAACAGAAACTAAATTATTGACATTATTTCTTAGAGGACGCACTTTAATGCATTAATTGTATTTGGTTTTCACACAAGACGAAAGATATTTGAATTACTAACAATTAATCATTAGTATATTAGAGAACCGCATTTCGGGGTTCGAAAGTTTCAAAAGAATGAGACTTGTGAATTGCGTCATTAATCTCAATTAAATATGGCGTGATGGATTAGATGATAGAGCGGCTAACTACTGTAGGTAGCTGGTTAGACTTCAGCTTAAACTAGGTACATTGAAATTCATCTCCAGGGGAGCCATTTCCCTCTGATAAAGTGATCGGAGCCTTGAGATTACCTCCCAAGGAGAAGAGATGGAAATTCATTATGTCTGCACCAATCGTTGATAATAACAAAATTTACACTGATATTAATAAAGGACAACTTCATAACAATTGTCTTGAGTAGTCTACGTACCATTCAACATTTTTCGAGAAAATAATTTTCCCTGTACCAACGTATTCGAAGAACAGCGAAATGCTCTTAACAAACAGGTCTTATTAATTAGTTTCTATATTTATGTTATTTCTAGAAAGACAAAAATAGAATTATTCAGATAAATAATTATACATTCAAATTTTATCTCAAATGAGTCACTACGAGACGTAAGAGGCCGATGCAATTAATACAGCACATTCCAGAAGAAATTTTTAATAATATTTTCGTTTAATAGTAACGATATCGATATACCAGAAAATATTTTCCTAAGTATAATTTTTAATTTTTCAAAACCGAAAATATTGTGATGCTCCAAATATCTATTTCGAGAATTTAAGGAAATACAAATTTTCAACATCAATAATTATATAAAAACTTGGGTTGCATTTCATCTAAGTCTTTATGTTAAAAGCATCATAATATGCTAACTAGACCTGAAGATGCCATCCAACTGGCGAAAGCGCTAGTCATATATTTTTATGTGTATAACCTAATGTAATTCTTCTACTACTAGGTTAAAAATAGACAGTTATTGAAGGCTTTATGATACTCTTTTTAAAAAACGACTTAGTTTCCTTAATACATAAATGACAAATTTCAAGCTTTGTAAACAGAAAAATAATATTTACAAAGATTCCAACAAACATAAATATTGCACATACAAATTTGTTAAAAATTATTACTTGTATCTATTTAAGCAGTGTAATTTATAAATAAACTGAAAATTTTAATTTTGGGATTATGTAGACTGTCTCTCGTACGTAACTCATAAAAAGAAAAGTTCATCCTTTCATTTGGATGCATTTTAAATTATTTAATTTAGATGTCTTTTGAACAAGGGTTCGAGAAAAATTTAATTATAAACGTAATACAATATGATAAATGACCTGAATTGTTGTGAAACGCGTAATAAGAAACTTAGTAGCCTATCACTTTTCTGATACACTTTTCTTTATATAAAAGTGAACAGTAGTGTAGTAATGACAAACTTACATTACCAAGTTTATATGACATGAACCAATATCTAACAGGACTGTCAGCATTAAACACTTGATGTCAGTGAATGAGCGTAGATCACTTGAAATTAGACGACAGATATTAACGCGTTTGATGGGTTTTTGATATTCACTTAATTAATTATAGAGGCGAGTTGTGTCGCACTTCAGTTTTATCAAGAACGCTGTCCACAGCGTCGGCTTCCTGCACTTCGACGTTTGTTGCTACTGCACATACAAGTATATTAATTTAAGATGGGACCGGTGATTTCTTCAGTGGCTACTAGCCATCCTGTAAGCATTGTATTTTGTTACATGAAAATGAAAGTGAGAATTAGAAGAATATCTTATTAAACATTTTTTCCGGTGGGTTGTTTAGTGCCATTTTTATTTTTATAAGTTTTGTAGTCTATGAGTATATCTTTTACATCATGTATAACAATGATAATGCGAAGTACTGTTGATTGGTTTATGAAAGTCATTCCCTATTTCTTTTAAATTATAGTTCATTCGTGTTGGGACTGCGAGTAAATCTGAGAGTCGATAAGAGCTGGAAAAGAAACACATAAAGAGGAATAGTTCTCAATTAAGATGAGTATGTTGATAAAGAAGCCCAAGTTGTGAGACAAATTACTATAGAGATAATGTCTTTCAGTGTTTCCCCCATTTCAGTTGTTATTGTCAATTTTATAACATAAAACCTGTATGCCGATATACAGGGTGTAAGGGGTATAAGTGTCGCCCTTTTTACAGTCGTCGAGGACGGTCTACAGGTTTAAAAAACGTCCATACAACATAGGGTCAAAACTTGATAGTTTTCCCAGAAAAAAAATTCTTCTCTTATTTTATTCGCGTTATACTGCTTATATCGTTAGTAAAATTAAGAAAACAATTACTTCAGTAGGTATATCTAGCAAAGAGTTAATATTAGTTTCAATACATATTTGTGTGTTCTATTAAGTTTTCGTGAAATTAAATAAAATTGCATGCTTAAATGTTTTAATATTCTGGCGTGAGAGACTTTGCAATGTGTTCAGCAGGCAGTACTCTGCACAGCAGTTCAAGCTCCCTGTCCATAGGTCTATTGCCGAGCGGATGACAGTTCGGTACCAGGTATTCAATAAACAACTTACAATGTCATTCACAGTTTAGGAATATCATATGTTATTAATTTATGGAGAAAGTCACCATAATTCAAGTGAGGCAAGAAATTTCTTTAAAAATGGTACTGCGGTATGGAAGTGGGAGAGATTAAAATGTTGCACTTAAAAAAATTCGTGTAATTTTGTACAGTAAAACATTATTGTTTATTTTTTAGACGTACAATAAAAGAATTCACCAATATTCCCAATATTGTTAAATAAAATGGAAATGTACCATAAAGTTCTATTAATGAGATTGAAAGTTTGTATTTTCTGTTCGTTTTATGTAAACAACTGTCCGCCCCTGCATTAGAACAGAGCATCTGTTTTGTACCGGTATGTCTGTATCCGCTTGAGCTGTACAGTGTACTTGTAAACTCCCTCCTCCCCATCCAGCAATGTTGCCAAACGCCTAATATTGTAAACTTTAATAATTAGTTAAATATTGCAATTAGAAAAAAATGTGAGCACATTTTTTCTTCCTTATGACATGAACATTCATCACTTAAAATAATGGCACTTATACCCCTTACACCCTGTAGAGCGTAAAAAAGTCTAGAATATTATTCATAATTTGTTTAGTTGTAACATAAAATGTGATATATATAAGAGTTTGAAATAAATTCCGTAATATTACCCTAGTGTTTCAGAAAATCATTCTGGTACACAGAGTGCCAAAAAAAAAATAAATAAATGGCACTTTATTAATATTTTTAATTTTGTAATTTACTTTAAATATTATGTATGAAAACATAAACATTTATTTCCTACCATAGAATATTATTTTCAAATATTAATGAAATTTTTTTCAAAGCCCTTAAAATCTTATACAAATTAAATCTATTAATGTTTAGTAGCCCGTTAATAAATGAAAAAGGAGTAATAACGTGAACATAAATCATTGAAATAAATCAATCAATATTATTTTAAAATATATTTAAATTACACATATTTCTTAAATTATATCCCTAAGAGACTACATATGCATCTCTTGCCCTGTTGTCTTAAACGGAGGCCCTAAGCAATATTATCATACGAGTAAGAAATCCCGATCCTTTGAATATTTAATGTTAATTATACGCCCTATAACAGTAAGGAGTGGAATACCAGGTACACAGTTCTTAAAGATCATAACTTTATGTCTACGGAGTATACAGTGCATTAATCTTCCGTCGCTGCGGATGTAGAGCGGACGCGGCAGTGCACAGCGCAGCTGTATGTACACATACGAGTAAAGGAAAATAAAATGTATGCAATATACTGTATTTGTAGTGTCTGAAGTGCTTTCAAAGTACTTCATACTAGTAAATTTGTCAATATCTGACGCGTTAAAAATCCATCAACTAAGTATAGTATGTTACGATAATGGAAAAAATTAAAAATCATTTAAACATAGTCCATTTGAAACGATTACTTCTCAATTATTACAAAATGTCAAAAACTTTTTCTTTGTCTTATAAAAATTAGTCCAGGGTCATTCTGTTCAGTAAACACGTTGTTCTAAAATGAAATTGGTGCTACCACGAAGACCAGATATTTTTCAGAGCTACTCATTAGTATCAACGTAACATTTTTTCATGGCTCTTTACTTGAAAAGAGTTCTAAAAGAGTCCTAACGTAATTGTAAACGAACGTCTCTTCACCACCTGAAGTGAGAAAGAAAGTAAACGTAACAGGTTGCGTTTGAAACTGGATGGCCTTGAGTACACAACGCTGTTATCAGCACGACCGTCTGACCGTCTACATTGATTTGCGTATGTAAGGTGAATTCAATATATTTCCCAACCACCTGTCCACGAACGGGGAAAAATAATCGCCCTTCGTAACATTTCTAACACAGACTGAAACTCTCATTTCATTGCAGTTTTTGTAACTTAATCCCTAGTTTCAATACGTAGGTCGGCTGCAGTTGCTCAATACAAAATACGTCAGATTTATCATAACATTTCTTTCATAAACCTCTCATTTACATTAATTTTCCTACGTGAAAATGACATAACACAACAGTTTCAGTCACGTTTAATTCGAAAGCAAAAAATGAATGTGATTATCATTACTGTTACTACTACTGTCATTATTACTATTATTACATCATTATTTCCATACTAATGTTGATTTCATATAAAGCTCTGTATGGCTATAGAATGGAATGGAATGGAATTTACGGGAGGGGGTACTATGGCCCAGCATTGCGATCTTTTACGATCTATTGCGCTAACCCTCAAGCTAGGCACATTCTCAAACCCATACCGGCTGACTACATTAATGTTCGCTACGTACTCAGGTGTCGAGCAGGCAACCCCACTCGTCCCTGGCCCAGCCCCCTCCGTGCGTCGTCAGCCGGCGATCGGGGAATGCTATGGAATGATAACGAAATGGAGAAATGTTGACGGAATGATGTATATGCTTAATATGGACAAAAACGGGAGAAACCCGAGAAAACCACATCTGCGACCTTGTCGGCCACAAGTGTCACTATGGATTTTTCAATCTGACAAATCACTTTACTAGGTATAGGAGGAAAGAAAAGTAGTACATCTATTTACGTAAATTAGGAACTATTATGATTGTCAGCTGGATAATTTTCGTTAGGTTTTTATTTACTCAAAATACAGTACAATATTAACAATAAGTGTTTTTACTCACTAACTGAACTATCCAGGCGGATGTATTCATTATGCAATGTATAATATAATGTCTACAGCACATGAGGATACAATATGGAGAGTGCATTTAAATTTAAAGATAATCAAAATCTGGATATTTACACAAATTGTTGAAAATGATGGCCGTTCATTTCTATACGGGCTTAGGTTCTTTTGTGTGCATATTATCGAAAACGTTTTTAAGCATATCTTCTGAAATTGAATATATTGTTTCTGGAATGTAATTCTTTAATTCTTCTATTCTTGTAGGATGTTTAACAAATACAACTATTTTACAGTAACTCCAAAAGAAATAATGCAAAGCATCAGTCGACATGGGGGGCCATAATCCTGTGCCTTTTGAAATAATAATTCTGTACCTACTCTGTAACAGAGTACCTTACGTATTGTAATCACTTCACTTCTGCCGGATTCGCATAGATAAATTTACTCAGATTGCTGTCTACTGTTCATCCAAGTAGTTACGTTGCAGGGTCGTAAAAGGGGGAAGTCATGAGACAGTTATTTAACGAGGTCCTTTTATTCAAATTAGTTTAAACAGTTGTATAATATCGTGTAGACGTCCATTCCTGACAGCAAATGTTTTCAGAACAGAGCTAAGACAGCCCAGCCACTAGCCTTTACAGAGGGGCCAGTAGAAACGGATGTTGAAAACAGGCAAGCGGCGTAACCAAACGGATAAGTACCTGTGCGATAATATGATTCAATAATGAATGTACTTTATTCACTGAAAAATACGACCATATTCCTGGAAATTACGTTGCAGGGTCGTAAAAGGGGGAAGTCATGAGACAGTTATTTAACGAGGTCCTTTTATTCAAATTAGTTTAAACAGTTGTATAATATCGTGTAGACGTCCATTCCTGACAGCAAATGTTTTCAGAACAGAGCTAAGACAGCCCAGCCACTAGCCTTTACAGAGGGGCCAGTAGAAACGGATGTTGAAAACAGGCAAGCGGCGTAACCAAACGGATAAGTACCTGTGCGATAATATGATTCAATAATGAATGTACTTTATTCACTGAAAAATACGACCATATTCCTGGAAATTACTATACCCACTCACTCAATACTGTATACTGTGACCGTAAGACGACTTTGACTGCATATACAGCCTTGGGTGCAAGTTCATTAGTACAAGGGGTGGGAGTGAATTACATTCAAAAACTCGGGTACAACAAACATTGAAGTAAAAATAAAATGATATCCCTATATAGTTTACATATGTAAGATTTTATTCTTTAAATATCTTATGCAGAAAACAGTGAAATTTCTGGTGTAAATATCTGAAAAATTTGCAACACATTGAATACCGTGAAAAGCTTACGTCAAAATCCTATAAATTTTAGAACTTCCCATTGACAGTGACAGTTTCAACTCAAGCGTACTCATCGCAAAGAAATTCAAATGAATGACGCAATCATGTAACCATTATTAATGTTGCGCTACTGTATATCAACACAACATGTCACGTAATTACTTCTTCGCCTAAGCTCCTATTCGATGTACGCTAAGGGGCTCTTGAAAAGAAAAGCCATAATCTTTTAATAAACTTCTTCCTAACAGTATCGATGGTAAGAGGTCTATACGTGAATAGAAAGTTATGAAAGATAGAAACTATCGAACATTAGTATAAATTTATATGGCATAACACAGTTCACGGAACAAAAAAGTTAAATAAAACTTTCTCATTTTCATTTATATGCAGCAGGATATCATAGGTATTATAGTATGATGAGTATCAGTTAATCAAAAGATTAAACATTTAATTTTAGGACACGAGTAAGAGTAACAAACGAAGTGCAGGAAGTGCTGACCTCGCGACACACATTACGTCTCCAAAAATTAATTGGATATCACATTCATACAAAATCAATGATTCTCTTCGTGTCTTGTTATTCAATTGCAATGACTTACTCGTATGCTACCAGTCCTGTTAGCTAACACGTGACTTTCAAAATACGAGTTTATCAACCCGAAACCGTTATTCACTTTTATATACTATTTCCCTGTATAACCGATCCAATTGCAACAAAATGAATGAATGAATGGATGAATGGATGAATGAATGAATGGATGAATGGATGAATGAATGAATGAATGAATGAATGAATGAATGAATGAATGAATGAATGAATGAATGAATGAATGAATGAATGAATGAATGAATGAATGAATGAATGAATGAATGAATGAATGAATGAAAATGGAGAGTAGAACCATTTAAAAGGTACTCGAAGAAGCTTCTTTGCAAGGAAGTTCGGGGCTGAGAAAAATGCAGTATGTGAGCTCTAAGCCTTTTTCCACTTGTCTCCAACAACAAAATACAGAATGTTTTAGTGGGATATCCCACTTTTAAATAGCTGTATTGTTTGACTAAATAACTAAACATTAACGTAACAGAGTGTAAATGAAACGTTATATCTGGGAAAATCATTTACAGTCACAAGATGTGTTGGAAGGGCCCACTGTCCTCCTGCAGACACATTCACGCCCGTTCCACTATGTTGTCAGATACACGCCTTAACATGTTTACGACGATATTGTTTATTTCGACTGTGATGTTTGTCCGAAAATACTGGATGGTTTGTGGTCTGTTTCTGTAGACTCTTTCCTTGTGATAGCCCCCAGAAAATAATCCTCTAACATCAAGTCTGGTGACTTTGGAGGCCACAAATCTTCACAGATAAAATGGTTCTCAAAGCTGCTGCTGATGTGTGACATGGACTCATTAAGAGGTGTGGCATGTGGCGTCATCCTGTTGAAAATATCCCTGCATAAGTTCAATAACGTCTAGCTGCATCACGAAACCCGTGAAAATGTCCTTATATACGTCAGTATTTACAGTTACTTCAAAATAAAATTGGTCCAATGATCCTGTGAGTGGATACTGCACACCACACTCCAACTTTTTCTGAATGAAGTGATGAGGTACACGTGAGTATTTTCTGGCGTCCATATCCTCGTGATTTGAGAATTTACATAGCCTGAGAGATGAATGGTTATATGACAACAGTGAACAATTGAAATTGTTTGACTGATTAACTAAATATTAATGTAACCAAGTGTAAATGAGACGTTATGTCTGGGAAAATCATTTACAGTCACAAGATGTGCTGGAAGGGTGCACCCTCCTCCTGCAGACACATTCCTACCCGTTTCACTATTTGTCAGATACACTCCTCAACATATTTATGACGATATGGTTTATTTCGGCTGTGATGTTTGTCCGAATATTACAGATTTCATTAGCGTTTCAATACTTCAATAAACCGAGAAAACTGTATCGGAGGCAATCTCCCATCTGCCGGTATCCACAGAAAATCCTGATTTCATGCATCATTTAAATTTACTGTACTTACTGTTTAAAAGCCACCTTTGGACGCGGTTACAGTTAATTAAAAAGTGGGATATCCCACTGAAACACTCTGCATTATTAGACTTTTAAACTTCTTTTCTTCGAGTTAATCTACACCTATTGTACATGATTCGTAACTTCCATCGTTACATATGTGAATATGCATACAGTTTATTCTCTTACAATGCATACTAGGTAAGTACGAGATCTAGATCCTATAACTCAAGTTTTAATTACGCAGAACACTTCAAGGACCTATGTATAATGTGGTGTTCGAACTTTGATTACATTTTTTTCTAACTATATAATATATTTCACAGTCTTTTCCTTTATCTTAAATTTGAAGCTAAACTTGAGTCTCTTCGATTAGTCAGTGATAAAGCGAGGGATTATCATTTTTCTGACTTGGTTTCGCCGCGGTGTCCCTCGGAATAATATTTGTGATGGACAAGGTCTAGAGGCAAGATTTTTCCGGAATTTTCTTATTTTCGACAACCTAAGAAATTTCATCCCATAAAAATTCTTCACTTCACTTTTACCCTTCCACAATTTCTTATTGCACTTCACAAAAAATTATGGCACGATGTTCAGTACGACGTAGGAATGTGACCACCACGATTACGATATTCTCTGCAAAATGTCCACTACCATGCACCAGCGCCAATCGGTGACGCCTTGTTGATGAAATACGTTATTGTTTCTAGTGTGAGTTAAAGATGCTCTTTGGCCAGACTCGCTAATATGCGAAGTTCACGCATAATAAACTACATTCATAATGCAAAGGATTCATCCCATCATAAACATACATATTTATTAAAATTTTAAATTTATAAAATGTTAAACTGTGTAACATACAGTTGCTCCAACTATTCTCTGAATGACATATACATATCTTTTTAACACTAATGGCGGTTACTTGACTATTCGTCATTCACCCATATGAAGCCAGTTATGCAGACCAATTTACCGACAGAGTCATTGCCCGGGGAGGCGCGATGAGATGAGATGATGGAGATTTGTTGGGATTCCACAGGGGAATCGGAGTTCCTGGAGAAAATCTCTCGATTTACCTGGCCCAATAATATTGTGCCCTCTAAGTGTTCTTTTCCTTTCAATTTTAATTATTCTACTGCCAAACTATATTTTGCATGATGTGTTCCTCGACTTTGGAATTCCCTCCCGAGTAATATCAGGGACTGTCAGACATCAAACCAATTTAAGAATAGACTAACGAAATATTTTTCTAACAATTCTTGTTAACAATAATAGCTGTTTCAGGTTTCTCAATGTTTAATGATTTTATATATATATATATATATATATATATATATATATATATATATATATATATATATATCGCAGAATAAATATTTAAATTATCTCATTATTATTATTATTATTATTATTATTATTATTATTAGTATTATTATCATCATCACTATTTCTTACCAACGTTTATTATTGGTTCACTAACATTACTTGTCCATCTTTCATTATTTACTTTCATGTTGTTTTATGGTCTAGATATTAATGTAATAACTATGTAACCAATTGTATTCAATTAGAATTAGAGCCAGGCTGGGCGGAAGAGAAGGCCTACAGGTCTTATCTATGCCAGATTAAATAAATAAACTATTATTATTATTATTATTATTATTATTATTATTATTACAAATTCGGGGATCTAACCCGGATCCATAGGATTATAAGTTCAGTGCCCTAAGCACTAGACCACTGTGGCGACTCGACCAATAATATTGTGCCCTCTAAGTGTTCTTTTCCATTCAATTTTAATTATTCTACTGCCAAACTATAGTCTATTTTGTATGATGATATCTTTCATTCCTTTCTTTTTATTCAAACAGCTACTATGAACTCTATTTTATACCAGGTCTTTATATTTATTTATGGTGTTCCTTAAGCTTTACCTGCTATTATTCTTACCGCTTTCATTTCAATTGTACTTTTTTTTTATTTCACTGTTCCTTGCTATGTTTGACCGCATATGTCAATATGAGAGACACAACTGTATTATAAGCTTCTTTTCTAACATTTGTTATTCTGTATATTATTTCTAAGAGCACCGGATATCCTGACTGCTTTACTAGCTTCATTAATTATTGACGCAGATCATTATAGCAGATTACACCTAGTTCTAGTACTTCATTGAGCCAACCTGTTCAATAAGTATTCTGTTTCATGTTGGCATCGTTTTGAACATTTACTGATTATATTGTTCTTGTGAATATAGATAGTTATACAAAGTGCCAAAAATGGAATAAGCTTATTACTTGTGACCATACAATTTTAATTTTTTCGTACAATATTATGCAGTATATAAGATTATTCGAAATAAATGAAGTAATATTATGTTAGTGTTGTAGGAAAAATATTCAGGTACATAGAATCCAACAAAAAATATATATTTTAGTGATAAATTAAATTTTATATATTTGGAATCTATTTTGAAATATTAAATACGAGCACATTAACATTTTATTTATGTCACTGAATATTCTCTTAAATATTAATTATTTATTCAACGGCCTTAAAACCTTGTACAAAATAAGTGTTTTATTGTATATGAGGCCATTTAAATAAAACTGTAATAATATGAACACAAAAATCTCTATAATACATAATTATGTCAACAATGTTTTTTTTTTTTCATTCTCGAGCTGAAAAGCATTCGTGGCTTTTCATACTGAAAATAGAAGAAGAAAAGAATGAATAATCAAAAAGAGGTATGTGATTTGTTTGATGGAATACACCCGAGCAGAAACGTAACTCAATCAACAGCTTCGTAGACAGTGTAAGAATTCAGTGTGAATAGGAAGCGTAAATAATAAGCTAAAATCTGGATGATCAAAGACAACTGCAGGAAGAGAAAATATCCTTGATGTGTGATGTTATTCATCCAATTAGGTCCGCATCAGTCCACAATGTTATCCTGTATTAGGATGGAAGTTGTTGAAATCAGAGAATTGGCATTTGTACAAAATCCAGTTTTTGAATTGATAAATTGAATATGATATCAACAGATGAATAAATTCTATAAAGCCTTAATTATAAGATAAAACAAAACACAAATTTTGTGAGGCACATCATATTTTCAGAGGAAACAATATTGTGTTTAAAATTACAGAGTCAATCAACATAACTGTTGATACCGGAAAAATTAAAATCGCATTCGAATTTATCATAAACGCCAGTTTTTTTTCTCTTTTCACATTCTAAATGTGAAGCCATCAGTACTAATTCCTCAAAAAACCTGCTCCATTGTGTTAACGTCGGGAGCAAGATACTAAATTACATACTTTCGACAAAAAACATATTAATACTGGGCAATTTATCTTTGTGACTTTTCCAAGAATATTATCCGAACACTATTCTTTTAGAAGGAACAAACACACAAAAGTGATTACGTAAGCATTACTTTTACAAAAATCTGGACTGATTCTCCATTTGCGTTAGACATATGAGTAGTCCAATAACAAAACTGATCGTCTAACAATTTTGTAATTTTACAGGAGAGGTGAAAAACTTCTGTAAAACATACTTTGAATGAAATAATAAAAATTTTTGAATAGTTCAATTTCTTGTCATTCCAAATAACTGCCCTATAACTCTTAACTTAATTAAGGGAGTACAAACAGGTGAAATTTGAAACTAAAATATGTAGATAATTTTATTAGCTTCGTAACTTTATGTGCAAGTTGATAAGATTTGAAGCAGTATCGTAATTTGCATATATTATAACATGATCTACATGACATGGTTTTTAGTATAAAACACAAATTTTCATTATTGTTTACATATTTAAGAATCCTTATAACAAGAATATTGTACATTTTGCAATGACTGCATAATATGTACAGTACATTATGTTATAATAGTTACAACTTAATTTCACACTTTACATCTAGTTAAACATTGAAATCAGCATCAACCATTGGGTCGTCTTTCTCCTCATCTCCATCGCCACCTGTCCTACTGTTTTGTCAAGAACATTTCTGTAGAATGAGAGAATATCGAGGTCCCGCCAGTTGTTGCCATAGTGTTTTGCCAGTAGTCTTTCTACATCATTATTGGCCACGTTTCATATTAGTAAAATCTAGGAACAAGGTTTTTGTGAGAGGGGAACAAAATTACAATATGGACTGTAATACCTCAGCAAGTGTCTGTAAACCATCCAAGAGTATTATTAACATCAAGTCCAACCCACTTTCTTCAACTAACAGAATGACCAACACGTCTTCTCAAATATCCCCATGTAAATAAATTTAAAACAATACAAATTCCTCACTGCAGATGATAAGTTTTGCAATCGTTACTGCTATGACATTGTACATAATTACTTTTCAAACCAACTCCAGCATTGTAAGTAAGAAGTTTTGAAACTATATAGTGCAGATGATCAGTTCTGTAACCAAGACGAAATTTCAACATACCGTTTATGGTGGTAAATGATATGTTTTGCTTCCAGTCTTCTATCACATTAAACATATAGTTCCAATATGGTCGATGCTATTCCTAACTCATTTTCAATAAAAACTTCAGATGATCAGTTTTGATATTGGACTACTCATATCTACAGATATGTAAAGGTCGATTATTTATATGGATATAGTGAAATCACCTAGAAAAACATCGATTACCAACATTTCTACATTTCAGAATGGATAATGTTGTTCTAACATAATTTTACTTCATAAACAGTTTTATAAACCGTTTGGTATATTAACCTAATGAACGAACATAAAAAACAGGTTAAACATTGAATTCAAAATTGTAATGCGACATTGAGAATCATACTTAATTGTCATATATAACAGAAAACGAAACGAAGGAGAACACATAACGTAAGATTGGACTTTCACTGTGAATGCATTGAGAAAAACATTTTTGATTTCCAATCGTTAGTAGCTAACTGCCAAGTCCTCTCCTCAGAATATTGGCATGGTCGAAGATCATAAAGGTCGCCTATTAAGCTATGCCTGACTACCAAGCAATTGGGCACTGAAGGTATTAATACACTTTTGAGAAACAAACATTTTTATTTTAATGAAGGAGAACGCGTTTAAACTACAGAGTCCGCCAAGAAAATGTATACACTCTTTAAGGAACGAAAACTATTTATTATGTGTTTGTTTTACATTTAAATACCGATCACACATGTAGTACAGTCTTCAGTTAAACACATGGTTACTTTAGATGTTCAAAATGTTTGCCGTTGGTGGCCAGACACATAAAGCAACGGCGAGCGGTCGCCGCAGCTACGTCGGTCACTGTTTCAATGGAGATCGCTGCACATGCCGCTGTAATCTCCTGGCGAAGGTCCTCCAGCGTGCGCTGTTTACGTCGATAGACTTGATCTTTCACAGTTACCCACAAGTAAAAATCCATAGGGGTTAAATCTGGCGACCGTGGGGAGAACTCGAAGGACCCTCTTCATTCAATCCAATGCCCCTGCAGATTGTAGGGCTAGGTGGTAGTGTGGTGGCGCCCCGTCCTGTTGGTAGAAGACATCATCAGCTCCATAAAGCGCACGTACATCTGGTAAAATTGATGTGCGTAACATTTCGAGGTACACTTCTCCAGTGACAGTACCATAAAAAAGGCCCAAAGTCCCTAGATGATAGTACACACCACACATGAACCCCTGGTAGATTGACCGTCTTATCCACATGAACATGCGGATTTTCCGGTGCCCAGTAGACGCAGTTATACCGATTCACTGTTCCATTAAGTTTAAATTGTCCTCATCAGACCACACTACCTTCGTCACAAATTGTTCATCTTAAGTTACCATTCGCAAAATTGAATTCGACGATCAGGTTCGTTATCATCAATCGCGTGCAGTAATCGTGGGATGTAATAATAATGTTTTGGTTAATGCTATTGCAGTTTTGATATAGATTGAACTGAAGAGTGACGGAATGATGCAGGAAAACAGAAGAACTCCAAGAGAACTTTTCGGAAACCTTGCTTTGTTCACCACAAATACGACTGCGTCATCACCGGGATTCAAACCCGATTCCATAGTTAAGTAATTTAGTGCTTTGCCAACTAAGCTATCAAGGCGACATACATAGTTTGAAATAAATTGAAATTTGAATCGCCTTTTCCTTCTATTCTGATAATGTACATAACGGAAAAAAAAAAAAGCTAAATGAAAAGTGGCTGAAAAAAGTTTATGCCCAATAACAAACTAATGACATTGCAATAACTTTAATTTTTGTGTACAATCAAAGTTACATTCATTTAATAAAATCAATGAGTGTTTTTATATAATAAAGCAATATGTCTTTGTTCTGGCAATAGAGTATTGTTATTATTATTATCATTATTATTATTATCATTATTATTATTATTATTATTGCTAGTTTCTCAGTTTTCGTAGAGCAGCAAGTAAAAACCACTTTAATACTTCTAAATATTTGCCTAAAAGTTTTGTTTTACAGTACGTTTACACAGACATTTCTAGAACTGTTTCAAATTAAGCTCCAATTGTTCCCCCCTTCCAACTGTGTTCTTAATTATTAGTAGGCACTCATTCTAAGTATTCATTTGTGAAATAGTATTGGCATAAACATTTTAAATAGAAGTAGCATCTATCTACATCATTCGTAATTAATTACAACGATCTTAATGAGTTATACAAAATTTCAATTAAACTACAGCCTATTAACGGAAGAAAATAAGTCTATTTTCAGCCAGTCTCTCTCCGATGTTCATATAAACAATATCGGAATCTGGCAACCAGCGCAATAAAAGGATTCAGAAAGAACGAACCCAACGCAGACTTCATTAAATTTAAATTTATCTATCAGCTCCGCTCTCGACCTATCAACACTCCCAGCAGATCCGTCAACTCCAGTAATGTTGATAATTAGTACTGTCAAATTCCAGTGGAGATGTCAAGATGCATGACACTGTCAACAAAGCATTTCTCTAGAGAGAAAGAGACAGAGGGTGGGGAGTCATCGTGTAGTTAAAACATTCATAAAACAAGCTCTTTCACTCGTATTTCAAAACTTTTAAAGCACGTTACTATCTTACTAGCTGCATGTGATCGATAATACGGGTAATAAGAAGTATGAAGTCTTGAAAGAAATTGTAGATTAGATATTCACTTCCATTACGTTTACGCATTCTGGAAGTTATGATTATTGCAGTGGTAGAAATAAAAGTTGTGTGACTTCTAGTTGACACTGAATAGTTCAGTAATGGGGCTGCCACAACTTTTTCCCGGCGGAGAAATAAAATTGACCATAATAAATTTTTATGATAAAGACAGAAATTAAATCCTATGTTATCTCAAATTAATAACGGTAAATCTGCAATAGAAAATGGAAGTAATCAATAACACTGACAATTAACAGCAATAGGCGATGAAACAAAAGAAGACAACACTAACGCTATCTTCATGATATTTTCTAACAAGAACCGGATAAAGTTTGTGACTTGTCCGTGTTTTATTAGTAAGACATTGGGCTAATCCGGTTTTTTTAGAAACGCTACATTTTAAAACACTCATTTCAATGGCACAAATCCGGTTTTTGTAGAAATTTGTTATGTCAATAGATGTCGCTTGAAATGAAGTAGAGAGAGCTGTACTATGCTCAAAATTTTATTTTATTTTTTTACTTATCCGGTTTTTGCTATCAACCCTTCAATAAAAAACGATCAACGAATTTCAGCTCGACTTAATAGTGTTACGAACTTGAATCCCATATAAGAACATTTATTTTCTTCCATCAACAATTTGAAAGAATTTTCATATGCTATGTTTATCCTGCATAATCCGTCTATCACAAAATGTGAAACATGGAGCTCAATGAATATAGGCCTAACTGCAACATATCCCTTGTGTTAAAAGAGAGCGTTGACTGGTGAAGTACTCTTTCTTTACACCTCTATATTGCAACACTTCAGTTACGATTGTTTGAATGTAGATTGTATTTTTTACTTTTATTCTGAACTCGTATGTAATCTGCAAAATAGTTTGGAACACAAGAGGTACAAATGCAACGTCTTATAATAAAATGATTATTTTTAATATCTTAATTTTAAAATTTCTTCAAAATTTGCAGTGAATAATTTCGTAAGACCAAAACTCAATACATAAGCACAAACAGACATTGTAGACTTTGCGTACAATTCTCCATTGTTATTTAACTTTAAACGCATTTTTCTCAGCATAGATTTATGTCACTTATATCCCTTATGCTATAGATTCCTCAATTCTGTTAGTGGTCTTAGATGGGCTAGAGATACTATGCGTGTCATTGCATCTGAGTTTCGAGGGTTCAAATCCGACAAAAGACGTTGGATTTTAAGAGCGATAAATGTCTTCAGCATGTTTACCTTCTGAAAATAAATAAAGCTAGGGGGGCAATGTCATATATTTACTATAGGCCTACGTAAAAGAAACCTGCTCCTGAATATGAGCTTCAGAAAAAATTTGCCGGTCATTCCTTGCCAACTTAGAAAGCATGATGGAAATATTCAGATTGTCAAATAATATAGATAAACACAATATAACATTTGTTACTCAGTCAAATGACAAATCAATGTAAAATAATGACTTATATTATATGGTCATTAAGTTTTATATACATGAATTATAAATTGCAAACGTTTTCGCCCATTCAGTCATCTTCAGGCACAATTATACAATATCTTAATATCAAACTGTGTAGCCATTACATTGGTGGTAGATAAACTGTTTAAGATTAATGATGTACAAAACATCTCCATAATTAAAATGTAATATTACAAGTCATAAAATTAAAATAATACTAAAAACCACATAGTGTTGTAATTAAACTTCATAATATTCTGTGAACTGAACAAGAGTTCCACAGAATATTATGAAGTTTAATTACAACACTATGTGGTTTTTAACATTATTTTAATTTTATGACTTGTAATATTACATTTTAATTATGGAGATGTTTTGTACATCATTAATCTTAAACAGCTTATTTACCACCAATGTAATGGCTACATAGTTTGATATTGAGATATTGTATAATTGTGCCTGAAGATGCCTGAATGGGCGAAAACGTTTGCAATTTGTAATTCATGTATATAAAACTTAATGACCATATAATATGTCATTATTTTACATTTATTTGTCATTTGACTGAGTAACAAATATTATATTGTGTTTATCTATATTTCTTGCCAAGTCCAAATTAAATTCTGGAGGTAGCACAAATGCGTGCAAGTTTATTCCATTTTCCACATTCAACGACTCCCATCCACAATCCCATTAATAGGAACAGATAAAGAGTTCAATCGTCATATAGTGATTATGATGATAATGATGGTAAAGGCAAGAAAGGGCATAAGAAAAACTTGAGCAACTTTGCAAAATGTTATCCCATACTCGTTATGTCACTAAGACATGTCACTGATCATTCTAATACACTAATTCTAACATTTTCATCAGTTATTTAACGACTCTGTAATGCTTATGCGTTTATCTACCGGCGGTGAAATTAGTCATTTTGAGATTTTATACGGCGAGATGAATCCCGGACGCGTCGTGAGATTGACATCCGCCTTAAACTTGGGAATATCTCGAAAAAAAATGCAAACAGCTAATCGTCTCTAGTTGGATTCGAACACGCGAGTCCACCTCGCAAACTCAAGACAAGCCGATGGCCATTCTAATATTGGATATTCATAAAGCAACCAATTTTCCATATTATAGCGATGTATCGAAGTACATGATATTTCCATGCAGTAATTCTGCGTTATTTTATGATGAAGGATCGGTGGAGCGGAGAAAAATTCCCTCCGACACATTAGTGTGTTAGACATTGTGCCACTGTCACACATCTGTGTGACACAATCCATGAGGGTTGGCCACTAAAGGGAAACTAAGAGGTGGACTTAAACTGAGAGGATTCAATCTGGCATGGGAATAGGAATCCGGTGTGGCTTAGTGAATAAAGCGTCAGCACGTAGAGCTGAAAACCCAGGTTCGAATCCCGGTGCCGGAGGGAATTTTTCTCCTCTCCACCGATTCTTCATCAACCAATTTGCCAGATTATGTGGTAAATCTAACACAAGACATTACTTAAGACAATAATAACGAACACAAAACACGGATGTAGATAAGTCCCTACTTCTAAAAATAGAATGGAACCCGTGTGTGTCCAGTTGTAGTTAGAAAAACTACCGGCTGAGCCGCAGAGCAGGATATCTGCAGTTCATAAAATCTTTAAAGGTTTAAAATGAGACTCAATTGTAGAGGAAAGACTGCACTTTAATCTTCAATTTAAAATACGAAGTAGTGTAGAGAGACGATGATTCTCATTTTCAAAAGTCAATTGACTTTAAAAACATTTGATAAAACAAATGTAGTCAGTCTTACGCAACTAACTCTATGACTTCACTGAAACCAAATCTGTACATACACGAAACCTCACGTTCGGTTGTATGAGAGTGTGTAGGCTAATTGTTTATTCAGCTTCGTAAATTCACGAGTTGAACGTCTCCTATAACCATCAAGACGTGGAAGGGAAGCTGGAGTAGGGGAGCGCACATTCTACCGTGCGTTAAACACATGAAACAGTGGCCGTAATAAATGTTATATCTGGGCTCGTCCCTAATAAAACTCGGATTAGCCTCGCCTCGTTTTAAAGTCCTACATAAAAGGGGAAAGGCTCACTGAAGTTGACCAGTCCGTCTCCTTTCTAACCTTCACATCATAACACAAAATAAAACGTGATTACACAAACATATCATAAACAGATTGAATTGCGTTTCCTTGTTTTACTTTTTATTTCTACTAAATATGGAAGCAAAATATAATTGCAAAAACTCGATTTCGATATTCTCAAGGGAACATTTGATTTCTGCACCTATCACACAGAGAAATAGTTTTCAGTATTATGACTCATTGTTTTTGTACAGTGATTTAACCTATCTATTGGAAGAGTTTTGTTTGAATTCAGTACGTCTGAGTCAATTAATCTAAATTGTGTACATAAGATTTTATTATTTTACTAAAAATATACTGGGAAATATTAAAAAAATAATGATTTAATATGAAACTCACTTGCCATAATGTTCTCCTTTTTTCCATAAAGACAGAGAGACAAATGATGAGGTATAGACCGGCATTTCCAACTGCTGGCTCTGTGTCGTCACTTGTCTCTGCTCGAGAGGAGAAGTATAGCTATAAGAGCAAAGTAAGGGAAGTGACAGTGGAAGGGATGGAGATGTTTAAATAGCGGAGACACAACATTATCCTCCTCACGTGCCCTACTAGCTCTGCTCCGAGAGGAGAAAAGCGCTCCGATGTCACAGATTGGCCAGTTAGAAATGACTGGTATAGACTGTGTGCTTCCAAAAATATGTGATAATGAAGAAAACATTATGGCAAGAAATACACTTTTAACCAAAGCTTTCTGAGGAAAAATATCTGGATCTTTAATATACATACAGTATATAACAGTGTTGTTTGTACACCTCATACATTATTAAACTGACCTTTGAAATGTCCTTAAAATTAAAAATATATCAGTAAAACTAAATTCATTATGTTTGATAAGTTAAACACAAACACAGTGACATGAATAAAATTACTTTACATACACCTGTTACTTACATAAAAATTTAAAACTAATTCCGTGAAATTCATGAAACACTGTTGTTCGTACACTTACCCCACGGACAGAGGGTAGTTACGTTTAGATGCATAGTAAACAAGCATGCAGTGCGCACAGGGTTGTCTTTCAGTGGAGGTCACTTGCTGTTAGTTTGTCATTCGGAATTGTGTACAATGGAGCGTCGTAAAGAGTTCAGTTCCGATTTAAAGAAAGTTATTGTTCGCCTGGCTCTGAAGTCTATTCCTATAGAAAAATAAGTAAAGTAGTGCATGAAACACGTTCTATAGTATAACACATTGTAGAAAAATTTCGAAATCATGGAGCTTGGAATAACTTGGCAAGAAAAACCAAGCAAAAATTGCTAAATGCACGTGACGAGAGATTCATAGTTAATCAAATTGTCAAAAATCCAATAATAAGTGTTCCACAAATTCCAGTCATGATTGAAGTGTTTTCAAACATGGAGATCAGTAATCAAACTATCCGGTGTGTGTTGTGGAAAATGGTTACAATGGCAGAGACCACGAAAGAAGCCGTACATTAGTGAAACAAATCAAGCTCGAAGATTGGACTTCGATAAAGAACATATTGATAAGGATGAGGAATTTTGAAACAGGGTGATTTGGTCAGATGAGACGGAGATAAATCTTTATGGTTCCGACGGCATTCATAGAATATGGAGAAAACCCAACACAGATAACGACAGAAACATCACATTACCTACAGTGAAACACGGGGGTGGATGCATACTATTGTGGGGCTGTATGTCTGCAAATGGTGTTGGGAATATTGAGTTCAAAGATGGGATTATGAATAAGTATGTGTATAATAACATTTTAAGGTCAAGTGAATTACTTTACTAGTCAGCAATATATGCAATGGAGGGGCAAGAGAACTGACTACCCTACCCCATTACATCCTGACTCAGTTGCTTCATGAGTGATGCCTTATTGGTGTCACTTATGGGGTTTCAACCAGTTTTCGGGCTGCTAACTAAACATACAAACATACATTCGTGTCCTAAAAATAATAATTTTGTATGTTCCGTTATTACTTATATAATAAATCGAAAAAGTACTGTCACACATAGTCAATCATTTTTCTTCGAAATTAACAAACACATTTTCGGACACGAAACTGCGATTTTAAAGTGTTACGCTAAGAACTACCAATGAGATCACATTAGTGTAACATTCTGGATCATTTTGTTACAGATTAGCACACAATAATATTTCAAGGCTTGAAAAAGTCTGGTTATATTATTTTTTGTAATATGTAACTCAACAGCGTGTAAGTTCTCTAAAATTTTAATTATCACGTATGCAGAATTACAAATAAATAGGTAAACGTTAATATCTGATATGAGCCATAATCCTTGTGCAAAGAAGAGGATGATTTGGTTGCCATGAATAGGCCGAGCCTATACTTAATAAAACGATTTTCTTTTTTTCCTGCGTAAAATGTATAAATAAGAAAATGAAATTTAATATGCACTTAGTGTTCTGTTCATGTGTCGGGCTCTTATCAGTAAAGCATTCACAACTCCCAGATCTCCACTCATATTTAAATGCAAAGAAGAGTCAAGTTGGCTTATAATCGAGAATTATTTCATTTGTACTGAAAATAAAATTTCGATTCCGAATGATACAACGAATTTTCCTACTCGCCATAAATTCTGTAAATATTCTGAGGTCAAATGGGCAGCCCATGTAATAGGATTGAGGGCTACAGTTGCCAAAATACGAGTAATTTGGTAACACTTACCTTTCCCCGACTCAAATTATAATTCAAGTTTATGTTTCGGACACCTTGAGTTGTTCTTAATAGGATGTTTCACACAGTAATTCCATATACTGGTCAGTAGGCTGCTCTTGGTTTTTTGAGGGCAGGATCCGGAACAGATCCAAGCACTTTGGCTTATATTGGCCCACTGTGTACCACATATATTGTATGATTAAGTCCGACAGGTGAACTGAGTGACATTCGTGAATTCGATGCTGAGAGGTGGGCCATCCTTCCTTAGCTCTGAGAGCCAGATCCCTTCCCCAGACGGGAAGTCCTTCCTACATCAACCCGTACTACCCCTAAGATCTCATCTCAGCCCATTTTTAACTACAGAAGATGATAGATGAAGTGAGAACGTAAAGAATGTTGGTGGAATGAAAGAGGGAAACGGTAATATCCCGATAAATACCCTCTGTACAATACAAGGAAAAAGTGGATAAATAATAAATTTTTGAATATGAATAAATATGTAGCATATAAGAAAATATTTAATATAACTAATATAAGAGAGTTAAATAAATTCGGCAAATTTTTAATGATAGTGAAGATGAAATGGGAAGATAAGTTAAAAGTAATGGTGTATTAAATTGATCTTGTAGTGTGTATGCGTTTTTTTTTAAGTTGTGAGACTCGGTATAGGTGATTAAAATTGTAAAGTAAGGCAGATCTGGAGTAATACAGAATTGTAACAGGTCTGTCTTACCAATATATGATCGATGAATAAATATATCATATCATATCATATTATATCATATCATAATATCATATCAAATACCCTCTGTAACGTCTGCTTTATCCATTACAAATTCCATATGACCTGGCAAGGAATCGAATCCGGGCCGTCTGGATGGAAGACAAGCTCGCTCGCTTCAAGCTACAGGCTAGTAGGAGAATAAATTAAAATAAGCAATTATGAGTTTACACATTCTTTCCTTTTCCAAATGTATCTTCCAACCTGCATTTACAGTTGAAAATTCTACGGCTCGAGGCACAGTTGTAAAACTGTTCCTTCGGAATTAGAAATAAATGCAATTTCATAGCCTATTCAACAGGCTTCTAAGGAAACAGCCTCACCGCTAGACTTAAACCATCTTTGGGCTAGACATATTGTGTCCTGGACTACTAATAGTTATTTTATGTTCCAAGTAAGAATTGACAGACTTCTGACGAAACTAGAGAACGAATTTTTTCTGAAGACCGAACACACCAAATATATCTAAATTCTTGAAAGGAAATTATGGTCATTATGATGACGGTGATATTTAAAATCCTTTAAACATCAATCAGCATTCGGGATTAACGAGATGGAAGTTACAATAGTAGGACAAAACGAGACAGCCTGCACCAAAGCAATATCTCCATCCACCACAAATCTAAAAGAATGACTTACTATTCCAGTAAGTAGTCCAGATCTGGAAAAGATAATGAAATAAGAAAAAAATGGGAGGGACTAGAATATTACGCACGATCTTGCGTCCACATAAGTTGTCTCAGTACGAATAGGCTACATACTGTACGTGAGCTCCAAGTTAGTTAACTATATGACTCATTCCGACACAGCTCATCCCACTTAAACAATTTATAATATTTAAATTTGGATGTAATAGGGAGAAAACAATCCACTAATCACAGCGTCATCAGCCACAGAATCAGAACCATGTCTCAAAGACGAACTTGAGACTAAAAGTAAATTGACTAAAAAAATGAATGTAGTACTTCATTTTATTAATTTGTGACATACATTTTAGTAGAGGAAGAATAATTAATTAAATTCTGATTTAAGAAAAGTGAGTGTTCCCAGAAAACCTACTCCTTTACCACTATCGGAAGCCGAGAAAGATGAGCTAGAGATGTGCTGAACTAGAAATAGATCTAATCGGATTATTAACATTCTAATAGGGAATTGTAAAATGAAAGAACATCTCTACAAGTCAAGCAAAAAAATTCTAGACAACGTAATCGCTATCTAGAGAAACAGCACAGTAAAGTTTATGTGATTGTTAAATATTGAGTGCTTAATGTTGACGTCTGGCTTCACGAACTATCGTGACAACTATAGTCACCGTCAAGAACGTAGTCTGTCCAGCGTTGCAGCCCACATGCAGTCACGTGATATCGTGGATCAATCATCTTTATTCAATTAGTATACATTGAAGTAGCCACGCAAATTGTATCACTTGCTTATCGGCGTATGTTATATTTTCAATTAGCAGCAAATACGAAATCTATACTTAAAATATGTTCTCTTGATAAGACCAGAGTTTCCAAATGACAGTGAAGTCTAAATAATACAAAATTGCGACAGCATAGGAATCATTATCCCTGAAATGAAGTTTTTGAGAAAACTACTGGATATGTGACAATGAGCAATAAAGAACGATAAATAAAGACTAAATTAGCAGTAACATAAGCTCCATACGCACAAAGCACGTATATCTTGAAAGCTTCTAAATTTTTAAACAAAAAAAGAAATCTCCAATGTGCTGGCAGGAGACCGTAACAGGCCACCAAAATAACTTAACGGTGGTGATGATGGTGATGATGATGATGATGATGATGTAGAACACATAGCTGACGAATAATGCTAGATTATTAAATTAGCACGTCATGTGTTTATAAAAAATTTAAAATTTGACTATTAACTGTTCTACTAAAATTCCCTTTGTCATAACTAGATACCGGATTTTAAAGGGAAAATTTTTCATCAAAAAAGGACAAAAAAAAAAAGGGAAAGTTATAGCCAAAAAAGGACTTGAAAAAGGACATTCCCAAAACACACTTCAGCACATTCATGGAAATACATAACATACACAATCTTACATTTATCTCTTCACAACATAAAGAAAGTGTATTTGATCACATTCAACATTTCAATATGTTTCAATATGATTCTGCCTCTTTGAATGCAGAATGTCTTTATAAACAAAGAAATGACCGCTCAACATCAACTGAAACCAGAGGTATAAATTTTCTTTCCATTCTGAACTCTATAAATCAGCACACTTCATTAGTTTTTCAATGTCTGGAATCAGATGAAGAACGATATTTATTTTCGTTTGCTCAGGAAGTTATAGGCCTATCGGAAAAACGTAGGAAAATTATCTAAATGTTTGCGATATTCTGTCAAAAAAGGACCAAAATAAGAGATGTTTTAAAAAAGAGGAAAAATGGGAATATGGACTAAAAAGAGGGAAAAAGGGAAGTCAAAACCACATAATTTGATCGGTGGAAGATAGTTTTAAACATCGTAATTAATTATTTCATGTTTCGTATTGAAATAAAAAAGGGATTTCCCTTTAAAATCCGGTCTCTATTCATAACATTACGGAAGTAGTGTTAACCTGTGTAGATTTAAAGAGTGTAACTTCACAGAGTGTCATGCAGAAGATGAACACCATTCAAGTATAAAGATGTGTTCAGTATCTGAAACTTCGATTATGACAATCACCGCACTCGAGCATGTGCCCACAAACATCCATCATCAGTTTGTTCTCTCAAAACAGTATAACACAAAATCACTCCTGAGATACATAAATTTGCCGACCATAAAGATCTTTTCCAGTACGTTGCGGCATACACAACAGTTAGTAGCCCAGCTGATAACGATGCTCCCTTCCCATGATCTGGGAACCACTAATACCTTGATTTGAATCTATGCCTTTCAGGCCGATACTATCTGAACATTTCACAACAGATCGCTACATTAAGTCTCAAATAATTATTAATTATATACATCTAAAATAAAAATAATCGCTTTTATTGTACTTTTTTGTTATTCATAAATTTCTTACCTCTGATTGAGTTCTGACTAGTATGTATACCTATTATCAGGCAGTACATCTCACTTGACGATATGTGTCAGAGAAAAAAACAAATTGTTTGTATGCATCCGAAGTCTGATTAGTGGAATATATGGCTAATCGGCGATGTATGCATTGGAGGGGGAAAGGAACTGGCCACCCTACCCTGGCCTAGTTGCCTCATGAGTGATGCCTTATTGGTGTTACCTATGAGGTTCAAACCTGTCTTCGGACAGTTGACTAAACAACAATAAATTTCTACAATGAAAGAAAATATGTACTTCAAAGAAAGGTAGTTTTCCTTTTCACACTTTTCCATCTGATTCATCCACGTCTATAAGACCACAATAATCCATAATTCGTCTAACTCTATCCATCGTCTTTTATCTTCCTTTTCTTTTTCTCTACTTCCAGATTAATATATTCTTTCTAGTTATCATGGATCAATTTTTAAGTTCTTCAGGCACATTAGTATTCTATCTTCTAATAAAAATAAAGAAAAATTGAATACGAAAATAAGTATATTGTATTCCTTTATACAGTGATGCAGCTGAAATCTGCCATGTGCGTGATGCTCTGACAAGTTGGTATACTTCCTCACAAACCACTCATCCTCCTGCCCATCCTGAATTTCAAAACAGTGGGACGTTATCTTTTCCCAAAAAATTGTAGATACACTCCTTTCTTCTTTCACATCCGAACAAGACATTGCACGTCTCCTAGCTCTTCAAGAGAGTGAGTCTGGAGCTTGGTTACACGCATTACCTTCTCCTCACATCGGCATCCTAATAGGTAGTACATCCTTTAAAATCGTAATAGCTTTACGCCTTGGTTGTAAACTCTGCCAGCCACACCAATGTATTTGCGGGGGAATTGCTGATATTTACGGTTATCATGCACTCAGCTGTGCGAGGAGCAAGGGTCGCATTCCCAGACATACATCACTCAATGATATCATTAAAAGATCTCTGACTTCTTGTGGCATCCCGTCTCTTTTGGAGCCACCAGGTATTAGTCGCGCAGATGGTAAACGACCCGATGGTCTTACCTTAATTCCATGGTCTAGAGGAAAATCTTTAATTTGGGACTCCACTTGCGTTGACACTCTAGCTCCATCTCACTTGCCGAATACCTCCAGACACGCAGCATCTGCTGCTGAATTAGCCGTGAAGAAGAAAGTCAATAAATATGCTCATCTTTTAGACAATTATATCTTTGTCCCATTTGCTGTGGAGACCTTCGGTCCTTGGAGTCATGACGCTAAAGTTTTGGTATCTCAAATCGGCCAAATTTTGATCTCCATTACTGGTGATCGCCGTTGCACTACTTATTTGCGTCAACGCTTAAGTATTGCTATTCAACGCGGAAATGCAATGAGCGTTTTGGGTGCTCTTCCAGAGTCCAGCCCTTTGGACGAACTTTTTCTCCTGTAACATTTTTTATCTCTATGTAAATGTTTATATTTAGTGTTTATATATATGTAATTGTGACACTTCAGATTAACTCCTGACAACAATTTAAAACATACCTAAAACACGTTTATATTTTACAATTTGCTTTCAGTAGTTCATAGCACACAACCTATTAAATTTCTACAAGTAAATATTGCTTTTCTAAGAATAGAGGTGCAAAAATGCTTACATAAAGACTGAAAAATATAGTTACATACATTTTTACAATTAGTGTGGAATCAAAGTTGATTTTTTGTTAAAATCTACATTAGAAAAATGTAGGCCTATTCCTGCTATCATAATCGAAATATCCAAAACGTGTTGTTTGGAGTCTCAATTGTTTCCCAGGGATGAGATGCTGGTCCCTTAATCTCGCACTTGATATTTGGGTGCAGAAATACGGAATTATTGTTATTGTTATTATCATTATTACTTATGACTTTTAAGGAACCCGGAGGTTCATTGCCGCCCTCACACAGGCCCGCCATCGGTCCCTATCCCCAGCAAGATTAATCCAGTCTCTATAATCATATCTCACCTCCCTCAAATCTATTTTAATATTATTCTCCCATCACGTCTCGGCCTCCCCAAAGGTCTTTTTCCGTCCGGTCTCCCAACTAACAGTCTATAAGCATTTCTCGATTCGCCCATACATACTACATGCCCTGCCCATCTCAAACGTCAGGATTTAATGATCCTAATTATCTCAGGTGAAGAATAGAATGGTGCAGTTCTGCGTTGTGTAACTTTCTATTATTATTATTATTAATATTATTATTATTATTATTATTATTATTATTATTATTATTAACATAATAAATACCTCTGATTGAGGTTCTGGCTGATATGTAGGTACATCTCACTTGACAATATGTGTAGAAGAAGAACAATACTGTTTGTATGCATCTGAAGTCTGATTAGTGTAATATGCAGCTAATCGGCGACGCATGCAAAGGAGGGAGAAAGTAACTGGTCACCCTACACCAATATCTCCTGGCCTAGTTGTCTCAAAAATGGTGCAATGTTAGCATCACCTGTGAGGTTCAGACTTGTCTTCGGACGTTGACTAAACAACAACGTAATAAAGATTTTACATCAAACTGAATGATTTCTAAACGACGAAAACTAGTTTTTATATGACAGCCAGTCTAACTGGAATTCCAGTAAAAAAAAAGCATGCTCTTGGGAAAGTTTTTTTTGAGACTTTCCTTATCTCATGTCAACACAGGAGTAAAATCACATAACACTGTGACTATGACAGCTACAACAATAAAGTCAACCAACGCCCATTAATGTAGATGTCACAAAAAAATCCATACCAATTGTTTTATGGACGTCCTTTCTTACTTCGAAGGTTATGAGTTTCATCTTTCTTTTCAGGTTCGACTCCCAACAGATTTTGTGGGATTTATCTAGCTATAGTGACTATTAAAGAGGTTTTCTGTAAACGTCGATTGTTCCAAACACCTCAATTTATAAATTTTCTTCAATCTCACTTACAATGAATAATAGCTCCAGTCGAATTCGATCTTAATATTTAAGTATCTAATACTCCTTCTCTATTCAAGCTCCACAAATCGTGATAGTCCAAACAGTTAATAAAGAATAGTTTACAAAAATAATGTTTGCTTTTTTTAATGTTGAAATATGAATTCGTATTAATAAAAATGTAAGGAAATAAATATGATATACAATGTAACAGCATTATAATAACAGTAATAGTAATAATAATAATAATAATAATAATAATAATAATAATAATGAACTGAGCAGTACAAGACATTATGCACTAAACCAGGCTTACACTTGTTATTCGAGCATGCATTATTTAAGTTGAATACATTTAAATAAATATCAAAGTTCAACTATTGTATGATTGCATGACCTCGTAACGTGATATTCCGCGGTTTTAATTTAAGCTATAAGTCGATAAACGACTGAAACTTTATCTAACAGGTTAGCCTTCATCATAGTTTGCTGTAATGCTCATCAGTATTGAAAGCGTCAGTATTAGTTACAATATTGTTAAATAATGGTGAAAAATAAAGAAAATCCACTTACAAATTTATTGCGATTCTCTATTTAGACGGAGCTAAAAAAAACTAATTAATTTATATTCCCATTACTATTTTCAAGCTTTTGAGCATATATGAACTAAACGTTTTGAAAACTTTGTCGCAAGAGCCTTTTGAGTGACGTAAATATCAAATATTTAATAATATATAATTTCAAAACTATTAAGTTTAGCACTAATGACACCAAATTTTGTATAGATTATAGTATTGTAGGCATAAATTTTGGATGAAAATTTTAGAAGTTTTAAAAATCACATATATCCCCTTTAGATGTGTGTAAAGATTTTACACAAAATACAATTACAGTAGATATACCAATGATAATAGAAGAGAATACCAAATCTAAATAAAGTTTTAATAAAGGCGTAACTATTCTTTTAAATAAGAATATCTCAAAGGATGAACTTCTGTCCATACAGTACGTTATGTAGAAATAAATTAGTAATTCTACATTAATAGTAACCCAATATATTTTTTAATTTCTCACATCACAGTGTAACGAATTATGAAGGATAAAGCAATAGCACTATTATCATTATTATTATTATTATTATTATTATTATTATTATTATTATTGTTATCTTAATTTTATCCTTGTATCTTTTGTTAATATTGTTCAATATATAACACAAATAACAAGCTTCAATTTAATATTGTTAGTTCAAGAAACATATTCCCTTTTCAATACAATCATAATCATTCTTGAATTTCATCACTCATACTGTATACTTATGAATTAGATCTAAATATGTATAAATTCATAAAATATAGCTAGACAGTATTATATCACTTTATATGTAAATTATTTTATGTCAGTCAACTAATATATATTAGGCCTATACCATTGAAATAATTGTCTATGAGATTATTATCAACCAATCAACTTTAAAGGTTTCGCCTTGTCGCTTCAACCACACTTTCTTCTTTGCTTTACTATTAAATTATTCGTAGTTGTTGCACATCATGCCACCGAGCATGTCCTTCATATAACTTATTTGATTCTCGGTATTCCTCTCTTTTTTTTGCCGTATACTTTCCCCTTCAACATATGAAATGAAAATGTGTTTATGTCTGATTGTAGGCTATGACCAATGAATTTTATGTCTCTTTTCTATAATTTCATCATTAATGTTTGATTTTTATCTACTCCCCTTAAAACTTTAATATTGACGCCTTGTTTCTCCACATGATTTGACAATCTGCTACGGTACATATTTCCGTAGCTTTTGAATCATTACTGCTTTCTTGTTTGACAACTCTGTTAACCTTCGCTTTCATAAGCTTATAATATACACTTCAGATAAATAGTTTGATAAATGTTTTCCTTATCTTCATATTTCTGCGGCGACAAGTCAATAATTATTTATTCTTCATTCTTGAATAAATTCTTGGATAAAAAGGACTATAATTCAAAGGATGACGAGAAAACCACGTCGAAACTCGACAGTTAGGTAATTTACCACTAGAATTTATATTAACACAGTGAAGTATTCATTACTTGTTCATAACGTTAATCAGCAACTATTTATTGTGTTTATTAAACAAGGATTGTTTGGCTAAATCAATAATTCATCTTTAAATATCAACTTCACATTTCTTATTATTTTAATTAAACTTCCAATGCAACAAAACAGATTAACTTATACTAGAGATCATGATGCAAATATTTTAAAAGCAGTATATTCATACTATAAAGTATGCTTTAAACTACAATAAAACTATAAATATATGAATTCAAAATATTAATACACGTTTCTGTTGAATAACACGCGTTATTTAGGCCAACCTAAATTAATTTTATTAACATATTATTCAGTAAGTTGCCGCCAATATCAATCATCAGGAAATGCATGCTAGTTGAAAACAGACAACTGCGTGTTTTTTTTTCACATAATTAACCAGACATACAGTATATGTAGTCATGCAAACTAATGTGATTCTTTGAAACATACATGGCAGATGTATATTCGGATGTAGTAGTTTTCCCACTTCCCACTTCCATAATAGGCTATCTTCATAAAATGTATAGTAAACATTACGGTAAGCGAAAATATTTGTCATATTATCTAATGACTTTAGTTTCATGAAGGGAAGTAGTGAACTATTGTAGGGTAAAAAATGTCCTTCATAAAGTTATTATTACCACAATACGTATCTTAGTCTATAATTTTCAGGCAGTAATGAATTGATTAGTCGATAACATTTTCTTTTAATTACTCTTTATAGAACATTTCATTGTATAAAAACACATATTATTTTTAAGTATCAGACTATCGCATTAATAACCTTCATAAGATTATAATTTATGATATGGTATTCACTAATATATACCGATGAAAAACCAGTGACGAATATTGCACATTAACATTTACAATGTAGCACATAAATTAACTTACTAAATTACATATTTAACAACAACTTGATGGATGTCACACACACGCCTCTCGGTGATAACACTTTTAAATTTGGCGCCCCAAACAAATCCGACAACAGCCCACTCCAACATTGAATGGTGGAGAAAAGCATTACACCTACAACTGTAACTGAACATTACTCCATTTGACTAGTATTTCATCATATATAACCACGGTAATTGACGCCGATAAGATATAAATAATATCTCAAAATATTAAATCTTGGACAGAAATATTCTTGTTATCCTGTGAAAGGTTACTCTCGACAATTCGTCCACTGAGACACAAGGATTGAACAGTCACTGGCAGCCGAGAGCATGTGTGTGTTATTTGTGTATTATTCGGCTCATTGGAATTTAAAAAGGACAATACATGGCATGTCCTACCTGTCACGCTGAGCAGAGACATGATGATCGGATGCCTTCTAGTTTCAATAACAAAATAACTGCAGAATTCACGGGCGAGTTAATCCTTTATAAGGCAGTCTTCTTCTACTCCTTCGGCTTGTTTGATTTTCTTATTTTATTACGAAACAACATCAACAACTAAAGCTACTGTGAAAATCACATTTTGGCAAATCGGTGCTGCTGTTTTGGATGGTAAAGACAGTGATCAACAATATAATTCACGTTGTTGCTGCGGCAGTGAACTTGTTCTTCACCGGGAGAGGGCGCACGGGCACACACACGACACCTCCTCCAACGTGAACATCGCGATACTACCAGAGCACGACTTGAAGCAGACGACACACTACTAATCACCACTAGCACACACACGTAACAGCAACAGCGAGCCGCCATGTTGCAATGAGGGGCAACCGACGGCGACTGGAACACCAGTGACGTCATTGCCATGGCAACACCCCCCTCCCGCACCCTCCTCCTCCCCTCCCTCTCTGTAACCCCGTCTTTTTACCCACTACCCCCGGCATTCTCCCCAGTTTCAGCAGCGCCTCCTCCCCACACCACCTCTTGCTAGTAGGCAAGCAGCTCAGCAGCCCCACACGTACCTTGCTGCCGCTGCTGCCCCTGGAAGATACAACCAGCCACACACTGCATGCACCACCACAACCCAGGCTGTCGTCATTGCAATACAGCACCAATCATAGCAGTTAGGGGCACCAAACTTGTACTCTCGTTCAGGCCCAGCACTTGCTGCATTCGTGGCCCTTCCCCCTACCCCTCCTATTGATTACTGCTACCCAGAGAGAGAAAGAGAGAGAAGTAGGGGATCCATTCCAACACACTTTTACTCCCCATGCATGCCCGTGATCAATAAAAGCTATATTACCATGCGCCTAGTACGTAGTCTCCCCGCTACACAGAGACAACGATGCCGTTCTTAGTGTCATCTAGTGACAGACGCTTGAAGCTATAAGATCGCCGTGACGGGTGTCTCGACGTTAATTGGGTATACGATATACCTCCCGTTACATTCCCATGTCCCTATCAGTGCTGTATGAGGCCTTGCGATTGATCAGTCCGGGCTACAACACCTGCATACGCGCATGCAATGCATATCAGTTACAGTGATCAAAATAGTGTTTATTTCAGCAATGAAAATTCAGTTTCACATATCTTCACTCTATATCACATCTTCCATCACTTTATTCAATGCACCAGTAATAAACTAATAGACATATAATAAAAAATTATGTCTTTGTATTTTATACTTACGCCGTTTGAAGACGATTTGGATTTTTCACAAAATATTTTAACTTTTCTAAAATGCACTTTAACGAACAAGTCGTACATTCTACGTAATGATTATGAATCTGAGTAAGAGGATCAACGAAAAGGGAGCAAGTTTTTATTTCGTAAATTATTCAATAAGCTTAATTTGATAAATAAGCATTTCCAACGAATAAGTTCTTGGAGTCTTAAGTCCTTAACGGAAAAGGGAAACTCAATAAGCCGATACTTAAGAAATCGCATTGGCATCCGACAAACGTCTATAGTCTATACCAGCGTTGTCAGACACAGCCTAAATGGAGCGGAGCTCCACTATAACTCGTTGCGTGCTCCGGTGCTTCCACAGACGTAAGCAAGTTCACGCTCCGACTGGACGTCTCTAGCACCACAACCGGTTTCGGAGCTTACAACTCTGATACTACTGGTCTATACCTTCAGCATGATTCGAATCTATGTGGCCTTCATGCAGCACTAAAGATATATTTTAATCTTGCTTACATTACAATACAATTATCGAAAATTATAAATTCGGTAAAACCCAGTGGTAGCTAGTCAGGCTTTTTGTTTAGTAGGGCTGGAATAAAATTTTCAGCCTATATATGATCATAATATATTACAGTGAAATTCATATTACCTTATTATTTTTCTTATACTGAAGCTGAAACCATAAATAATCTTTGATCTAGTTTGGTGCTGCTGTTGTTGATGATTATATTTATTTTTAAATTGTGATTAAAATTATGAAACGCTATAAATATTAAAGGCCATATTTATAGACATTCTTTAGTGCGGGCTTCCGGTGGATGATCAGCGAACTGACGTTTTTCATATTCATAAACCAGTGTTAGCGATATGATATGAATCCTGTACAAATAACTAGTCGATAGCTGGGGCTAGTTTAGTACGCTCCTAGCGCGGGCTAGCGAAATGTCTATGAATAGCACCCTAAGCGTTTAAATAGAAAATACTAATGAAAGTATGGAATGTTGGATATGTTCTTAATAAGTTTGAAAAATGTCAGTGCTTAATTCCCAGCTTCCTTTCTTTTTTGCGAAAATTTATACATCATTTTATCATACTTACTTACTTACAGGCTTTTAAGCAACCCGGAGGTTCATTGCCGCCCTCACATAAGCCCGCCATTGGTCCCTATCTTGAGCAAGATTAATCCATTCTCTATCATCATATCCCACCTCCCTCAAATCCATTTTAATATTATCTTCCCATTTACGTCTCGGCCTCCCCAAAGGTCTTTTTCGCCCCGGCCTCTCAACTAACACTCTATATGCATTTCTGGATTCGCCCATGCGTGCTACATGCCCTGCCTATCTCAAACGACTGGATTTAATGTTGCTAATTATGTCAGGTGAAGAATATAATGCGTGCAGTTCTGTGTTATGTAACTTTCTTCATTCTCCTGTAACTTCATCCCTCTTAGCCCCAAATATTTTCCTAAGCACCTTTTTCTCAAACACCCTTAACCTATGTTCCTCTCTCAAAGTGAGAGTCCAAGTTTCAGAACCATACAGAACAACCGGTAATATAACTGTTTTATAAATTCTATCTTTCAGATTTTTTGACAGCAGACTGGATGATAAAAGCTTCTCAACCGAATAATAACACGCATTTCCCATATTTATTCTGTGTTTAATTTCCTCCCTAATATAATTTATATTTGTTACTGTTGCTCCCAGGTATTTGAATTTTTCCACCTCTTCAAAGGATAAATTTCCAATTTTTATATTTCCATTTCGTACAATATTCTCGTCACGAGACATAATCATATACTTTGTCTTTTCGGGATTTACTTCCAAACCTATCACTTTACTTGCCTCAAGTAAAATTCTCGTGTTTTCCCTAATCGTTTGTGGATTTTCTCCTTACATATTCACGTCATCCGCATAGACAAGCAGCTGATGTAACCCGTTCAATTCCAAACCTTCTCTGTTATCCTGGACTTTCCTAATGGCATATTCTAGAGCAAAGTTAAAAAGTAAAGGTGATAGTGCATCTCCTTGCTTTAGCCCACAGTGAATTGGAAACGCATCTGACAGAAACTGACCTATACGGACTCTGCTGTAAGTTTCAACGAGACACATTTTAATTAATCGAACTAATTTCTTGGGAATACCAAATTCAATAAGAGTATCATATAAAACTTCTCTCTCAACCGAGTCAGATGCCTTCTTGAAATCTATGAATAACTGATGCACTGTACCCTTATACTCCCATTTTTTCTCCATTATCTGTCGGATACAAAATATCTTATCATCTATCTATTGTTTATCTATTACGCCTAAAACCACACTGATGATCCCCAATAATTTCATCTACATATGGAGTTAATCTTCTCAAAAGAATATTGGACAAAATTTTGTACGACGTCAACAAAAGCGATATTCCTCGAAAGTTACTACAGTTAGTCTTTTCCCCCTTCTTAAAGATAGGTACGATTATGGACTCCTTCCATTGTTTTGGTACAATTTCCTTTTCCCAAATAGCAAGTACAAGCTTACAAATTTCGTTAGATAATGCGCTTCCACCCTCTTGTATTAATTCTGCTGGAATTTGATCGGATCATTTTATCATTAAAATTAAAAATATTTTTTTCAATCATGAATTTTTCTACGCTTAATATTTCCAAGACAGCAGCAGTATGTACAGTATTTATTAGAAAAGTCTTCATTCTTTAAAACATACAGTTGAGAAATATTTCTATGACTTAGCAGCAGTCATGAGAGTACTAAGTATTATTTTAAGGACACTGAAACTTCTGTACAGGTCTCGCCTATTCCTGTAATCAACATTTCATAGAACTTCATATTTTCTGGGATCCTGAGGAATGTTTACCTTTTGTACAAAATATATACAGTAGTTTAGTTTTCAGCCGTCATTAAACAAGAAAGTGTACACTTAAAAAATGTCATGAAATTCGGATGAAGACATGTTACGTACGTAATTTAAATTGTATTTGATAAGAGAAATTAAAAGAAAACCTCTATTTTGTAGAGACAATACATTGCAAGTCTCCTTTCATTTACTTTATGGGAGGAGTTTCTTCATATTGATGAGTGACAGAAGGAAGTTTATTTCATTCTTTCTGGCTTCCTCAATAAATACATTTACTGCAATGTACTCGTAGATAATAGTAGAGTTGGCACTACGATGCTGCAGCTGATTGCGTAAAATATCCAAATGAGGAATGATCTGATGGAAAAATCCTACCAGAATTTGAAGTCCTGATTGTTCAACATAGGATAATCCGTGTAACTGCTTGCAGAGTGGATAATTTCTGTTAATTTGAAGTTTATAATGCATTCTATGAAACCTATATTTCCTTTAATTTCTAGAATAGTATTAACTAATCGGTTATTAGAATTCCATCTTGTGTTTGATCCTCTAGTTATTCGTTTAGAAACACTGTACGTCACAGCTAATTGTGATTGGTCTTGCTCAGGATAGGGACCAATGGTGAGCTTATGTAAGGGCAGCAATGAACCTCCGGGTTCCTTAAAAGCCAGTAAGTAAGTACGTCACGGCTAATCGTGAGAGTGACTTGGAAAAAAAAATGTAGGTAGATTATAGCAACAAGACTGTTGAAAAAAATACGAGCGTGTTTAGTCTGTGGTGCTACCTTTCCATTAATTAGATTTAACTGATGTCAAGTAATATGAGCTGCAGCCAGGAAGTCAAAAGGAGGATAGCAATGACAAAGGAAGCTTTTGATATAAAAAGGAGCATCTTCTGCGGGCCTCTGGGAAAAGAACTAAGTAAGAGACTAATGAAGTGCTTTGTGTGGGATGTGGCATTGTATGGGGTGAGAAACATATAAATTACGACGAAGTGAAGAGAAACGACTAGAAGCATTTGAAATGTGATGTGGAGAAGACTGGAGTGTGTGAAGTGGACAGACAGAGTAAGAAATGAAGTTGTGTTGGAGAGAGTGGGTGAAGAAAGAATGATGCTGAAACTGATCAGAAAGAGAAAAAGGAATTGATTGGGTCACTGGCTGAGGAGAAACTGCCTACTGAACGATGTACTAGAAGGAATGATGAATGGGAGAAGAGTTCGGGGCAGAAGAAGATATCAGATGATAGACGACATTAAGATGCGGAGACTAAGAGGAAGGCAGAAAATAGAAAAGATTGGAGAATGCTGGGTTTGCAGTGAAAGACCTGTTCATGGGCAAAACACTTATGTGTGTATGTATGTATCACTAACTTCGCCTTGTGTGCAAACAAGTCCAATCAATATTAAATTATTTATATCTACCTCTAGGATTGGGTCCTTCTGCATATACTATACTGATTTTTATGAGGGTTTTTAATCAATATTAGATATTTACAAGTCGCGGGACTCTCTGTTCGTATGGTCGGCATGGTGCGAGGCCACCGTTGCAGACAACAAGGGGACAAGAGAAAAAACAGACATTTGTGTGGGTGGGAGAATGGAAATTCTTCACTTTTCTACAGAAAATCGTTGAATTTTTAGCATTAGTATATAATATCTGTTAAATTAACACTGTTATTGTTCAGTTAACAGCTCCATTTGCTGTGACAAGGAGTAGTGAAATGTAATTACAAACTCTGTGCCAAATACGTGTTTATTAAATGAAATTATACAGGATGGTAATGAAATATCCTAGTAGATTAAAAGGGACTATAGTGTTCGCGTAAATGAATGGAAAACCTATATTAGGTTTTCTGATTAAATGCACGGTTAAATAGAAAATTAAGTTTGAAGTTTCAGCAGTCCGGCAATATCGTCGCTAACACACTCTACTCGTCTTACAGATGTAAGAGGTCAACGAACTCTGTGTGTCTAGGTAGGTGAGCTGCTCTCTGCCAAGACGTTGCCACTTGCTCGTATTGTGCAATGGCTTGAATTTAGAGAGTTTTAAAATTAAATTTACATGAAAACCGTCCACGTCAGAGGCATAAATTATGCTTTATTAGATTTCGTATCAATATGGACAAAAATCACGATCCTACTCGCAACAGTTACCGAATAAGAGATTGTCAAACATTTCCACCAATATGATATAGTTTTTTCTTACATACAATATGAGCTATTCGCTCTGGAAGTCTGCAAGGCTATTTCACTTCCACCCTATACAACGCCTTCTAAACACTATAGGTATATTTTATTGATAACTGTACGCCAAAGAAGTTCATTAGTACTTCCCTAACAGGTACTATGTACTGTATATTATGTTAAATAAAATACCTATTTCATTACAATTGTTAATCTATGAAGTAGATTAATCCTTGCTTGAGAGATGGACTATCGTATTAAACTAATTAAAAAAATTATTAATATTATTAGAGGAGAAAAATTCGCTTCGGCGTAGCTCAATGGTTAGAGCGCTTGGTACGTAGAATCAAGGACCCTGGTTCAATCCCCGGCGCCGGAGCGAATTTTTCTCCTCTAATATTAATTGTTACCGTAACAGACGTATTCTGTAGGACCAAAAAAATTTATCTTTACGTAGATTCTTGGAGCAACAGTGCATATTACTGTGGAATCCCGGCCACCAAGTCACTCAACTGAGTGCGCTCCTTGTATAATGACAGTTGACTTAATATAAAAATGTCAATACACATGTCGAACTTGGAGTCAGGCCACAAAGGAAAAAACACCGGAGGAGAGGGATTCGATCCGGTGCTGTGGATTGAACTTCGGCGTAGCTCAATGGTAGAGCGCTTGGTACGTAGAACCAAGGACCCGGGTTCAATCCCCGGCGCCGGAGCAAATTTTTCTCCTTTAATATAAATTGTTACCGTAACAGACGTATTCTGTAGGAAAAAAATAATCTTTACGTAGATAATTAATTAACGGTCATTATGAATCTATCGTACCAAATAAGGTAGTTAAATGATCATTTGTAAGCATACGAAGTTATTAGTCTTATCTTCACAGATATTCTGTTGTATTAAACCAAACAGTTTTCAATCCGTCAGATTGAATTAGTTCACCGTCTTAATTAAAATAAAAAATGGATTCAGTGAAAATACGTGACTTTTGTATTTAGCAACACTGAAGTGTAACACCTTCTTAAAAATCCAGATAATTAAATAAAGTAAAAAAATTATTTTATGCACAAACAACGAACGTCTATATGCATGTAGATACATGGAACAATGTAAGTGAGTTCCTAAATTTCCTCACCGCAGGCAATAGGACGCGAATGACAGTGGCGTATAATGGTATATGATCTCACATTTTAGGAGGAATTTAAAACGATATAATAATAATAATAATAATAATAATAATAATAATAATAATAATAATAATAATAATAATAATAATAATAATAATAAAAAAATGTAAGATTTTAACTTATTCGATACAACTTATATTCTCTATGCACTTGCAGTTTAATGCTGGCCGTTGGATCTGAGATTTGTTAGTTCAAACCCGGTCGAAAGGGATAGAATTTGAAGGATGATAAAATTCTTAGCATTGTTTTCTTAGAAAGGGGAAGGAAATCTGTGGGTCCTGTGTCGTAGATTTACGGACGTAAAAATTCCTGTCCTTGTTAGGGATACAAAGAAAAGTAAATGCAACCCTTTTTACACGCCATGAATGCTCATGGAGGTAGACTTCTGCACTAGAATGATATGCTGTGGCCGTCTTTCACCACTGGCAAAAACACGATGCTAAATCTTGCAGGAAGCTGAGTGAATTCTGGTGCCATTGTGAAATTTTGGCAACAAGAAAAGTCCAGCTACAACCCGGGATTAAACACCGAATCTTCCAATTCGTAGTTCGCTATTCTACCAATTGAACTACCCCACTACCTCGCTATTAGAAGAGGTCAAAGCAAAATTTGTCGTTCATTTTTGACCACGTTGAATTTTTATGCTGAATAGGCCTAAACTTTGCAGATGAAATTGTCGTTAAATAAAATACTATTACTACTACCAGTACCACTACCATTAACAATATAATGGTGAAGAGATAGCCTACTTTTATGTTTTATGTTTTAGCTATGAGAGCAGCAAAGCGGCGTTTATTCCACTTAAATGAGTTCAACGTCCGTGGTGAATGTCTAATAAAGAGCTCAAATATTTTCATTGGTTTGTTTTACGACGTTTTATCAACTATGAAATTGATTTAGCGTCTAAGTGAGATTAAACTGATAATGTCAACAAAATGAGTGCAGGGTCCAGTTCCGAAGTTACCCAGCATTTGCTCTTAATGGGTTGAAGGAAAACCCTGGAAAAACCTCAACCAGGTAACTTGTCCCAAACAGGATTTGAACCCGGGTCCATTCGTTTTACGGTCAGGTATGCTAACCGTTACTTCACAATGGTGGACACAGAAGTTCAAGTTAAAATATACTAGTTTTGATAGTACATGATCTAATCTATAATACTATCACAAATAAATTTAATTTAAATTCATTCAGTGGAATTTTTAAATCTGTAGGATAAGTGGCTGTAGATTTTTTAAATTGTTTATTTTAAGACGCTTTATCAACTGTAACGGTTATCTAGCACCTGAGTGAAATAAAAGTGTTAATGCCAGGGAAATGAGTTCAGGATTCAGCGCCAAAAGTTACCCATAATGGGTTGAGGGAAAATCCCGGGAAAACCTTCGACCAGGTAATTTGTTCCAACCAGAATTTGAATCCGGGCCCGCTCGTTTTACAACCAGAGATGCTGTTACCCCAGAGTGGTGGACTCTGAACAGCAGTAACAGTTAACATGTTATTTTCCAATGCCTCTTCTCAGTTAGCGTAAAAATTATAAGAAAAAAAGTTTTTTTTATTTCACTTGGGTAACTCACGTTACTACTGCTGATATTATTATTATTATTATTATTATTATTATTATTATTATTATTATTATTATTATCAGCTACTTCGAATCGTGCCAGCACCAATTTATGAGTAAATTAATTCAGACATTTTACTCTTACAGACATACATTACAGGTTACATGGATCATTAATGACATGTTTCTAATCAATAACAAAAAGGTCACAATACGTTTCACTTCAGCATTCTCACAGTCGGTATATAGAAAGTGTTGGTTTCATTACAACAGTACTACACATATTTTAATTCGTCTTAGTTCCCTTGATGATATGAATGACCATACATATTATCATTTTATCCCAAATATAGCACGGAAATGCATTTCATCTCGTTATGAACAGAAGGACGCCGCAAAGTCTAAATGCTCTCCTGTTTTCTATAAGTCTGGGAACTCATTGCTATACGCAATAAAATCTTTATAGCTTATGTCATGTAATATGTATTATACATCTGAACAGATAACACTATTTGTATAGACTCAATATCATAAACGCTCAAAGTGCATTACAAAATTTCATCGTACTTTAAAATTATTTACAAATGAGACTGTTTTACAACTTTATTTTCTGCCATAAAAACAAGAATTTCTTGGGTGACCGTCATGTCATCGGAGAACATCCATATAAGTTTCATCAGTACTACATGTTTAATATTGCATGAAAATATTTAAAGAATATAAAATGAAAGAATACAAGCACGGCACTCAATTCCACTAGTTTTGTACAGTTACTTCAGATGATAACAAGCTATTGACTGCGGAAAAATAACCAAAGCAAATACACCCCATAACATCTCTAGAATACTTTTACTAGAAAGTATTCATAAGAAAACCTTTCATAACTCAGGTGGAAACTTCCTTCGAAAGTATGGAATTGAATTCGGGAGGGGGCACTATGACCCAGCACTACGAATTTTCAAGATTATTGCGCTAACTCTCAAACTAGGAGCATTCCGAAACTGCGTACCCAGGTTTCGAGCAAGCAATCCCACTCGTCAATTAATATGTTATTATTTAGGGTACTTTATTTCTTCTAATCTTTATATACTTTCTTCTAATCGTGTAACAGTCAATTAAATCCCACTCAAGTTTTTATTTTCTCTAGATAGATCAAAACCTCTAGTGAGATTACTGTTGATAAAATAAAAGGTATTTAAATCCTATTAAGCTCAGAATGTTCAGTGAAAAATGACGATACGCGTGTTTGTACGCCATTATTGCTAAAACAGCATTAATGCGAAAACAGTTGTTGGCGAAATTTGTAAAATTGAAGGTGAAGTACTACCGCATAGAAGTACTGCATAGAATGCTCGACACCAGTCTGACACACAAACCTCGGTCAATGCGGTCATGTGACAGGGCTTTACAAGCTACGTTGGAAGAATTATTACAATCAAGTATCCAAGAACTGTCAGAAACACTTGACCTTCCACAATCAATACTTTTCTTTCACTTTCGAAAATTCAGTTTACGAAAAACCTCGACAAGAAACATATGAACTGCGAATAGACTACTCATAAGTACTCCTCAACAAATAAGTGCAATCCGCCGTTGAAAAAAAAAACTGCTGAACTAAGCATAAGATTATGTTGCATATTTGGTGTCAGATACACTTCATTCCGAACTTATTCTGGATTGATGCCAAACTGTATTCTTAACAATTGAATTGTTTTATACTACGTTTTGCGTAATCATTAACGGTTTCAGTCAACAAGAAGTGAATTCATTTTTACCAGTATTATAACGCTTTCTAAAGTCCCGTCGCTCTAATTTCCGGCAGCCAATCACGTTGCAGGTCGGCTACATTTAAACGTGTGTATCTTGTGATTCGCTGATGAAGAAGTCATGCATTTCCTAAGGCTGAATAAATACTTAATATAATCGCCCGCCATTTTGGCTCTTTCGTTGGCGTTTGCAGAAAGCACATGAGGACGTTATTTGCCGCTGAATTATTTGCTCAATTACAGTGCGTTTGATTGATTATAATAGGAGCTACGACATGATAATGTTTAACGGTGTGGCAAATAGATCCCTCGTCTGATAGCTCGGCAACGAAAGAACAAAAAATGGCGAACGATACTACCTACCTAGACTTTATAGAGCCTTGACTTCCTAAGACGTAAGCAAAGAGGAGGAGTCACGCCGGGAATAACAGCGTCGCGACTATAAGTAGCTCGACAACGATCACGTTTTGACAAATACCAAGGTACAAAACTGTAGCCCTACTATATTGAGATTTTACCATATCTACCTTATAGCCCAAACATTACATCTTCTGTTTAGATTTGTTAATTTTAGATAAAACATAATTACAAGGAAATAAAATAAACTGCATAGACAGAAAACTTTCTATTAATACTATTGGTACGTAAATCTGACGTACACATCCAAATACAGTATATTTTACAATAACTTGGCTCAGCGTGTAAGTTGCAACCTGCTGTCACCACTGCTAGTCAGCAACTGACGGATGGAGACATACTGTATAGCTAAAAAAAAAAGAAAGGGATCGCTTGGCGGGAAAAGCAGTGATATCAATTGAGGGGTGCTCTGAAATAACAGGTATGTGTAAGAAGTGGGTTTTTGGCAGTAAGTAAAAGTGACATTGTTCTCATTAGCAAAGAAATGCCTTTGCAAACCTGCGTTTTTGAATTAGTATTATTGATAGTTTATATGTATACGTTTCATGTATTATTCGTCAAAATCTCGTTATTGAATTTAGATTTATTATAATTGATTGCTCTTTACTTTGAAGACTGCATTTTAATAATTTTAGGTCTATGAGATTCATATTTGCTACATTACAAGATTCATTTGTCTCCACATCCAAGCAATTATAAAACTGGAAAAAATTACGTTAGTGGCAGGAAGATGGCAGATTGTCAACGAAAATAATTTACTTTACTTCGAATAATGTTGTATGTTTGGTGCCATCCTGTTAAATAAAATGTATGTCTATGTCTAATAACTTTTCAACAGCTCAGTATTTATATTCCTGTAAATCTTAATGGATCAAGTTGAAATAGAAAAGTTATTACGTATAAGTTCCCCAAACTTTGCGACAGCAGTGATGTAGTAGCATGGAGAAATAGTTTGCAATGATATCATCGCCGATTCTTATATTTCACTTTTATTATTTTTCGCATTACTAATGTTATGTCAACATTAATTCTAGTTACTGCTTTCAGAAGTCGATGGTCACTGTTAGATACATTCATACCAATCGGCTATTATTACAAAGGGGAACACACAATCAAACTAAAAGGCCTTCAAACCAAAATAATTGATTGGGTGCGAGTTAGCGACCACTGTAACTCAATTATCAAGTGGAAATGGAATTACAGTCCTCTCCTTCATCACACGCGGCTAGACAAAACGGCACCACACTTATATCCCGCACAGCGACTGTAATGCAAGCTTGCTGCGACCCACGACCGGTTTCCTTGCAATTTACAATTGGAACAAAAACTGTATTTCAAAACAGATATGTCATGTAGGTGGCGTAGAAGCATGCTTCAATATTAGATACTGTCACGCAAGAAGCTATAAATAGTGAAGATTTTAAGTCCAATTCTTCCTTAGCTATACGAACTATGCAACAAAGTTACCAAAGAGCCCAGACTGGTTTCCGAACTTTAATGAAATTTTGAAAAGTATTTGTTTTCTTTCAGTGGATATTAAATATAACTTTCACAATATTAGAATCAACACAAGCGCAATATCAGCCATTAACAAAATTCAAATTACATTTAAAAATGGGTGTCATTACATTAATGCAGCGTTTCTCAAACTATGGTCCGCGGACCACCTGTGGTCCTCGAGTTCTGTCCATGTTGTCCTTCAAAAAAACAGAAGAAAAAATAAAATTCAAACGAAGTGCGTATCACACTATAGCTGAAAATCGCAGACTTTGGCAATCGCCTTTCACTTTTTCTTTCAGTACTAATATTTTATGAAATTTCTTACCCTACTTGTCTACCCAGTTCCCACTCTACTCTCAACAACAAAAGAGGGATTTAAAGCACTATGAACGTGGCGTTTCTCGCCATCTTTTCCCTGGATATCTGGTTCTGAGTCTGTAACCCAGCCAGGGACCACCTGAATTCATAACAGAGGACCAAAGTACCGAACCTTTTCATGTATTGATGACTTTCTTAATAGTTTTGCCGACGCCCAGTCTGCACATTGAAATGGGTACGTACTATACGTCGTACACCAAAAACAGAACATGCCAAATTGCATCTTTACTTGTTGAAAATTGGGCATGTTTCTGCATTAATTTTTTTATTTGTTTTTCCAGATGACGATATAAAAATTTTAGACTCCGCCTATTTTAAAATCCGACAGGTTTACTTTTTACACTTGCGTTTCAATTTCGCGGCTTTCATACACTCGTTTGAAAGCACTTCGTAACAAACAACGCACCGAAGTTTTGGTTCACTCCCATTGCCACGCCAAGCAAATCCAAGTTCCAAATAACTCTTGTCATTTTTACGGAAGTATTTTTAATAGCTACTAGTAGGACTAGATATTTCTTTAATGGCACTATAATTAATATATTTCTTCACACACAGCTTCTGAACTATTAGCATTGCCTAAATGAAGTGTTCCATCATGTTCCTTTCTTTTCACAGATCCGGATCGAAGCCAGTTTTCCATTATTTATAATGGGCACTATTTAACTGAGACATGGACAACTACTAGCGTGTACCACATAAGAAGGATTTCAAACAACTAACTGCTAACAGGCAAGCGATGAATCAACAATGCACAGAATTTGTTATAAGTTACTTGTGATTTGCTACAAGAAATATAATTACAAAAGTATTATAATTAATTCTATTTTAAAATATACAGTAAGTATACTGGTATTAAAATATTCTACAAAAATTATAAATTTTCTTTCGAAGGGAACAAGAGTAAGGTGGTCCGCGGAACTGTTCTGACTTAAAAAAGTGGTCCCCATTTCAAAAAAGTTTGAGAAACGCTGCATTAATGTAATCTTGATCATCATCGTCGTTATGGCAGGTTATATTACACTAAGGGGACTATTACGTCTACAAAAGTTTTCTTGTCATTTCTTTACGGACTGTCATTTCACAGTGTAAAGAATCATTGGCAATGTCATTCATTCATTCGGCCTATTTATTTATTTATTTATTTATTTATTTATTTATTTATTTATTTATTTATTTATTATTTAAGCTTATTTATTTATTCATTTATTTATTTATTTATTTATTTTTGTGTTTGTTTATTTATTTATACTGGTAGAGTAGAAATAAATAAATAACTGGTGAAATAAGAAAATAAATCGTATTTTCATATCATCACGTGTGTGACCTCCGGATTGTTCTACGTGTATAGAGCGGAACTCGTGCCTCGAGGCTGTGTTCGAGCGTGAATTCAAATCCCTCTTGAATTCATTGCGTGCTTCACTATTTCCCGAGGTTTTCCAAGACGGTAAGGTAAATACCAGGTAATCGCATGGCAATACTCGAACCCATTGTCGATAGATAAACGCACATTTAATGTAGTGTCGCAAGATTTCCGATTTTTTAAACCATCATATATAAGTTCAAAAATACTCGGCGATTCTATAGATTAACACTCATATGTTGTTCCATAATATATTTTGTGCGAGATCGTGCATATTTGCTTGCTTTCCGCACAAAACCAATACGCGGTTAGTGTGAAATACCACATTCAGTATTCCCAACCTATCACACATAACAATTTCCCTCTTCTTACCGCTTAAGCGCCATATTCATTTTACTGCTTTAGGTTTTTAACATATTATTTTTAGAGACGTTTAACGTAGTAATAATTATAAATTGGACACTTACCACTGCAATTTCACCTAAATTGCACTGTTAATTATTGTTTTTAAATATTTGCAAAAATTAAGTAAACTCTACAACACCACAAAAGTTACTGCATTTGTAATGCAAGTAACATAAAGGAAGCCGTGAAAAAATCAACAAGATTCCAGATGCCGATGTTATTACTGCAATATGTTATATAAATAATATTGCTAAAATATTAAAATGAAAAATAAGTCATTACATAACCTTACCGTTTGTTTTAAGTTCGCATTTATAGACTGGGGGGGAAAAAAGACAGACGTATATCACGGCCTGCTGGAATATAGTAAACACAGAAAACATTTTATAGCAACAATGTTGAAGATAGATATATTTGTTTTCCAAAGTTGCCGTCATTGAACAGAAACCAAGATGGAGATTTCATTGCAACTAATTAGAAATTCCTCTTTCAGATATGTAATAAACGATCTTCGCACAAAATAATGTACGATACACGAGCGGTATGTTTGTTTTCATGTTCTCGGAAATTAAAAAAGCTCAGCTACGTTTCGCTTTTTCAATCTTTTCCTCGAACATGAAAACGTCAACATACCGCTCTTGTAACGCATATTACTATTATGTACTCTTCCGACTTTGGCAACACTCTTCGTAGCGGCATAAAAATTGGCTGGTATGCATAAAGTTGAAGTAAATGTTATTGCTAAGGTTTTCGTAATATATACTACGACCTTTATGTATAAAAACCATACTAAATTCTTTCCTGCGTAGCAGAAAGTTGATCTGGAAGGCCGTGTTTAGTTTATGCTAGAATTCGTAGTATAAACCACTATTTATATGCATAACAAGATGTATTTACTTCTACTTATAAGTGTAAACTAAGAAAAATCGTAGTCTGCCGTGTTTGAGACCTTGTTAGCTCACCATAAGCATTTATACGGTTTAATATGACAGAATTTATGCGAAATCGCGCTAGAAAATCCTACTAGGAAAGACGAAAACCATCAGAACGTGATTATAAGAAGTTATATAGGTTTTGCAAATAACAAAATGTTATATGATCAATTTTTGTAATGGACTACTCAAATGTTGATTTAGAGATAACTGGAATTCTATCTGTCAGTTGATTTTTGTTATTGTTATTTAAAATAATATGTTTTTTAGCAAAATGATTCTATAATGTATTTGTAATACATTTAATTTACGTGAAAAAACTCCGTATACGTACAATATTTTAGGTTACATGTAAATTTAATGACTAACATTTTGGGCCTGTCCGATTTATGTCTGATTTTTACTTTACTTGTCATTTATTTTCTTCATAATTTGCTTTTCATCCATTCTTTTCTTGCTGTAAACTTCAACTTTCGTAGCATAGATGGCTTTTTATTTAACACTTCTTGCGGCAGGAGTCTGCGACTTGTGTAATAATGTTGGATGTTTTTCCAGTAGATTAACAGGCAGCAGTTGTTCTCATGCTCTCTCTTCTACACTTCCCACTTCCTCGTAATTGTCCTATTTCTTGTTATACTAACCAGATCTTGAGGACAACAATCAATTTTCCGCAAGAAATTAACTTAAATGCATGGAAGTACTGTCGATAACCGATACAATCGAATACTCTTAATAGTTTATACTATCGCCGCGTAGTACATACTGCGTGTTCAGTTCAAAGTGTGTCGTGACTCGCTGTATGCCGTCATGTGGCTAGTCGTTGAGCCTAGAGAATTCAATCTTCCTACACTTCCGCAGAGGCGTATTCCTTATGTGCCAGAGAAGTTGCCTAGCAAGTACGGCGTTCATTCAGAAGAGTACTTACCGATACGTACGGTAACACCTGTAGTGGCAGGAATGTGGACTGTTTGGAAACACGTACTGAGGTGAGTTTTTTTCTTACTGTCGGGATATGTGGAGAGGGTTAAGACGATTAGTTACGTATTTGTTGACATTAACTTCGACGGTCAACATGGACACGGAGCATTTGATTTGTATTGTGGAATGTTGCCGTACGCAACCGATGATAACAAATACCCTGCGTACGACTTGCCCGCGCAAAACACAGTTCGAAAGAGGTTATGGTAGCACACAGACTTTACAGACAGCCATCTGTTGCTACGACGTTCAAGTTATATCATACACGTTCTTAAGTTCAGATTGAACGCCTTGATTAATAGGCAACTTCTCTGACATAAAAGCTGAAATTCGCTTCAAATCGCTGACTCACAACAGTGACGTCATGACACACTTTTAAATGAACACCCAGTACTTTGTAGTAGTAGTGTCAGATTTATGCATACAAAACGAAGTATATACTTCTACTTCAAGTATCTTCTACAGTCGAAGCAAAAGGTAATGCTACAACTTTATGCATACCACCCATTATTCTTCATTAGTTTTAATCGGTTATTTAACGATTCTCTATTAATTACAAGATTATTTAACTTCGATAGAATTGATGATAGTAAGGTGATATTTGACGAGATGAGGCCAAGGATCCCCAAGAATTACCTAATATTCGCCTTACAATTGGGGAAAACCTCGGAAAAACGCCAAACAGGTAATCAACCTGTGACGATGTCACATGGTTATTTCATCACGCCGGAGACACTGTTATTTCGAACTTGTGGGCATCCTTCTTTATTGACTTCCCTTCACTCCTCCCCGCCATGCATCGCTCCGTACCTGAATCATTCTGGCTTAACCGGATATTTGCGCTTATCAATCATCTGTTCTCTATTGTAAGGGAATCGAACCCACGCCCGAGCGTAACTCCAGAAGAGCAAGCAAATGCGCAATCGCCTGAGCTAAGCTGATGACTTTCATTGTTTGTTCGGAGTCTGGTCTACTTATGACAGCAATCAGAAGCGATAACAAATTTCGATTCTTGTGTAGTCTACTCTGTAAAGCAATGATGTTACATAGTGAAAAAAAATGTAATAATTTTAAAGACAAATTTAACTTTATGTTTAAGAAGAAAATCAATAACGATATTTCAAATCGTCGTGTGAATGCAAGAACTAGGTAACTTGATTTTTCATATTTTGTGACATTGCCTATTTACTTATTTATTGCACTAAGGAATATGTCTCGTTTTCATTAACCTATTTGTTATATTGAAAAATAGGTGTCGCTGGTATCGTTCGATCGGTTACCAAGTTCTTGCATTACATTTTGTGCGATTTTCGCTATGCTATAAAAGAGGTAACTAAAAAACGCAAATTTCGAGTTACCTAGTTCTTGCATTCACACGACGAAATGATATTCAATGGTGATTAATAAGCTCCGTATTTCAGCTACCTATAAACTGGAATGAAGTTGTCTGATTCGAAGTATATGTGACGTCACAACACTGGTACAGGTACGTTCGTATACAAAATAGTTACGCATCCTCTGTCCTCTTTCTCTACAAAGTCAAAATCGGAACGCGGTCATATTGAGTAGTCTTATCGATCACTGCTCTTACTAGTCGTATTATTTAAATAACTACATCTTTGTGGCTGATTGAAGTTTATTGCAGAGGTAAAATGTCCTTAGGTAAGACACTCAAAATTGTAATATTGCAGGCATTATTGAAATTTTTTAACTAATATTTTCACTGTCAATATAGACATTACATATAAATTGTATAAAATAAACGTAAAAATGACAAAAACAGTGCACTGAAAGACACTGCAATACCAAAAGGCACAGGAAGTGTGTTGAATGTATTCCAAAAGAAGCAGTACCATCACAATCTGAACACTATGAAGATATTAAGACGACGTTTAGCATGGATTTGTGTAGCCTACCATGATGTTCAGTGCGAACATCCCAATTAATAAATTCAATAATCTACATTTTAGGGAATTTCTAGAGAAATACCTACACAGAAAATTAGTGGGTTTTCAGTGATGAGCGACATGCAATATTCTAATGAAACACGAAAAAATATCAGACAGTAGTAATATTTTACACATCATGCACCAGTAACGTCATGTGCTATTGAAAGAATTTCTTGCAATATAAAATCATTTCAAGTGACATCCGCATATGTTCAAGTTACGTAACTTACGAATGCGCGTTATTATTCACGACAAAGATCACGACGAAAATGAACATCACTGCTCAAGCATGTGTTTACTAGTATAGCTTCAGAATGTCGGGAGTTGACTGTACTCCACGAACACGCAGCGACGACCTGTTTGTTTAGAACCTTATCCGTTGCATTACCTGTGTTCGGCGTACTATATACCCAATGTGTCTTTAATTTCAGTTTTCAGGTATCTGGAATACGAAGCTTAGTGATTAATGAAGTGAACGGAGCTAAAGATAAACATTCTGGTGCAAATGTCCAATATCAATCCATTAAAAAAATAAAATATAGCTGCTCTCTGTTGAAGTAAAAGATAACATGTCATGTCGCTATTCTTCATATTACAACTGCAATAAGATTACGTGAGTTTTGTTTCCCAGCGTAGATAAATAAGGGCAGACAATACTCCTAAATTGAATACCAACTTTTCCATTTCACTATTATGTGTTATTTTTGGGAATGAAATGAAATGTAACAGAATTTCTGGAGGGGGCACCACGACCCAGCACTGCGATCGTTCAAGTTCTATTGCGCTAACCCTCAAGTTGGCTCATTCTCAAACCCAAACTGGCTGACTACACTAAAGTTCGCTGAGTCCCAGGTTTCGAGCAGGCAACCCCTCCTCATCCCTAGGCCAGCTCCCTCCGTGCGTCGTCAGCGTCGGAGATTGCTACGGAATGATGACGGAATGGATAAATGTTGACGGAATGATGCAGAAGCCTAATATGGGAAAACGGAAGAACCCCGAGTAAAATCCCAACTGCGATCTTGTCCACCACAAGTGTCACTATGGATTTTTAAATGAAAAATCCCAAGTCTAACCGGGAGTCGAGCCCAAACCGCTTGCGTGACAGGTTGACCATACAGCCACGGCAGGGGAATTACTGTAATGTAACGAATATAATATGTGTTTCACGTTAAATATTACCTCCAAATAGTGTTAGAAGTTTATTTACTTTCATGCTACTCGAGCTAAATGACAATTCTAAATAAGGCACTAGAGCAAGTGGACAGCTTCAAGTACTTGGAGTGTACTATAAGCAATAACATGAGCTGCTGCCAAGAAGTCAAAAGGAGAATAGCAAAGTCAAAGGAAGCTTTTAATAGAAAAAGGGGCATCTTCTGCTGACCTCTGGAGAACGAATTAAGGAAGAGACTAGTGAAGTGCTTTGTGTCCAGTGTAACATTGTATGGGGTAGAAACATGGACATTACGACGAAGTGAAGAGAAACGACTAGAAGCATATTTTGAATTGTGGATATGAAGAAGGATGGAGCGTGTGAAATGAAGAGACAGAATAAGAAACGAAGCTGTGTTGGAAAGAGTGGATGAAGAAAGAATGATGCTGAAACTGATCAGAAAGAGGAAAATGAATTGGCTGGATCACTGGTTGAGAAGAAACTGCCTTCTGAAGGAATCACTGGAAGGAATGGTGAAGGGGAGAAGAGTTCGGGGCAGAAGAAGATATCAGATGATAGACGACATTAAGATATATGGATCATATGAGACAAAGAGGAAGGCAGGAAATAGGAAAGACAGGAGAATGCTGAGTTTGCAGTAAAATACCTGCCCATGGGCAGAACACTAAGAATGAATGAATGAGTGATGATCTGAGACTTCATCAAATTACCAGAAAAATGTTTTCAGCGCTGAATAACGTTTATCTACGAGCCTTAGCAAAACTCGAAATGTATGAGGAAGTGACGCGATACGCTTTCCAACAGATTACACCAACAATGCTGAGGCTAATGTCATACCGAACCTGGCGACACATTATTTTGTGTGAGGAGAATGATGGGGGACATACTGACCCTTTGGACACTTAGGGCACACAGTTAGTGCGAAATGGATGTATTTCTGCATTATGACCGGAATTACATAAATATTGTGTATATTTGAGGTATTTATAGAGGATAACGGGATTTTGTGCCCATCCTGTACATCATTTATTCCATTTATTCGTAGGGTAGTTTCTCTCATACAACCGTAACTAGAGTTTGTACACAAAAAGTGCATGCTACCTGTAATTTCTGAACAAAGTGTAAAAAAATCTCTTAGAAGAGAAGTTATACTAATTTTCTTGAATGCACCTCTAAAGGGATAGTTCCTCTCGTAACATTATAACCAGAGTTTGTACACAAAAAATTTATACTACCTGAAATTTCTGTGCAACATTTCATAAAAATCTCTTAGATAGGGCAGAAGTTACTATTTTTTTTTTTAAATTTACTTTCTATAAAGGAGTAGTTCCTCTCACACAATCATAATCAGAGTTTGCACATAAAAAAAATTCTACGTGTAACTCCTGTGCAAAGTTTCATAAAAATATGTTAGGAGAGAATTTATTAATTTTATCCACTAGATTTGAGTTTTGGACCACTGTGCACCAGTGTTGCAATGTTGTTATACCCTCCTCATACTCACATTCCTCGAGGTCTGCAAGAAAGGCTTCTGTTGCTGCAATAACCTCTTCATTTGACGAAATTTATTCTGAACCAAGTGAGATTTGAGCTTTGAGAAAAGAAAGAAGTCTGAAGATTCAAGGTCTGGTGAATAGGGCGGGGAGGGGGGTGCGGCAACAATTCGAATCGTAGTTCGTATAGTTTAACAAACGCAATTGCAGTCGTGTAAGCAAGTGCGTTGTCGTTATGAAACAATACTCGCTTCTTAGCCATACTCAGCCTCTTCTCGCGAATATTTCCTTTCATTTACTGCAGGAGATTTGAATAATATTCTCTTGTTGTTCTTCCCTTTGCTAGATAGTCAATCATGATTATCCCCTTAGATTAGAATCCCAGAACATGGACACCATGATTTTCCCAGCCGATTGAACAGCTTTTGCTTTCTTTGGAGAAGAGAATCACTGTGCTTCCATTGTTTCGACTGCTGTTTTATCTCTGGTATGTAGCAGTGGATCCAGGTTTCATCAGCGGTCACAAACTGCCTCAAAATATAGAGCGTATTTTTCTCGTAACTAGCGAGACAATCCCTCGAAATTTGACATCGGATGTGCTTTTGTTACGGTGTTAACAAATGCGGAACCCACTTTGCAGAGACCTTGAACATGCCCAAGACATTGACTAAAGAAAGATGTGAGCTCCCGTTCAGTTTAGATATACATAACCTCGCTAATTTCCAGCAATTTGTCGACGAACATTGAACATCATATCGTGGATTTTTTCTAGTATTTCTTCACTTGTTGCTGTCACTGGAAGTTCATTGCGGGAGTCGTCCTCAACACTCTCTTGACTATGTTTAAATAGTGCCGCCCATCTTCAAAGTCGAAAACGCTGTAGCGGATTCCCCAAGTGTATCATTGATATCTGCTTTAATTTCTGTTGGATTCATTCCCTTTTTTACCTAATGACAGCACGAAGCTCGATACTTTCCATTTTTGCCAGTCTGCTCGGCTCCTAACTTCAAAATTAAACTACACAAAATGTAATCAACAGAAAATTATGATTTTTCATGCTTGAACTAATGTAAAATGACCGTTGACAAGTTTTCAATGCCATCTAATGCCATCTATGTGTTAGGTCACGAACTTTTCATACACACTTCTTAAGTTTGATTAGTGAAATAAGTTACTGATCAGTGATGTATGCAATAAATGGGGAAAGGAACTATCCACCCTACTCTATTATCTCCGGGCTTAGTTTCCTCATAAGTGATGCCTTATTGGTGTCACTTACAAAGTTCAAACTTGTCTTCGGACAGTTGACTAAACAGCATACAGTATTATTATTTTCTTTGAAGTTTTCTCTGCAGATTTTACGGCGACATTTGTATTTCAATTCAAATTTCAGTTGAATTTTCTCAGTCTATTTTTTTATCTGCACTTTTATCAATTTTCATTATGTGAAATATTATCTACTACACATTTCTTGTAAGACATTTTAATGTCATTTTAAATGTTACTGTTTAACATTCTTTGTCTTTGGCAACCTCACCAAGTTGAGGAAGATTGGATTTTATATATATATATATATATATATATATATATATAAAATCCATATATATATATATATATGGTAATATAATTGTTTTATAAATTCTAACTTTCAGCTTTTTTGAGAGCAGAGTGGATGATAAAAGCTTCTCAACCGAATAATAACAGACATTTCCCATATTTATTCTGAGTTTAATTTCCTCCCGAGCATTATTATTATTATTATTATTATTATTATTATTATTATTATTATTAATGTCGCTGCTATTATACATACTATTACTAATTCATAGTTATAAAATATTGTACAAAGTTGAATAAGACACAAGGCAATAATAAGAATTATTATTTTATAAAGTAGAAATGAAAAGCAGGTGGCAGAAGAAAGTAGCGGGGCGGCGTCCTGGCACGACTACAACCCTGCCAATAAAACGATAAAGGAACAAGACTAGATCTCGATTCCTATTAATGTTATAAAGCTAGGTATATAAACTGTTATTCCAGTAAAAACACAAGTTTGATGAAAATGGCACTTTTACCCTTATTTACTTCAAGTCTTCAGTTGTGAACAGTAAAACGTCGAAGTACCACAAAGTAGGCTCGTGCACTTCGCCTTGTGAACTTCCTGTTTTATTTTTCTGAGCCAATAACTTTTTAACTCTCTCTCAAAGGAAGTTCTCAAGGATTCAGTTTCTCTCTTCACAAATTTCTTGTGAGCGTCAGGAAGAACGCCCCTGGTATTTTAGGCAAGAACACTGTAACTTTCTGTCTTGCTATGTTTATTAGAGTATTCTTTACTTTTCACGTACCAAAAGGCCCCGCAATCTCTATAGGGGGTTATAAACTCGGTCCAAAACTTGTATTGTTACTGAACGACATGATAATTACTAAACTGAACCAAAAAAATGCACACCACTCAAGATTTAAATACAAAATGTGGCGAGAATGTAGTATAGACATTATACAGATATACCAGGAGTTGAGCTTGAGCTTGTAGCAGCTGTCAAGCTAAAGCTCAAGCTGAGCATACTAAACCGCAAAGTAGGTTCATACGTACAACGCATACATGTTTGAGCACATTCGTCGAGAAGCTACCAACTACGCTTACTTTCACCAACATGTTATGATTGCTAGAGTGATCATCGTACTGACCACACGTTACTTTGTACTAGTTGGATGATCGTTCACCTCTACTGAGTCTTGTGGGCGAGAGGCAAGCAGTCAGCAGGTCGGTCTTGGCCCTTCAAGGGCTGTCGTGCGACGGATTATTTGTTATAGTATATTATCATGTTGGAAAGGATTACAAAAATACATTTAGTGTGCAAGTTTATCTCTCGTTTGGATGGATTTTACTTACGGTATTATATATTTTGAGCTATAATTCAAGAAAATAAACTATAAGGGAAATGCCATTAGCAATTTATTAAAAGAACTTGTTTCGAAACGAGTTAAACGTACCTATGGTAAGAACTAAATGAATAAAATGCAAGTAATTTCTAGACTGCGGACTTTTTAAACACTTATCGCAAGTTAACTGCAGCTGGATATGAAGTCTCTTCTAAACAAAAGTCTCATTCGAACCCAACCGAAGCAATGTTTACAATACGTCATGGTGAACATAATTTGTAGTCAGGTAAAGAACAGCATACTACATAATACAAATTTAAAACCAATTAACGTGTATGTGAAATTTGTATTTAACAAATTATTGTCGCCATATCAGTCTTAGAAACAATTGATGGCACACAGATATTTTGTCTCAGAAAGGAGGCATTGCGCATGAACAGAGGACGAGCGACCAGATTCACAAGCGAATCACAAGTTGAGGCAGAAAAACATACACCGAGATATTCATTCTATAACAAGAGAAGAATTGCATTGGATAAGTTAATAAGATATTTCCTTCACAGATATCAGAAATGCACGGATGTCGGAGGATAACGTTTAACATCATTTTTAAGCTGATTAGTATTTTAATTAAACTATGTGTTATTTTTTATTCTTAATGCTGTTCAAGAGATTCTTTTGCAACTACCTTGCGGACCGCATGAAGGAAGTCAGTAGCATAGTTGCAAGCAGTGTTATAAGTTTTTTAACCAGGCGCACTGTAGGAAAGAGTTCCAATTCTGAGCTTTTTCAAGGTATTATCGCGTAATATTTGGTGTGATTGAATAAACAAACAAAACCATTGATAAGCCTAGTGCTTTCGGCAAACAATTTATTAATCACAATACAAATGTAATGACAAGAAAAATGTTTGTCAGAACATTATAAGTAGACTACACTTATCCAGTCCTCGATCTTACAGATTATTCCTTCACATTCACAAGTAATTTTAGAACTTGACCAACAAATATTGTAAACACGAAATTCTTACATACGAATAAAAAGCAGTAATAACAATACAAAATAATTTAACTAACAAAAATCATGTATGTTCAAATTATTCATTGTTTTCCTTCAACTTCGAATATGACAAATTGAAGAAAAGTTTTATCGATAGAATTATTCCCACCCAGCATAATACAACAGTTATTTGGTAAAGAATCTTATCAAATACACCTCCTTTGAGGAAGATTGGCACTCCATCATCAACCTGAAGACAGATAGAAAATACATTAAAAGAATAGGTATACAATTACAAGAAATCGAAAGTCACTGTCTACGTAAAATTTGTATTGAACATGTTAAAGCCATTCGGAACAATAAATATCAGATATTATGTTGAATGTATTTCTATGAATTTACAGATTACATCATATAGTTACGTGCTTCAGTTTCTGAAATACTGTATTTGTGTGCTCTTTCCATTATGTGTATAACAAAGTTCATAAATGGCAAACATTTATAAAAACATGGACGTCCTATATCAGATGTTCCATTCTGTAAAACAGCTTCGTTAGATAATAATATTCAAGTACGTCTATATCTAATTTTACATAAAATCATCGACTGAAAATCACAACAGATGCTACCTGAAATCTCTTTTGTTTCAAGGCTAACTTCTTATATGGACGAGAAACATCAGTGCTGCTTACGCCACATGTGGGAATAGTAGTGTTTCCTTTTGTGTTCAGCTTTCGAATAACCTATAAAAAGGAACTTTGGTTTAAGATTTGAAAATGAGGAATGCGACATGTATTTCAAAGCTAAATGTAACAAAGTTCGCATCATCTGCGTGTAAAAATGTTAAGTTTATACATAAATTCTTCATAAGGTACCAGTATTTCTATTTCGAAAATCTAATTATTTATTTAACAGCATAAAGGTAGTAGGTTTACTCGTATACACGGGTTAGTTAAAAATCTGGCACTACTCTAATATGTAATATAAGCTCTATGATAGAATAATACAGATGTTAGTTTTTATTGTAAGTCTAGTGCCTATAAGATCAATGAATCCAGTTATGTTATATATAAACCTAATTCCCCACCATTTTGAAAAGCCGCCATCTTCGATGCAAGTTTAAAATTTTGAATGGAAAGGCGGCAGTGTGACCACTCAAAATTGTACAAAATTTTATGATTAAACCAATGGCGGAATCGGTTTTCAGATAATATGCTAATTCCTGTCGATAATACCGCACGACAGCCCACATAGTTACAGCACTGCACGATTAAGGTAGGCGCTCACTTACCGCAACGGATTCGTTCGGCACGTTCAGATTGTTATTCTTTTCTGGGTGCGAATTAAGATTTCTAATGAGAGGGGAATAGAATCCTAGATAGAGAATACCATACATAAAATTATTATTATCCTCATTCGATATGGCTCAACACTTGGTCGCACTGAGTTGCTTGTCTTGCATCTTGATCATAATAATAAGTATATCCATGAGCAGGCTTAAGATAAGATGTGTAATTCCTAAGTTATTGTTTGTTGTGAGCTTGCCGGTGATGATAATACATCAATATTATTTTCTTTATTTATGCTTTATATTATGCTTTATATTATGCTTTATAAAGTACACTCATATTAAAACGATTATATTTTATGAGAGGGGATAGAAGTTAATATGAATTTATGAGAAGGGGATAACTTTCCAACAGGGGGAGAAATCCCCCCATTCCCCTGTTAATTCGCACCTTGATTCTTTTCACTATTTTAAATTGAGCATCGTCCACTTGCCAGAATCGCCTCTCTCTCCGCATGATCGGATTCCGTCCATAATTCTAGTCAGAGAAATTTAGATCGATTTTCGCACAGGCAAAAATCGAAATAAAGAAAGTCATGACATTATGTTGATTGCAAGACCTACTATCGCGGTAATATTGAAGGATAACACAAAGCTTATTTCGTTATTTCTTCTTCCAAAGCTAACGCAATTAAAAATACATCTTTCTCAGAGCTGCTCATTTTATTTCCAGGTTTAGTCCAGAACATTACATGGAAGTAATCTTCTCGCTGTATCGGTAAATAACAAAAATGCGGACAAGTGAGTGATACTATAATAAAAATTAAAACGCGCCGAACGAATCCGTTCCGGTAGGTAAGTAAGCGCCTACCTTTAAGATCCATCTCTAACATAAAATATATTATATATACACTGTGTCCCAAGAATCATGATGGAGTTTCAGAGGATTATATTTTTGAATGAATAGAGGTAGAAATGTAATATTGATCCAGATGAAAATAAAACTCTCCAAGTTTTTCGTCTGTAAGTTTGAGGCACTGAAGGAAACAAAAGACAGTAAAAATCGAACAAATACAGTAATTTTAATTGTTGCAATTAATTATATAAGATGTATGTCCAAGGAAAAGCTAATTTCGTCGCGTTTAACGAAGAACCACCACACAAGAATAACATTCGTTTGGGAGAGACAGTTAAAAGAGACTGGAAGCCTTTTGGAGAAAAAGTGTACTCGAAGACCATCGGCAAATGATGAAACGGTAGAAGCCATCCGAAAAGCATTTGCTCAGAGTAAAAAAAAATCAATTCGTAAATGTGCCCGATAATTAGGACTTCCGAAAACAACAGTTCATAGAACTTTAAATAAACGTCTTCATCTAACTTATAAACTTAACTTGCTACATGCACTTCAGAAAATTATCACAAAAGGTTATGAGTTTGCTGTGGATATGCTTAATGAAATGTGACAAGGATGAACAGATTTTATGTCGTATGCTGATCAGCGATGAGGCCACTTTTCACCTTTCTGAACACATCGTACATGAGTCACAGATTCAAATTGTGCCAGCCATAAAACACATTGCACTTTTCTTTGGACATCCATCTTGTATAATTAATTGCAACAATGAAAATTATTGCATTTGTTTCAGTGTTATCGTATTTTGTTTTCTTCAGTGCCTCAAACTTACAGACGAAAAACTTTCAGGTTGCTATTCATAGACATTTCGCTAGCCCCGCTACGAGCGTGCTAAACTAGCCCCAACTTTGCCAGAGGAGGGACGAATTATTCATATCGCTAACATTGGTTTATGAATATGAAAAACGTTAGTTTCGCTGATCATCCACCGGAAGCCCGCGCTAAAAATGTCTATGAATACGGCCCTAAGAGTTTTATTTTCATGTGATACCAATATTAGGTCACATTTTACTTCTATGCATTAAAAATTAATCCTCTGAAACCCCACGATGACTTTTGGAACATTGTGTGTGTTTGTTTTTTGTAAGTAATGGGAAAACAATTGTTTGTATGCATCTGAAGTCTGACTAGTGTAATAATATGTAGCTAGTCGGCGATGTATACAATGGAGGGAGAAAGGAACTGGTCACCCTACTCCATTATCTTCTAGCCTACTTGCCTCATAAGTGGTGCCTTCTTGGTATCACTTGTGAGGTTCAGACCTATCTTCGTACAATTGACTAAACAACAACAATACATAAAAGACTATCTTATATTTATCTCCATGATAACATGTATGATGATATTAAAACTGTTTGTTTACACAGAAAAATCGTATTCAGGTGTGCTAAATCTGACATTCGACGTTGAGCAAAAGAGAAAGAAACATATTCTGTGACAAAACGTGACATTGTTGCAAATCCTACGGTGACGAAAATGCCTAAACCCTAGGTAGTTATGGTGACAGGCAACAATCTCGAGATGCCACTAATTTATTTAACGATACGCACCCAGATCACAATCCAATTTCACACACAACATTAACGAGGATCTTAAGGAAATTGACTGAAACTGGAAACATAAAGAATTTAACCATAATCAGATTGTTCCAAAAATGTAACTGATGAGAACACTTCATTAGATATTCTTCTCCATGTACAAGGAATTCCGAAAGTTTCGACAACTCAATTGGCGTTAGAATCAAGCATCAGTCAAAGCTCCTTAATGAAAGTCCTTAAAAGAGCCAATCACCGCCATAAGGTACTACTTTTGCAGGAACTTTCAGATGATAATTCTGACAGAAGATTACAATTTTGTGAATTCGCGATGGAGCGTATTAACAACAGTCCACATATTCTCAGACAAATATTGTTCTGCCTGAATGAATTTGTCAGCACACACACTACTAATATTGGTCAGACGAAAATCCATAATGGATGGAGGAGAACCATATGCAGCACCACAGAACCAGAGTGTTTGGGTTGATATTGTTAAACGTTAGTAGTTAGGTACTCGACTTTTCTTCAAAATCACATTGTACCAGTTATTATCAATTTGTATCCAAATCCTGTGGACCGAAGACTACCCGGAGGTGACATCTTTTTCCCAGCAAGGTGGAACTCCACCCCAGACAGTATTTACACCAGGTTTTTCCACACGGTGGATTGGTAAGCGAGGTCACCATATCTCAACTTGTCACCTGTGGACTTCTTTTTTGGAGTAATTTAAAATAATTTTTATATCGAGAAAGACTTGAAACTTTGAAGACTGGAATATCGAATACTGGAAGCGGGGCAAGACACTCCTAAATATTGGTGGTTAAGTCATTCCTTAAATAGTTTCTATGTTCAACTGACGCATTGTCAAGCATCTGAGGGCACCAATTTGAACACGGAATTTATACTTTTTTATAACATGTTAAAATGAAGTTAATTTGATTTCAAGTTCGTACTTTTTTCTTATAGTGAAAGTGCAAACACAATTTTAAAAGACTCTTCTTTACGGATACTTTTTGAAGGGCTCTAAGGACTAACGCACACGTAAGACTTAATTGTCGGTTGACTGTCCAGTCGTTGTTGTGTGAAGCATGTAGTTCATAAACGACACGACATGACAGTTCAGTCCGTGAGCATGCATACACATACGACTAAACCGTCATTCTCTTGTTCACTTTCGTTCCACATTCTTCTCTCTACGCTCGCCGAGTACGGAAGTTAGCATTATTACAGGAAGAAAATATCGAAAAACGCCCTGCTCTATATCACAAAAAAATTAATGTTTATTTTATTTCGTTTAATTTATGACGCTTTATCAACTACTATGGCTATCTAGCGTTTGAATGAAATGAAGGTGGTAATGCCAGCCAAATCCAGCACCAAAGTTCCCAGCATTTGTTCTTAATGGGTTGAGGGAAAACCCCTGAAAAACATCAATCAGGTAACTTGACCCAATCAGTATTTGAACCCGGGTTTGCTCGTTTCACGGTCAGGCAGCTAACGTTACTCTACATCTGTGAACCAAATTTGGCAAGAGATTTTTTTCAGCTCTAATGCCAGGATGAAACGAATGGTCGCCCGAAAATAAAACTGAAGCAAGTTCTGTCCATTCGAGTGGAGTGATAATGTCGCATCTCGGTTTCCCCCACCCGTTTCTGCTGGTTCCTCTGTAAAGGTTTGTGAATGGACTGCCTTACCTATTTCCTGAAAACATTTGCTGTTAGGAATTAAGACTTCTACATAATGTTATATAACTGTTTAAATAATTTAAAGAATATGATCCAGTTACGTAACTGTCACCTGATTTCCTCCGCTTCGATGACGCTGCGACATAACAGCTGGGACGGACAGTAGTTTGTCTTTTATTTTTCTTAGTTGTTTATTTAACGACGCAGTATCAACTACGAGGTTATTTAGCGTTGATGAGACTGGCTATTTTCAGCAACAGTTTCAAGACACTCATATATAGGTACAGTATCAATGAAACGTATGCTATCCTTAAGTTACTATTAGAGAGAACAAAATTATGAAGTACATAACATTCCTTAATTATGCAGTCGCAGAATTCGATGCCAACATCTAGCTTGGTCTCAACAATAATAAAAAAAAAGTTCAACAAAATGTTGTGTACTCATGTGAAAATATGAAAAGAAATTTGGATGATAATTCCATTATGTTTCGTACAAAGTATGGAATTTTCTTTCAACAGTCTCTCAATATATAACAGATGCAGCGAGCAATTCCTCTTCCCCCTTTTCCTGAGACGAATCACAAGTGCACATACTGTAACAATTTCCACAAAATTCACGTTTGACAGTCTCTACTCTATGTAAATGCTCTCACGATATGAAAGCTAGAACGACTGGAAGGTCTTTCGTGTATCGTGTGCGCTCTTTAATATATTTCGAAGGGCCAATGACAGTTGGACGACAAAAAATCCGAGGCTGTTGGCAGAGGTAACCGACTACTGGTACTGTCGTTGTCATGTCGTACCTATGTGCGCATCTCTATATGTTTTCAAGGGCTTGTGCGGACGACTAAACAGTCGTCTGACTATCTTACATGTGTGGTAACCCTTAAAGAGCTTTATTCGAAAATATCAAAATATTATGTGTTTCATTTAAAATAGCAGGTCTGGCATTACTTCTGTTTTAACCGAAAGCAGCAAAAAAGATAATATCGGTTTTGAGTTTCCAGTGTATGACCATCCCTACACATCGAGTTTTATGTTAATGAATCACATGCTTCAAAAGTTATTTAGGTGTTGCGGGACATAACCCTGTATATACACGGTATGCAGCAAAACAAACGATACTGAAATTATTGTTCATCTGCTGTTCACGTTTCCCTAGCAACGAAGTATTTATTGTCTTAAATAGCATAGTCTAGTTAGTAGACACAACACAGAGCTGCACGCATTGTATTCTTCACCTGACATAATTAGAAACATAAAATCCAGACGTTTGAGATGAGCAGGACATGTAGCACGTATGGGCGAATCCAGAAATGCATATAGAGTGTTAGTTGGGAGGCCGGAGGGAAAAAGACCTTTGGGGAGGCCGAGACGTAGGTGGGAAGATAATATTAAAATGGATTTGAGGGAGGTGGGATATGATGGTAGAGACTGGATTAATCTTGCTCAGGATAGGGACCAATGGCGGGCTTATTTGAGGGCGGCAATGAACCTCCGGGTTCCTTAAAAGCCAGTAAGTAAGTAAGTAAGTCTAGTTAGTAGGCCTATATACAGTCACGAAGCTTGAGTTGTGAGGGTGCTAGGAACAATAGACTGTGCCGGAACTATTTCACATTGTCTGTAATGAGACGATAGTAGCGATCCTAGTGGTTAGCACCTATCTATGGATGCATATTTACTACGCATTGAGCTTCGTGACTGTAGCCTATATACTAGACTGTGATAATAGTTTGACATTCTGTCGTCGATTCGCAAAAGGGGACACGTCCAAAATAACAAAGTGTTCGAAAATCGCAAGAAAAAACATAACATTTTCATGGATCCTGAATTTTATAGCTATCCATTGTGATCTAATAAGAAATATATATATATATATATATATATATATATATATATATATATTTAACTTGTTAACTTATAGTTTTTGCGATTTTCCAACACTTTGTTATTTTGGACATGTCCCCTTTCGCAAATCGACGATAGATATTGTGAATTCAGTGCTGTGTTGATTTCTGCAATATTATGGTTCTCACAACAGATGAGAAGGTGTTTATTTGTAGAGTGTTTAGAAGACAATTGTGGTTTAAGAAAGGCCTATGAAGGAATATTTGGTCAGTATAGTTTATTGTTTTCTTGAGATGAAATTTTGTTTGTTCCTTTTTGTAAGTCTTCTTTGAATTAGGTCAAGTTGGTTTCAAAACTACTTCATAAAATGACTACAATAATCTTTTGACTTGTATCTCCAATCAAAAGGTAGGCCTACTAGTATGTCCAGCATTGTGACAAACAATACCAACAATGTCCAATCTGTTCAATCGAAAGCAACTCTGTCCAAACTTTTATATTAAATTTCTACAATGACAATTGAATTTGATTTGAATACTTAGTTTTACTACATTCTGAACAGATTAGTATTCATAATTAAGTAGTCAGTACACAATTATAAAATTGCGAAGATAATAAAATACATTTACTTTCTAGTAAGTAAGTAAGAATAAATAAGAGAATATATCACATAAAAATTCGTGCTTTAGTACTCAAATTGCACCATCTCCTGGCCTAGTTGCCTTATAAGTGGTGCCTTGTTGGTATCACTTGTGAGGTTCAGGCCTTTCTTCGGACAGTTGACTAAACAACAGCATGAAGTACGAGTAGCTGAGTAGAACTGTCGAGCTGATTCGCGAAGTGTCAAATAGTGATCCTGGAGTAGATGGAGAAGTTATAGCTACTGTCTGACCTGAAAACATTCTTTCCACAAATCTTTGTCAAATGCGATCAAAGCTTTCAACTTTCCTAAGATATTCGGGTGCTCGACTAAATGAATATCTGATCCAATTGCCCTTTTTATTTTTAAACGGAACCTCCAAGATTTTAGGATGTATACAATCTCAATGAATCGGATTTTCTTTTTACAAAAGCTTCATTTAAATCAATCTTTGTAATACTGCATAGCATTAATTAGTGATATATTCTACGAAAAGTGGTTTATAGATAGTCGAGACATGATATATTAGTATATAACTAACGTTACATCTGTTATTTTTTCTACCTGAAAATCGTCTCCTTTTCTAACCCATCCTCTGCATGCAACAGGAAGAGCTTTTGCAACGGGACTTGCTGAACACAAGTTATTACCGCCACATCTCTGGATGAGATGACGAGTTATCTAGAAGGAATATACACAGCTATTATACAACAAAGTCTGTTTCAGGATGTACGGAAATTTTCCAGTCTTTTTCTATATATTACACTATCTTTCCATGAATATTAGCTAATCCAATCATTCTACATAATTTATAGACTAATACTGTAGTAGCGGAATGCAGACCACAATAAAATAAAAAGTGAAAATGAAGTTCAAGAAAAAATATTATCGATATCTGAGCATTTCGTTACTTTCTTCATTCCTTTTTTTTCACTAGGTTATTTCACAACACTGTATCAACCACTGGATTATTTAATGTCGGTGAAATTGTGATAGCAAGAAATTATTTGGCGAGATGAGACAGATTTCGCCATAGATTACTTGACATTCGCTTTAGGGTTGGGAAAAACCTCGGAAAAATCAAACCAGGTAATCTGCCCAAGCGGAATCGAGTCCACGCCCGAGTACAACTCCGGATCAGCAAGCAAACGTGCTACCGTCTGAGCTATGCCGGTGGCTCTTCATTCTCATATCCTAAACGAACCATTGATATATTTCAGGGCGTGTAGCCATTATTAAGTACATTCCCTTCCTAGGACATTACATCGCCATTCATACAGAGAATTCGGATATACAGTGTTTCTTGCTGCTTGACACTGTCGTTGGAGCAAGTTCTTTCTCAGGTTAATTAACTCGTATTGGATTTTCAGATGGGATTAAAAATAATGCTCGGAATCAAGCAATAGAGAAGTAAATATCGCAGTGGTGGATGAATGGTGTCCATTTCCTGTTGTGCTAAAAAATATCACTGTTGAAAATAAACGCTTAAGCTGGCAGAAAACTGTGCGTCAGTCCACCACTGCCGTATAGCATGCAGAGTTATCTTCTACTTTTATGACCAATGGACAACAAACTTCAGTACAACTGGACAACATAGAATTACAATACGTCTCTGAATATAAGTACTTAGGACGACATGTAGCCTTCAAGCAGAACACCGACATAGAGATAAAAAGAAGAATAACCGGCTTGGAAGGCGTTCTGGAGTTTGAAATTCATATTGTTGGACAAAAGAATCAGCCGTAAACTAAGGTTTGAGACTCTGGAGACCTGCATCCTACCAGTAATCCTATACGGGTGTCAGACATGGGCTCTGTCTAGAAAAATACGAAGCAATATGCAACTCCAAACTTGCCAGAGAAATATGCAGAGGAAAATATTAGGAGTCACGCTAAAAAATAAGCTCCCCAACGACAGTCTACAAAAACTGGCCAACACATCCGATGCAGCAGAACGTGCCATGATGACGAAGTGGAAGTGGGGGGACACGAGAATGGAGCACTCAAGATGCACGCGACCACCATGTGGGACCCATACATCGGAAGAAGGAACCAGGGAAGACCACGACTCAGATGGGCGGATATGTTTGTGAAGACGACGGGAAAACAGTAGTCAAGAAAAGCTAGGAACAGATCTCAGTGGAAAGAACTAGGACTAATACGAACTAGAAATAATGAAGAGTGTTACAATGTATAGTGTTAATAGGTTACAATGACGATTAGTGCTAGATAGTATACATTAATTTTAAAGGTATAAGACCGACAAAGTGAAATCTTGCCTAGAATGGCTCACCAGACGAGTAATAACGAGCCACCCCTTTTATAGGAGGCCTTTGCTCTTCACGGGACATAATGGCTAAATTAATTCGTTCATTTATTTATGACACCCGAACTGACAAATATTTCACCCTAATAAAAACCCTTCCTCTGTCGGCACTTTTCTGAGATCTTAAACAGTAATACATCCCGAGGCTTCAAAAGGCATTTTTTTCGAACGCTGTGCAAGCAATCTACCCGGCCCTAGAACAATTTTCCCTTGAAATTATTCTAACTTGGTTAAATATTTAAACTATTTAACATTTGCGCAGAAAATAAAACAAGAAAAATAAATATAAATAAAACAGTAATAATAGTAACAATAATAATAATTTGAACTTTAGAGAGTGTGTTTTTTTATTAGGCCTACAGGGCAAGCAGTACATGCGTAGTTTGCTCAGAATAGGCTATTCTTTGCTGATATGAACATCTATTATTTTTTGTTTATCCTTTAAATATAAACATGCATGAAATTTTATTGTTAATAATAAAACGCATTTCGAGTTTATGAAAAAAACAACAAAAATTTGTAAGTAATAAAAAAAAATGTGTAGGCTATTTTAGGGAATAATTTTAATACTTAATATATGTGCCGCGTGTATATTTATAAAGTTATTCCATCTCTTACTTTCATTTGGCCATGAAATAACGCAAAGAAAATCAGACATCATTCGCGTGTGTGGTGTGGGAGAAACTAAAAGCTGAAATTATTTTCCTAGCATTGAATTCAGTTACAATTTCTTTCCACGTCTTTTCTTTAGATTTGGAAGTAAATGAATCGACCTTTTTATTTTCTATCATAGTTATATTAATAGAAATATATCTAACAGTTCGCCCTTTCCTTTTGCGAGATATTTACAGGTGGTTGTTTCTTAATTACATTCTCATCCATAATCTACTCGTCCCTTGCAGTCACTACATTGTCACGAGATGTTGAATCGCATTATCTCAGCCATTTTGAACACACATACTTTATGTCCAAGGAAATTATAGTACCTGAAAAAAAATACACTGGCTCTTCATTTCTTTTAACACAAAAAATGATTAATAGTATATTGCATAAAACAGGACCCAAACTGGAAAATAGCACATACTTATATGTTCTGAAATGTTGTTATACATATTTTAAATTATAATGAGATAAAAAAGACTGGAAATACACTAAAACTGTCAGCAATAGTAGGCCTTAAGTATAAACAAGATTTTTGGTAAACCAATCAGAACAACAATACCGGTACCTATAATATAATTTAGTATAGTACATACAAATTTAATGTAATTGTAAAAAAGAGTACAACATGAAATAAAATGAATATAAAATACGACGTTACGACAATTCGTCACGGTCAGTTTGTCACTACGACAATTCATCCCAGAAAACAATTCGTAATGGTTACTTGCGAGCTATTGCTCACAATACAACAGGCAATTTATTTTAAGCTTCTAGGCATTAGCCTAATTGTTGTGAAATAAATATTTATTACGCTTCCTTAGTACTTATTGCTTGGGAGAAATGTTTTTACAGTACAAAATATTGTCCGGAACGAACAGTGTGTACCGAATTTGTCAGGATACAAATTGTACTTGGAACAAAATACATGGGACGAAAAGTACTGGTACGAATTCCCTGGAGCAAACTGTCACATAATCATAAAATACTAGCGGTATCAAATTAAAAAGAATGACAGAATGAAACAATGTGGGCTAATTAAATACATTGTAAATGTCACAACTATTCACTAAAGAATTTTAAGAATGAAATGTACTTTTATTTGGACATTTAAATTCACACTTGTCCTCAAGTGTTCAGGTCCTACTTCTCTCAACATAAGAAATCGACATCAGAGAAAAGTCTAACTGAACACATGCCAGAGAATAAACTATAGCTGTATAATTATAAAGACACTAGTTTCTGTACAGATAACATTTTTCTGCTTTCCAAAGCTTTCGTGACGAACTTGAAACTGCATCTAAAATGAGGTACTACCTTTTTGGTAGGCCTAATGCACAAAATTCATTGTTTTATACCAACTTTTCAATCTAACAGAACTTGCAACAATGTAAAAGCAAGTATATGTTGGAACGTAATGGAATTTACGGGAGAGGGGCACTATGACTCAGCACTGCGGCTGTTACGATCAATTGCATTAACCCTGAAGCTAAGCGCATTTACAAACACACACCGGCCGACTACACTAAGGTTCGCTGTGTACCCAGGTTTCGAGCAGGCAACTTTCCTCGTCCCTAGGCCAGTCTTTTCCGTTCGTCACCAGCCGGCGATCATGGATGCTATTGAATGATGACGAAATGGAGAAATGGTGACGGAATGATGTAGATGCCTATATGGAGAAAACAGGACAACCTCGAGCAAAACTCCAACTGCGACCTTGACATAACCGGGACTCGAACCCGGGCCTCCTGCGTGACAGACCGGAGGTCTGACCACTAAACCACCGCAGGGGTTAAGTATGTGTTAATTTCACCACTGATTACAATATTCTATCAAAAACTGAAGAAACATTTTACACATGATGACATACACGCATTTACTCCATTTGACTTTATATAAAATGTATAGTCTCATACTCGTATCTATTACACTTTTACAAGCTAATATGTAACATACCGTAACTTTATATTACCCGTATAGTGAATGTACTATAATTTATTTTGGTTATATTGGTTTCAGACGAAACAAATGCATTCACTTCAACAAAATTATTCCAGGTTTTTTTGGTGGGGGTGGGGGGTTAGCAACTTATTAAATAGACTCCAAATAAATCCACAAACAAAACCCACTTACAATAAATAATCTTAAGGAACTTTAATGTAAGCTATACTGATGAAATAGGGAAGATTAGAGAATCCTGGGTTGGCAGTGAAAGACCTGTCCTTAGGCAGAGAACTATGAGTGAATGAATTGATTTGAACACCGACAACAAAAGAGTCAGTAGGTCTACATAGGATAACAAATACGGGTATTTTCAATGTTACATCTTTAACATTTCATAGGGTAGGTCTGTTATGTAATTTATCATTACAAGTACTAAGACAAAGAGATGATGCACCGAAACATAATATAATTTTAACGTATAACTGAAATAAAAACATTTACTTATCCTAATGAAACAGATTAAGTTGCTTGTGTTTAACGAAATAAATATCAAATTAGATCTACTAGTTACACAAATACCAAATTCAACTTTTAACTTATTTAATATTTATTTAATACCTTTATAAAGCTCATAATTTCCTGTAGCTGTAATGGTATGACTATCACAATAAATTACGTCAAGGGAAATTACAACAATGGAAACAGCCACCTGCAAACTCTTACGAAATCACCTATATGGATGTTTAACTCATTGGGCTGAAAAAACTGATGCGACATTATTTTCCTTATTAGCATTCAATTTTTGTTTGTTTCCTTGCTTGCTTGTCACTTCTTTTATTCTGTTAACTTTCAGTGTTTGTTTGTTCCCTATTTTCTTTTGTATGCTTTCTTTAATCGCACCCTCTGCACCCATAAATAAATAAAATAAAAACAGCAAAATAAAACGTCTATTTCATTCCACATAGTACATCTTCTGAACGACTGCTGAAAGATTACTATTTTTTTTTTTTTTATAATTGAAGTAAACTTTATTGTACACAAATAAATACATTATAGTTGGGAATAACAAACAGAAAAAAGAAAACAAAAGAAAAAAAAAAATAAAATAACTTGACACTTGTTTATGGGTACTGCCCACTGGCAATCCCAAAAGTACCCTATAGCCTCATGTCACTATGCCGTTTTCTTTTTAATCATCTGTGGGCTGGATCTTGTGGTGGATTAGTGACAATTACTTGAAGTAGCGGATTCATGTGGTTTAGGAAGGAGTTGTACAGTCTGATGTAGCTGTGTCTTAGGACCTCCGTCACCTCAGGAATACAGAGATCATCGTGCAGGTTCTTGTTGCTAATATACCAAGGTGCACCAGACATCAGCCTCAAATAGCGATTTTGCATGACCTGTATTCTTCTTATTTGTGATGCAGAAGCAGATCCCCAAATTGAACATCCATATTGCCACACAGGGCGCACGATTGAAATATAGATAAGTCTCTTGTAGTGTAGAGGCAATGGAGATTTGTCTTGAATAATGTGTTTTAGCAGGTAGATTCTGTGTCTAATTCTTTTAACAATAGCTGATATGTGGTTATGCCAAATAAGTTTGCTATCCAAGATTAATCCAAGATATCTGACAGATTGAGCCATTGGTACTACTGAACCACATAATGTTACTGGATAATTTACAGTGTTTCTCTTATAAGTAAATCTGACTAAATTTGATTTTTGAGGATTCATAATTACTCGCCATTGCTTACACCATGTGGAAATTTTTTCACAAAAAATGTTCAGTTGTTCTGCTGCAGATTCACAAGTACCTTTACTAAGAATGGCGTCATCAGCAAAATGGGCTATTGTTAAGTGGTCTTGAATTGGAAAATCCGATGTATATATAATATAAAGCAGCAGTCTCAAAATACTACCCTGAGGTACTCCAGAATTACTATTATTATTATTATTATTATTATTATTATTATTATTATTATTATTATTATTATTATTATTTATTTACTTATTGGCTTTTAAGGAACCCGGAGGTTCATTGCCGCCCTCAAATAAGCCCGCCATTGGTCCCTATCCTGAGCAAGATTAATCCAGTCTCTACCATCATATCCCACCTCCCTCAAATCCATTTTAATATTATCTTCCCACCTACGTCTCGGCCTCCCCAAAGGTCTTTTTCCCTCCGGCCTCCCAACTAACACTCTATATGCATTTCTGGATTCGCCCATACGTGCTACATATCCTGCCCATCTCAAACGTCTGGATTTTATGTTCCTAATTATGTCAGGTGAAGAATACAATGCGTGCAGCTCTGCGTTGTGTAACTTTCTCCATTCTCCTGTACCTTCATCCCTCTTAGCCCCAAATATTTTCCTAAGAACCTTATTCTCACACACCCTTAATCTCTGTTCCTCTCTCAAAGTGAGAGTCCAAATTTCACAACCATACAGAACAACCGGTAATATAACTGTTTCATAAATTCTAACTTTCAGATTTTTTGACAGAAGACTAGATGACAAAAACTTCTCAACCGAATAATAACAGGCATTTTGCATATTTATTCTGCGTTTAATTTCCTCCCGAGTGTCATTTATATTTGTTACTGTTGCTCCAAGATATTTGAATTTTTCCACCTCTTCGAAAGATAAATCTCCAATTTTTATACTTCCATTTCGTACAATATTCTGGTCACGAGACATAATCATATTATTATTATTATTATTATTATTATTATTATTATTATTATACAAAATGATTCCCTGGCCAATTAAAAGTACCCAGTGGCGTAACCAGGAATTTAAGAAGGGGGGGCCAAGTTTAGGGAACATTACTTGGCATAAAATAAAAATATTCTATTATTGTTTCATATATAAAACAATTTTCAAAATTATACTTCTTATTGGGCATATCGATGGTCCAGTTCAACTCAACATTTTTGAAGTTTTGAGAAAACTACATTTTAAAGTTTTAAGTTGCTGTGACAAATCAAAGGATCGTCAAAATTACTCCAAATTCTGTTAATGATGTTTTATATACTCTAAGTTTGAAATTAGACCGTGTTAATTGGATTTTTCACGGTAACATGAAACTTTAAAATTCAGGTTTCTCAAAACTTTAAATTTTTAGTTGTTTCCCTTTTGAACTGGGCCTTCGATATTTAGACACTTCTTTTTTAGGCATTGCATCCTATATAATTTCTAATTGTTAATTGGCTGATAATCTATAGAAATTAACCAAGCAATGAGTGAACAGTATAATTTTGCTTTCTGCATTCATTCTGTATTTTGAATTCACTTCCCTTAAAAGAATTATGTTAATTTTGTAAGGGTGTTTGATATGAAATCCAGAACTGATGAATGACTTGTTATTCTTTTATTGAATTTAATTCTTCGCTTCACATATTTATAGATTTAATAAAATTATTCTAGTGTTATGTGAATTCATTCATTTCTGTAAAATTATATCGGAGCAAATAATTATAAAATATGTTAATATCTATAAGCTTCTCTTTGGCATTTTAAATTACTTTCAAGCCTCTGAACAAATAGACAAAATAAACCTGTAACGAAGTACAGGTAGCTATAGACGGTGAAAGATCACTGAAGTCTAATACGTACTTAAAGGAAGCATGTCTGACCATAAAACGAGCGGGCCTGGGTTCAATTTCTGGTTGAGACAAGTTACCTTGTTGAGGTTTTCCCTCAACCAATTGAAGCAGAATTGCTGGGTAACTTTCAGCGTTGGACCCCGGACTAATTTTGCCATTATTAATTCACATATCATCATCATCATCATCCATACCATAACCTGGGTTAGTTCATGGTGCAGCGTTCTGTACTTGCACAAGAGTGCGGCTGTTCAGCTACCAAATCATTCACAGGAGTGGTCCTCCTCTGTACAAGAGAAAAAAAAGGGAGATGATGATGACAATGTCATATTGTCATAAGTAAGCAATCTTATCATCATAACTTACAATATCCAAAAACTTGTTTTTTGGCAATTAAGCAAAAAACTAAGCTACATCTCACTAATTATCATTTGGCAGAATTATTTTAAATATGCCATCATACTAAATATTAACGACTGTTTTAAGTAAAATCGTTTATTCTAGATAAGTTTATGAAGTATTAAAGATTAAGTTTTTTTTTTTTTTTTTTTTTGCATATTGTGAGTTATGACTCTGGAGGGCTCAATTGGACCACATGTTGCAGAAAGGAACCAACCTACATAGTGCTAAAGCTGAGTAAAACTGAGTTGAAGTTAAAGGAAAATAAAAAATTCACAGATAAATGTATACTGTTGGCTCTCATATTTATCAAATTTATATCAGGTATGTGGAATACCTTTTACTCGAATATTAATTCATATTTTTAAATATATAGGCCTATTATATTTTTGTGGTTTGGTTCCTTTCTGCAAAATGATATAGGCCTACAGTATAAGTGGAATTCTGCAGAAATGATCCAACTCATATATTTGTAGCCTATTGATGCAATATTGTTTGAATATTTTTTGTGACATTTATTCATAGTATTCTGCCTAAGGGCAAATCTTTCACTGCAAATCCAGCATTCTCCAATCTTTCCTATTTTTCGCTTTCCTCTTTGTCTCCACATATGAGCCATCTATCTTAATGTTCTTTTAGTGACAAAGATCTATATTAATATCAGTAATTATGCAATTTCTGTAATATTAATTTAGACACATTACATAAATTATTATTGAAGTGTAATATTAATTTTATACCAGTACACATCAAATTTCCACATATATTTCTTTTAAATCACAAAAATTATACAAAACTGTACAGAAAAAAATAACAATAATAATCATTATCTTCATCATTATCATCAAATAGTGAAAAAAAAATAATAAAGATATACAGTTCTACCATTATCACAAAATTAATAATTTACTCAACTTCAAAGTCATGTTCTCCAGATAATACAGTATTCATCAACATCATCCTCTACATGTTAGAAAAGTGAAGATTACAGATTACAGTACGTCGGTGAAAACACATTCACGCTTCAGAAGAACAATAGACAAACTAACAGAAAATGGCGCTAGGCCTACTTTTAATGCTAAAATAAGTTTATTTTTTTAATCCAAGGAAACTTTATTGCATAAAATATTGGCCAACATTATAGTCGAGCTTACATAAGTGAAGTAAATTAAAAACACATGGAACATGTACAGTCCTATTCAGGGAGCCATATTGTCTACTGATCACAATTTTGTGATATGAAGATTTTATACAGTAATAACCATGTACTGCACTTTGTGCAAGAATAAGATTTCATCAATTTTATAAATTAAAAGTAGCATCAATCAATAGTTATATTGACAACATTTTAGCGGATTTATTTATCTTGGTGTAGGCCTACTTATATTTTAATTTTGTTAGCCTATAAAGATTTTTCTAGCTGAACTTGCACCAAAATTAAAACTTCATAAAATAATTTGTTTGTTTGTTCATTCGTTCGTTTGTTCATGCATTCATTCATTCAAGTTGGAATTTTTATCATGTGATAATAGACCAATGTTTCGTATTAACTTACGTGGTATTACTGTCGCAGAAAATACTGCCTACTATAATAATAGACTAATAAAATCAAGAATTCTGATTTTACACGTATGTATGTCCCAATGTATACTACAAAAGTGTAACTTTCGGGTTTAGGCCTTTGAAAATAGGTAAAAATTAACATAATATTCCATCGTGAGGTAGGCCTACTTATGGATGCTCAGACTGAGTGGCGCGAAACTGTGAAATGTCCATTTTCATATACAGTAATAACTTATACAAACACATAACTTATTTAAGTACAAAATATTTATATTAAATTTATTCAATAACATACCGTATAAAACAGAACTGAAGATTGCACTGTTGGTAGGTACAAGCGACGAATACTGCTGACTGTTGCTTGTATAGGTCACTACAATCACGTGATAGTGAATTGACCGTGAGAAAATTCTAGGAACCGAAGAAATGTCGTGGGAAAGTAGAGATTATCAGTGTTGCTACAGAACGTAGGCCTTAATATAAACCTGGTTCACACAGGGATAGTTTACAGGAGTCAAGTGCTTGAAGCCTCTTAACTTGACACCATATTTTTGATCACACGGAGACACTAAACTTGAAACCATGTTCCACACGTAAAAAACGCGCGCTGAATGTTGTATGCTTGGAGGTATCTACATTGTTTTTTTTTTCGAACCACGTCTACATTAATGTTATGGACATTTTGTTATTTCAGTTTAGTAACAAGTTTCTGAAATAATTCCCTCTTGTTTAATTTTAATTAAAACATGAAAGAGATGTAGCTTGTAATTATTCAGTATTGACAAAAAAAAAAAAAAAAAAAAAAAAAAAAAAAAAAAAAGAAGAAATTTTATAAATTGATAATAAATTATTGTAGGGCCAAAACTGGGGAAAAGTTGTGATTTTTTTTTTCGATCTAGAGATATTAAACACCAAATTTATTCTGTGGTATATTTGGAGGAATATAAATTGGAATTAGTTTGAGTATTTCAGCGAAATCGTATTAATTTTGTTCATAATTCCCTGAGAAATATCGTCGAGTACCGGTATAAGCCGTTCTTCTGTCATTGAACATATGGAAACGAAAAATTCATCTCAATGATCTAAGTAGTTGGGATCTGGAATTGACAAGATATTTTGAATATCTTATAATATAGGAACCAAAGGAATTTATTCTGTATCAACTCGATAGAGTGTTTCTGCAACGACGGTTCCAAATTATTGTAGTACATTCCATTTGCTTCTAACCAGGTGTAGACCTAACCTAAAAACAGGTGGTTGCTCCAATAATTTCGAATTACAAATCCAAGTGATTTGTAAGCAGAATTAGTAATTCTTAAAATGTGGGGTTTGAAAGTTAAAATTAATCCCAAATTCGATATCTAAATTAATTAGTTATTAATTTAAACAATCACATACTATTTACAATATCTGCTTGCAAGTTGCTACTTGCTACAAGTTAGCATTCACACGAGGAACGTGGTGGAGTCAAGTTGATCACGTGACGGGAAAGTGGACACAAACGTTGACGAGTCGTCAACTCAAATTCCATAGTTGCTTCGTACAGATTTTTTTTTTTTTTTTTTTTTCCGATTTTCAACTACAAAATTATATTTTTCTTATGTACTTATCACAACAATGGTTACCAGTACAAATTACGCCACTCTTGTAAATTCTTTAAGACTGTAAGTTACATTAGGATGCAAAATTAAACTCTAAGGGCCGTATTCATAGACATTTTTAGCGCGGGCTTTCGGTGGATTATCAGCGTTTTTCGTATTCATAAACCAGTGTTAGCGATAGGATATGATTTGAATTCTGTACTAGTAACCAGTGGATAGCCGGAGCTATAATAGTGTGTGCTGCGAAATGTCTATGAATAGCACCCTAAAGAATCAAGTTCCTAAAGCCATATGATTTGTAACAATTGTTGTGGTAAGTACATAAGAATTATGTAATTTTCAGTTAAAAATTGAAAAACAAAATCTGTACAAAGTAATTAACAACACATTTTTAGCTTCAGAACACTAACCAATTAAAGAAATAATACTTCTGAATAGTTCATTCTCTATTTGTAATCTTTTTTTTACCTTTAAAATTTAAGAAAAAAAGTATTTTACTATCGACTTCAAATTAGTGTAACTCTGAAAATATTGAGATTAGGACACATGTTTACATGACAGCTTTTGTTCAGAATTACTTTGGAAATAAGCTCCGTAAATGGCGGTAACACCTCATGAATCACCCTGTATTTAAAGAGATATTTGACATTGTTTTTAAATCAAGATGCATTTTTTAAATTAATTTATCTTAGAATATCATAATTTACTCTATTTCTCGTAATGCAAGAAAAGTGTTTGATTTAGTTTTAAGAGGGTGATCTGATTTCAAGGCCAGTAATATTATTAATATTTACCGAGAATTTTTGCATTTGATGTGCATCATTCACTCTAAGACCTAGATCTGAATATGAACAAAATCCGTCAAATATAATTTAGGAGAAAAATTGAGACACTGGGTGCAATAACAGTTTAACTTTACTTAAGTCGTTATTCTGGCGATGACATTATCCTAATCTTCCGTGTCTTCTCTATCCATTGTAAAAGTTGTATTTCATTTCATTTACTCTAAATGGCAGGAGAGTTCATTATGTGAAGTGCTATGCTAAATCAAAAGGCTCAAAATTCACAATACAAAAATATAATATTACACTCATGTTTAATACAGGTACATCAAGGTCTTTGGCAGTATCATGTATGTACTTACAATACTGTTTTCCAGTCATTCAGCTTTTCAATAGGACATGATATACCACCAAAAGAAGAACTTAATCTAAAAAATCGCCCTCATCTTGGCTTAAAATTATCAAAGAAAAATTATATTATTTCACTAGCCGTACCCGTGCGCTCCGCTGCACCCGGTAGAAATAAATATAAAGTAATTACATAATTAAAATAGGACATTTGATCCAGGGAACATTCGTGTTTGATAGAAGGATAAATCGTTTAGATTAGATTAGATTAGATTAGATTAGATCTTTATTAGCCGAATAGAATTACAAGCATTCATGGCGTCGTCAGTACACAAGAAAAATGACATAACATACAATATAATACAAAAATAGACTTAATTCTAAATAAATTTAACAGTTTAATATTAAGTGACATGCAAAAAAAAAAGAGAGAAAAAAAGATATATATATATATATATATATATATATAGGACAAGCTTGATCTTCAGTCTCCACTGTTCTATCTAGTATCTTCTCTTTTTGCTTTCCCCTGTCTTTTCTTCAACTCTGAGTTACCTGAAACATAAATGGTCAAGGGCAGTATCAAGAAACGTTAAATTCTAAAATTTTAAATTTAGGTATTCATTTGTGCAAAATGGCATATGTGTTAATAAAATGTTCTTTACCTCTTTTTTTAATTTTCTTATGTTAAGTTCTTTGATTTTCTGTGGAAGTTTATTATATAAATTGCTGTCTCTATGTGATATGCTGTTAAGACTTCTGATAAGCCTGTGGTAATTCAGATGTATATTTTGGGATGTTCTGGTGTCATACTCATGATAGGTTGAATTTGTTTTAAAGGAATCTATGTTTTGATGAATGAAGCACACTGTTTCTAAAATATATATGCAGGGTACAGGTAAGATTTTTAGTTCTCTGAAAATTTTTATACTTTCAGTCCGAATAGGAACTTTTTTAATGATTTTGAGTATTCTTTTTTGCAATTTGAGGACTTGTGTCACTTTTGGTGAAGATCCCCAGGTAATAATGCCATATGATAGTATTGAATGAACATATCCAAAATAGACTGATATTAAAAGTTCCATGGATGATATCTTCGCAAGGACTCGAAAAGCATAACATAAGCGACTCAGCTTCTCAGTTAGATGTTGTATATGCTTTTCCCATGTTAGACTGTTTATTATATTACTTAATTTAAATTGAATTAAAAAATTAAAATGTGATCATTTTGATCCAGAGACCACTCATTGGTCATAAAAATTAGTTTAGGAAATACAGGAAACGAATATACAGAATAGCCTATCAAGTTTTCTGTGCATAAGAATCTATTTTAATCTTGCCTGTCCTCGATTCACTCAGAAGTTACTGTGATAACATTATAGCATTATGTCCATCTAGAGAAACTACACTTTCCAATGGTGAAATAATAATTAATTATACAAATCGGTTAATTTAGCTTCCGATATTACTTCATACAAACACAGAAACATTGTCTGTAGGCTATCTTTCATATCTTTCGATTGTTGCTGTCCAAGGCCCGTTATAGACGAAGTCATTTGTTTTTTATTTCATTACATGGCCTTAGATGGCAGTTATTTTAATTTTAAAACTCATTCATCTCATTAAATATCAGTCCTATCAAAATTTTTCAGGGAATAAAACTTATCGCAAATTATTTTTAAAGAAACTTTTGTTATGTAACATTTTTAACAAAAATCAATAATAAGCGAGATATTTCGATTTATTTAATTCAGGCCTCCTTATAACCCCCCTTTTAAATAATGTATTTTGAATGCCATATAGCCTAAAATCTAAGTTACAACGAACTTAATTTATATTCCAATTTTCATCGAAATCGGTTCAGCCATTATCGCGTGAAAAGGTAACAAACATACAGACAGACAGACAGACAGACAGACAGACAGACAAACAAAAATTTCAAAAAAGCGATTTTTCGGTTTCAGGGTGGTTAATTATATATGTTAGGACCAATTATTTTTGGAAAATCGAAAATTACCAGAAAAATTTCGGCTACAGATTTATTATTAGTATAGATTATTGAAATTCTGAAACCAGGAAATGCATGTTCTCTTCAAAATACTTTGAATTCTGAAGCAGTGCTGGATGAAAATCATTCTGAAAGTGAAATCAGTGAACATGAATAAAACTATTTGACACTATAGTAGAGGAGTTTTTATTTGTAGCATAGTTTCAAAACTGATTTTCTTAATACATCTTTATTTTTGTTATTATAAATTTAAAACAAATGTTATTTTGTTTCTATAGTATATTTCAATAAAAAAATATAAGGGTTTATCGGCTAAATATTCTTATTTTGTATTATTTTGATAAGCTGAAGACTTAATGTACTATTATTTCTTATTATTAATTCAATAAAGTTCGTGTATGTCAGTGAAATAACACTTTTCTACTGGTTTTAATGCCTAAATACCGGTACTCCTATTTAAGAAATTTCAGACCTTCTATGCAATAACGATTTTTTTTTTTTTTTCATTTCATTTATAATATTCCATAGATCTTACACTAGCCAATGAAGCTATAAGATGTGGGACAAGAAAAAATTTTTCAAGTTTACAATTACAATTTTTACAATTTTACAATCATCATCATCATCATCATCATCATCATCATCATCATCATCATCATCATCATGTCTTCATGAGTGCAATGTATACCCCCAGTTGTGGTACACTCAGGAAAGTCTCCAATGAACTAAATGGTCTATCCTTCTCAGCACTAGCGACCTCTATGAGTCATGCTCGTAGAGTCCTTGACCTGCTATTGCACAAAAATAATTGTGGATCTTGAGTTCAGAACCGAACATTTCCACCAGATGAAAAATAATTTTCACCAGAGATGAAATTTTTTTAAATAGTTTCTGTAGGTTTAGGGATGCAGGTTCCTGAATAGTATACGAAATTTGTAAAACTCCATCATTTCAGTGAGAAATAACATTGCAAAACAGGTATTTTGAACCAAAATCAGATAAAGTCCGTTTCATACTAGTGAGAACTTTCCAACACTTTGTGCATTGCAGTGAACAATCCAGTGTTTGAATTGATACAAATGTAGAGGGGGGAGGGAATTTCTCGTTGACATATTATTTTTTATATAGGCCTAATTTATAATACATTCGGTTTTAAAATTTATTGTTATAATGTTGTGCTGTATTATTTTTATTCTATTATCTCCTTGTTTTTCGCATGTCTATTTCTCGCGTAGGTATTTTATTCGTCCAAATACCTCATAATGAATCAAATTTGTATAACTATTCAAAAAGTATCAAGTGTTAGGTTTAAAAGTGAACATCAATATATTTAAAAAAATACACTCATTTCCTCTATGATCAAGAAGTTTTCATTACTAAATGTTAGTTGATTACTGATTATATAATATTAAATTATTTCTTTAATATAGTACAGTACCAATATCACAATTAAAAAGAAAGGTATTTTGTGAAGTTAAATAAAATAATTATTTACTACTACTTATACTACTGTATTACTACTACTACTACTACTACTACTACTACTACTACTACTACTACTACTACTACTACTATTGCTACTAGTACTTTGGAAAATATTTGGAAAACACTTTCCAAAGCTTGATGAGCTATAAACGTCCCAGTTCGTAGTTTGATTCAAATTCAAAACAACAACCACTACTACTATTACTACTTGTAATCATCTTCCATACTTCCATAACAGTGAGATCATCATCATCTAGGGTTACCATCTGTCTGGCATAAGGACGACATCATTTTATCCTGTCCGGCAGGAATTAAAAAAAAAAAATTGAAATGTCCGGCATTTCACATTTCAACTAGAATTAATATGAATATTGAATAATGTGCGATATTATGCATAGAATATCTAAACAAATGTTGAAAACTTATGAAAGAATTTAACTGCTTTCAATAGTTGAAGCTGGAGCACATAAAAAAACATAAAATATGATGACCTATTGACATGCATTGAATTCTTACACTTTAAAAATGTCACTACTTATGATTCTAAGCTATTTTATCAATTTTATTCTTCATTATACAAAGATATACCAATCAAGTTAATTTGGACAAAGATTTAAGTTTAGATAAATAATGGTGCAAATTCTTCAGTTCCAATAGTTCTGCAAGCACTGAAAATTTCTCAGAACTCTTAAAAATATGTCAGTACTCAATTCTATTTCTTTATCCCAAGTCACAATGGAAGTGCTGAGAGAGTATTTTCCAACGCGGTATTTTCCCTAATATCTGCTCAATGGACAAAAGATCGAAATTACATGTTAACAGAGACAGTCGGAGGTATCGTCATGGTGAAATATAATTTCAATCACATGTCCTGTGAACAGTTCCATAGTTATTTGATACAAGATAGAAGTTTGTCTCTTCAGGCTCTTGTGCACAAAGTGGGCTCCACCAATAAGTAGGGTACAGATGTTACAGTAGTGAGAAAACTAAGGTGAGCCATTGTTTTTATCTTTAATTTTATTCATACCAATGTCCTCTCATTTTAGATTCCAGGTCCTACTGTAGAATTTCTTATCATTATCATCATCATCATCATCATCATCATCATCATCATCATCATCGTGGCTGACGAGAAAGACGCATCTTGTTAGCCACGCATAATCATTATAGAGCTCTGTCATTATACTGGGTGTTCAGTTCAAAGTGTGTCATGGCTCGCTGTATGTCGTCATGTGGCTAGTCGATGAGCCTAGAGAATTCGATCTTCCTACACTTCCGCAAAGGCGAATTACCTATGTGGTAGACAAGTTGCCTAGCAAGTACGGCGTTCATTCTGAAGAGTACGTACCGATACGTACGGTAATGCTGGTAGTGGCAGGAATGTGAACTGTTTAGAAATACGTAGTCTACAGAGGTGAGTTTTTTTTTTCTTACTGTCGGGATATGGGGAGAGAGTCAAAACGATTAGTTACGTATTTGTTGACATTAACTTCGACGGTCAACATGGACATGGAGCATTTGATTTGTATTGTGGAATGTTGCCGTACGCAACCGATGATAACAAATACCCTGCATACGACTTGCCCGAGCAAAACACAGTTCGAAAGAGGTTATGGTAGCACACAGACCGTACAGACCGCCATTTGTTGCTACGACGTTCAAGTTATACCGTACACGTTCTCAAGCTCAGATTGAACGCCTTAAATATAGGTAACTTCTCTGACATAAAAGCTGAAACTTGCTTCAAATCGCTGACTCACAACAGTGACGTCATGACACATTTTGGTCCACACCTGTGGAGTAACGGTCAGCGCGTCTGGCTGCGAAACCAGGTGGCCCGGGTTTGAATCCCGGTCGGGGCAAGTTACCTGGTTGAGGTTTATTCCGGAGTTTTCCCTCAACCCAGTACGAGCAAATGCTGGGTAACTTTCGGTGCTGGACCCCGGACTCATTTCACCGGCATTATCACCTTCATTTCATTCAGACGCTAAATAACCTAGATGTTGATACAGTGTAGTAAAATAACCCAATAAAATTAAAAATTAAAAGACACATTTTGAAATGAACACCCAGTATATCTCTGTTATTTTTGTCTATGTTATATATGACGTTCTCGAGCAATCGAATTACGTCACAACAAAATCGCCAATAGGAGATGAGAACGTTGCAACTCATTTTTTTTATTCTGTGAATAATGGCGACTGTCGCTGTGAGGTTTAACCTGTGGGTTGGATTATTTATATCGTATATTTTTGTAAGTATCTTATTACCATCATTATTTTACTTGTGTAAAATTTACGCGAATAAAATTTGTGTAAAATTTACGCGAATAAAATGGCACAAATGTACGTATTAGTATCTTATATTGTAAAACATCATATTGTAGTTCTAACCTCAATGTGTCAGAAACCAAAATAACAATTGAAGACCTCCCCGGAAAAAGGCTATAATATCAAATTATTGAAATGAGTGACTTGGGTGAAGGAAAGCTATTTTGAAGCATTCATTTAAACAATAATTAATTTATTGTAATCATTAGCAAAATAAACTTGTAAGCTATCCTTGATTAATCAAATGGTTCTGCTAGTAAATATTAGGTCTAAAAAATATACTTACCCCTGAAATTATTTTCCTTTCTTCTGAAACTTGAATTACAGTTTTGTTGGTTACATACTTGGCTATCCCTATTCCGGGAAGGTCTTCAATTTTGAAATTACAGCGAACACACAAGTTGAATGTTCTAATAGGCTAATTAACTTTGTGACTGTGTAGGTCTATTTGTATTTTATTATTTCTTCTAATTTAAATAGCCTAGATGTGAATTTATATCGGGGGCATATCGGGGATCCTTTATATCCTCCGTCTCTATTGGAATTTAAGAACTTTTTCTAGCAAGTAGGACTAATTCTGTGTTTCTTCACAGGTAACCAAAGTATTAGCTGAATTTTCAGCAGAAGATTGCTGGTCACTTGGACTGAATAAAGCAAATTTATTGTGTTCCTCATGTGACAGTTTATCTACATTTGATCTCGATATATTGAAGTAAGTTTCAACATGAATTACAGATACCGTAGAAATCACGGATCTTTAATCAATAGCTAGAGGATTAGATAATTACCTATAAGTACTGGTTTTGGTTTTTAAACAACAAAATAGAACTTCTTATAGCTATATAGTTGGTATTTTTCCAGAGAAGCTACACCAAAGGCGGCACAATTTTCTTGTGTTTCACTGGCTACTGTTAGAGGTATACTTCTGGTGATTACTAATTAAACACGTGGTTTTAATTTGCAGCCACAAATACTTTCAACATAAAAATAGTTTGATACTTACTTGTTTATTCTAATGCACTGTTGTAACCTCTGCCCACTTTTTACTAATTACTAACATAACATGCGACGAATTACTAGGGAAATGCTGAGTGTCCCTAAGCATTGCGTCCTATACCTTTCGAGTGTTATATTTCTAACAATGGGAAGCAAATACTGTGTAAACAATTTAGAATCTACAAGGGTGACGACCAGATGTCTCGTTTTTAACGGGACTAATAGGACTACCCATTTTTTCATCATATATCCCATTGTCCCGACAAATTATTAATCGGACATCAAATGTGTCTTTTTTTCCGACTATAAATAAATCAATGATTTTGTTCACGTAATTACAATTTTTAAATGTTGTTTGGTTCAGTTTCTATTTTATCTAGTATTCTATTGAGGTATAATTTTTAACGCTTGCTCGGACATTTGACTAAAAAATGTAGGTGAGTGTAAAATTGTGGAGATGTTTTGCATTGGCTATACCAGACACATGTACTGCTGTTGAACAAATCATTCTCAAATGTAAATTCTCTGGACTGATGAGAAGAACAATTTTATAATAGAAATGATATAAGCAATATTGTCAAGACTCATTTTAGGATCTTAGTTGTAAATAATTTCATAATCTGTTGTTAAGTAATTCCAAAATATGTTTCTTATTCTGAAGTCAGCAGTTCATATTCTGTTGATGGTTAAAATGGTCACCGGAATTATCACCTTCATTTCATTTAGACACTAAATAACCTAGATGTTGATATAGCGTCGTAAAATAACTCAATAAAATAAAAATAAATTCATGTGTGTTATTAAAACATTTTTTTAGTAATTGTGAATTTAGTACGAAAATACATTTAGTTTAAACAGTTACTTTGCGTAAAAAAAAATTGAAAATTCTTCTGGATCAAAAATAATCTGTAAGTCCAGGTATGTAATAATAAAACAAAAATATTCTGGGCTCTGAGAAAAAAATCAGTATTTCGTTCAGTACCCCCGAGCTTTGATCACAGCAGAACATCTATTTGGCATTGAATCCACAAGATTTTGCAATCGCTTTGGAAAATCAGTGGTAGTCAGGGAGAAGTCAGGGAAGTTAAATTTGGTCATAGAAAGTCATGGATATCATTTTAATTCTTGAAAAGTCAGGGAAATTTCTCTGATGATGAAACTTGAGGGGAAAATTTTATGCTTTAACCTATTGTAACCCAGGTTGTGCATTTTTTTTTTCAGGTATGCGATGCAAGTGAATTCATATGGTCACTTTGACTGTATGAATGCACTCGTACTTCTGCTTCATTTATTTCAAGTTTTCATTGTTAAAGTCTGAGAAACAATACCATTATGGCTAAGCAGTGTATATTTTCCTATTATCTCATTTCTAATCTCTTCAATAATGACTACTCCTAAAATCGGAGTCAAAACTTATGGGGTGATAGTATCACTTGCTTCTTATCATGTTTTAACACTTTCCTTAAAAGGTTACTAACAGTGTTATTCTTGGCAGCCATTCAACTTTTACTCTGTTGACTTCTGATAAAAAATTGTCTTGTAATATAAATATAAAAAACAAATTGAAAATAAAAATGAAAGCTAGGAAGAGAAGAGAGGTAGGCCACTTTACTTTCTTTTTTCTGGGGAAAAAGAGGATCATCCAGAGCAGAGAGCTCAACATTCTTCAGTCACATCACTGATTGGTCAGGGAAACTTATCTTTTTATTTTATTAATTTATTTATTTTTGCAAATTGAAGTGAACACCCTGTGTTATGTTAATTGGTCACGACATTAGTGGCGAAAACATAATTTCACGCAATATTTGAAATTGAAATTATAACTGTTTAGTCATTTTACATCCAAGTTGAATTTTTTAAAGACTGTTTTGTACATGGTATGACATTGAAGCTTTGTGAGTATGCTGACTGCATTGACGATTTTCTTTTTCATTTATAGAGAACATTGTAATCAATGCTGCCATAGGGACGAAAGTGGATATACGGTGAAACGTTATGCACAAGCTCGACTGGAAGTGTGTACCTGTAAATTTGGTGCTTACCCTCAAATTCAGGGTAAATATGTTCATATTATATAATATTTTAATTTTGTATATTTAGTCATATGTTGTATTCTACTGTGTTTAGAAATTGTAGATTAAAAATTCCTACTTTTTTGTACGAGAAATCTGGCAATTCTAAATATTTCATCTGTACTTTATCTAAGTTGATCAAATATTATAACTAGAGACGAGAATTTCATCCAAATACATGTTTTTTATAGGAACATAGGACATAGCTCAAACTTAGTATTTATCCATCTCACTACTTTCCGGTTCCAAATATGTATACTTTTTCTGTGAATGTTTGCATATTTTGGCCTTTTTGGAGTTAAAAACATGCATAAGCTTAATGAATATTTAAGCGATTTTTAGCATAATCATGCATATAGTATATTGAGATTAAATGCATGTTTTATTGGTTTTGAGTGGACATTTCAGTTACTCGATTTTTATGAGCCTCATTTTAGCTTCAGGAATCAGGACTGAAAAAGGAAAAGGAAAAAAAAACTAAATAACAGAAAAAGGTTCATTCAAGTTTTCACCCATAACTTCTTGCGATATAAAGAGATCATTCTCTGCCTACAAAAACATAATGACTGACAAGAGCAGGAACCTTAGTTGTTAACTGTGCAAAAAAAAAAAAATAAAGTGAAATAAGAAATTTGGAACAAAAAATTAATGTGCATGTTTGAATGTATTTTTCGCTTGATCATGCATGTTTCATAGTTTGATAGTGCATAAATGCATGCATATTTTGGGATGAAATTAAATTCTCGTCTCTAATTATAACTATACAGTTGTTAGAGTGAGTTAACATTTCGTTATGTCAAGAAATGGATTCGGAACACCTCAAAATCTGTGCTTCAGTGGCTGGCCATGATAATATCTTTGAAAAATATTGGAGTGCAAGAGGTCAAATGACTTTATTGTCAAACGCCTGGCATTAGAAAACAACAACATTTCGTTATGTCACAGGTTGAAATGTAGCAGGGTAGCACTATTAAAGGTGAAATTTTGAGAGGAATACTTAAAAATTATGTGAAAGTCATATTTTGACTTAAAAATATAGGTATGTATGAAGCGAGGTAAAATGAAAGAAATGCAAGCAATAAACTGTACGAAAATATATACTGTATTGTATAACTCTGTAAATAAACAGATTGCTAGGAAAATTCAGTCCTCAAAGCAAGAATACTGAACTTTTTCTTCGTTTGAAGCTCATAATTAATTACCATTTGGTTATAACACTGATATTGCTGCATTCCTTTTAAAATTTTTGTGGAGTTCGTATGTAAGACGTAGATTGATAAGTCATTATTGAAGTAGGTCATTGTCATAACAAATGCATGCATCTGACAAATGAAAGTTGTGACTGAAATATAGACCTTACATAAAATAATTACATAAAATATTTCGTTTCAAATTTATACTGTATTGTGTTTGGTATAAAAATAGAACTGCAAATGGCTACATGAATCCTGAAAGGTTTTGGTTGTGTATCGCAAGCATGAAGTAAAAAAAAGAAAAAATGGCATTATGTACAGTAGAAGCTCAATATAACGTGGTTATTGGGGAATATAGGAATATACTTTATCCTGCATTAACTGCAGTATGTCGGAAGGTGATCTGTACAGTGACAAAACTTCTGAGTTTTTGTTCTTCTTTTATCCATCCACTAAGTGTTCCTTCTGGGATGCCACACTCACGTAATAAACCTACTTATGACGCCCCGTTCTTCATACTATCAATTATTTTGAGCTATCACTCCCTGAATATGCTTTCCTTTTCTGATACATCTCATGTGCACTGAACTCAATTCAATGCTAAGTGAATGTACGATATGATTAAGACTGTACACATGTGGACAAGGGGGTGAGGGTTGTTGCTTTCAATTGTTTGCTAGTGATTAGAGAAGCAAGCCTAAAAATATAACACTATGTCAAGGGAGTTTTCTGAGAAAATAGCCAAAATCAGCTGCTGCAGAGTCAACTCTGCATAACTAATTTTAAACCGTTAAGAATTCTGTGCAGTTTACAAAATTGTTCAGATGATTGAAAATATTTGGTCATGCGGAATTACAGTAATAAAGGGCTGGAAATGGCATGGGATTGTTCCCTCTTAACTTGAGATAGAGTTAGTGATAAATTGCAATACAGAGTCGTATGTTGATTACAGTATTTAGGCTACTCGAATATTTTACATATCCCAATTTTTTATCCTAAAATCCAGAAAAAATTACTGGCGAATATAATATGCACTTGTACTAATAACCACTCAAGATTAAAATTATATTATCAGGACAGAGTATAAAGACAACCTTTATTTTTAGCTCTACATCACATTCAACCTCACTTGCAATATCAGAACTGGAACTTCTGGTCAGCAGGTCTGGGTTGATGTCAGAACATTGATTTCGACAATGACTAACATTATGTCATCCATTCATCAGTAATTATTGCTAATTCTTTTCGCTTTATAAAGATGCGTGTTTGTTAAAAGTTGTGTATACATAAAATCTCAGAATAAAAGAAAAAGTGTCAGTAAGTCATTACCATAGTTAAAAATAATATTCATATTAATAATAACTGGCAAAAAATGAAAACATTAAATTACGAATCAAAGTGCATAAAAGACGAGAAAACACAAACCCGCATTGGTTGCTTCTGTCAGCAGTTTCCCAGTATCTCGTAGCATAAATAGAACAGTCATATAAATTTGTTCGAATCTGGATGCTTGCATGCGAATATAATATAATACGCACCCCAGTTTTCAAGATGGCATTTTGTCAGAAAAAGGTGCATATTATAATCACGTAAATACTTTAACTGAATTTCTACAATTAAGAATTTCGATGATATTGATGTCTTTTCATGAGGAACATACATCTCACTGTTATATCTCTATTCGAGGTTTTGGACCATGCTATATCAGGCTTTTACTGCAGTTTAATATTTGTATGACAAGCAAATACTAACTGGAAGATAACTAAATTTAATGTTGTTGCAGTTTTACTTTATCTTATGTTGTTTTCTATATAGCATTCGTCAAAAGTGACAGACCAGCCAAGTTTCCCAATCTCCAAATCAAGTATGTCAGAGGTCTTGATCCTATAATAAAGTTAATGGATAAGGACGGAAATGTTCAAGATGTAAGTACTACATACTTAAATTTCTTTTATTATACTTGTTTTGACACATTTTGTAGTTCCCTGACCTTCTTCTACTTTTAAAAAAATCGTAATTAGTTTTGCAATTACTCTTTTCTTAAATGCTTCCATTTCTAAATAGTTGGGTAAAATTTAGCATTTGCTTTATTTGCTTTAAGAACATTTGGAATGGTATGAGAAACTTAAAATAAACACTTATGACTAAACTGCTGATTTTCAGATCTTAAAAGCTGTGTTAGATGCCTGAATTAAAGTGACACTATTAGAGGATAAGCCAAATAGGCCTGGGCCCACTCAAAAAATTAGTAAACTTTGTTTTTTCTTCTTTAAAAATAAAGAATTCCAAATTCCTTGAAATGAGCAAAGCAAAAAACAACATTCATATAAATGAATTGTCACACCTTGTTTTCTGATATTATGATAATATTCATATTCTGTTTGTTGCAGAATTACAGTTTTAATATACAAAAACAATTAAGTTTAAAGTAACCCACCTAAAGTATCTAAAGTATTTTTCTTAAAACCATCACTGCATAATAGGCATCGTTGATGTTCTGAAATACTAGAAATAGTTCTTGCATGTGTTATAAAAACATTGTAAATTAGAAAAAAAAACAACATTCATTTAACAGGATATTATCTAAAATTGAAAAAAGATGGTCATCCAGTATACTTCCTGATTATGGTTGGTTTCTTGTTACCGGTACACTCTTAGGTCTAGCTACAGACGAAAGTTTTTCCAGAAAATAATTCTAAAATTTTAAGTATATGTTTTTTGTAATTATGCTTATGCAAAAGGAATTAATTTTAGTGCCTAAAATTGTGCGATATCATATTTGTATTCTGCACATGCAGTTGAAATGTACCATTTAGAATGCTTAATGTTGCGAAATTTTCATTGCAGAAGTAAAAATATGAAAAAAAAAAAATTGTGTTATTAAAAAAAATATTCAGATTTTCTTGGAAAATGGTGATTGGATGTTTTGGATTTCAAATTCGTATTTAGGGCACACGAATTAGTAAGAATTAGTTATTTTGGGATAAAAAAATTAAAATTTGTTGTTCACTGTTACCATAAAAAAGACACACACAAATGTACTGTACCGTACATCAAAAAAAGAAGATACACCTTCGTTTTCTGGGTTGCACAGAATGAACATTCTTTATAGTCAAAAAAAGTAAGATATTTTACTTTACACAAATCTGGCTTTTAGTTATAGCTCCCTGTGAAGCTGATTTGAATAATTTCAAGGGAAAAATTGTTCTGGGGCCGGGTATCGAACCTGGGACCTTTGGCTGAGCATGCCAATGCTTTACCTACTGAGTTACCCAGAAACTCCACCAGGCCCAGGCTCAATTATTCCCTTTATATCCACATACCTCAAGTGAGTTGTCAGATTTATATAATGCATGTCACTATTTGTTAACAGGAAACCACAAACTAAGTCACACAGAGCTTGGTGTGAACTCAATGCTGGGTCTCTGACGTCAACCCACTTGACGTATGTGGATATAAAGGGAATAATTGAGCCTGGCCTGGTGGAGTTCATGGTTAGCTCAGTTGGTTTAGCGTTGACGTGCTCAGTCAAAGGTCCCAGGTTCGATCGCAGCCCTGAAACAATTTTTCCCTTGAAATTATTCTTATTTTACTTTATTTATAAATTATATGATTTACGTAGATTATGAAAGCATTACTATCATTCAGTTAGACCTTAAGTTATTGCTTCTGTGGAAATTCACTCAAGAACGAGAGGGGTTTACAAAGAGTGACTGTTAATCTTTTCAGAAATAAGGACTTTCTACCTATGATGTCATCTGGTCAAATAGGATAAAAATTTAAATTAAAATCGCAACAAGAAGTATTCATAACTGTATGTTATAATTAATTTTTCTTAGAAAATCACATTTCTTTCCATATCAACTATACTGCTTCATTTGTTAGCTTATTCTATGCAATACAAAAATCACGAAGAAAATTGTTAATTCGATTTAGATTGGATGACTATATTGTGTGTTTTAATTTCAAATGAAGATCCAATAATTTTTACTACAAAATATGTTTTATGTGCATCATTCCCTTATAAATTTATTCATAGATACCTATGTGAATGCATTATGTGAAATTCAATAAAAAAATTGTTATTACTGTAAAGCGAGATGACTTGATACGCTGGGGTGACTTGATACACTGGGAGGACATGGTAATTTAAAAGATTATTCAACATAGGAAGCAATAAAGTACATAAAAAAGTGGAAGTAGGAGAATTTGCATACTAATCTACATACAGTAGAATTCCTCATGTCCGGCAACTGTGGGACAAAGCCAGTGGCGAATAACTGATTTTGCCAGATAATTGGAAAATACGTTTATAGGTTATGTAAAGACATACTGTACTGCACAAACATTTTTTTTCCATGAAATTGAGTGATTTTTATATAGATATTTAAAAATAAAGTTTTGAAATACGTACAATGTTTATTTTTAGTACTGAATACGGTAATGTACATTCATCTTTTCATAATTATTGTAATACATAATAGCATAAAAAGCCTACTAAACGTTTTCGTAACCTTATGACAATTTCAAATAGCGGCCATGTGACGTGAAGAGCAGTGTAGCCAACGTCGCAACTATGAAGATGAAGTAGAGCTTGATAATGTGAACCTCTTTAACACATCTCTAATGTATTTTTGTTTATATATACTATCTAACACTCAAATGAAACTTTTACGTGCTTTAGGAACAGAAAATTTCACACTTACCTATTTAGACTCATCCAACACTCCTTCGAAATGGGCGAGTTCAAGTGGTAAATTTAAAGATATCGTCTCTGCGCACTGTCTGCAAAGCCCAAGTGACAGTTTACTGATGCTACCCAACTGATGCTTCTGAAATCAGAAGTAAACACTGAAATGCTGAAACAATTGTCTTTAGAGACAATTAATATTAGGTACCCTCCACAAAACTGGCTTCATTTATACACTGAAGGATCCTTCATCTCCAGAGAACAAGGTGCAGATGTTATGTGCTGTCTCTTCTCACTTTATAGATCTCTTAGATATGGAACAACAAGTTTTGATGGTGAAATCATTGCAATAAGTGAAAGTCTCAGGAATCTTCTATGCCACATCAATAAATTTAAGAATGTAGTTATATTGTCAGACTCCAAAGCAGCTATTCTGTCAATACTCTCTAAATAAACACCTTCATCTCAAACAGCAGAAATAAATAAAATGTTCTCTCAATTAATATCACTCAATAAAAGAATTGTATTCCAATGGATACCATCCCATTGTGGAATCCTGGGAAACGAGAAAGCGGATGCTTTAGCAAAGAAGGGTAGCACTGCTACTTACAGACCTGTTACTAAATCTACGTATTACTCTGTGAAAAGATTTATTAAATCTACATACTTAGACTTCAACAAACAAAATTTGATAACACAATCCCAAGGGAAAAAATGGAACTCTCTGCATCAAAATCCACAGTTAATTCCCGATTTACCACGAAAATCGTCTGTAGCTGCATTTAGATTGGCAACAGGCCATAATTGTTTGGCCAAACACCTGCATATAATTGGAATATATCAGTCCCCTAACTGTCCATTGTGCAACTCAAACCAAGAAATGGATTCGGAACACCTCAAAATCTCTGCTTCAGTGGCTGGTCATGATAATATCTTTGAAAAATATTGGAGTGCAAGAGGTCAAATGACTTTGTCAAATGCCTAGCATTAGAAAACAACAACACATAACGGGGTTTTCTGTCTATGTTTTCACGCGTGAACAATGTGAAGAGTAAACAATGTGCAGTATGTGCGATCCACGAAAACCACTTACATCTTCATCCAACTCTTTCCTTTCACATGATTAACTTTTTTTCTGGCCTAGCCAAAAGTGCCGTTGTTTTGGTATTGCTGGTTATTTAGGTGCCGGATACGAGGAATTTTACTGTAGTTATCCATTATTGTCCCATGCAAGTGAATTGCAACTAACTGGTAGTTATGAATTCTAAAGACAACACGTTTTTAAAGCAATTTTTGGGGGAAAAATGGCTTGCTGTCTGCGCTTAGAAACTAGGTATGTATTTGAATATATTTTGCAGACATTATAATTTGGTATGGGTTTAATTGAAATCGCATTTTCATTATTGCTATCTGCCCTGGTCAGTGATATAATCATCTTTAAAATATAAAATTACATCAAATAATGTGACTTCTCATGACAGTAATAATTTGATGTCAACATTTTAGTCCATCATTTAATTTAGAAATCACCAAGTTGAGACCTCATCCTATGCCATATTGATAGTAAGTTCCAGATATTAATAATAATAATGAAACTCAAAATATGCCATAAAAATATTATTGAATGCTTTCAGGTACTTGCTATTGATAAATGGAACACAGATTCAGTGGAAGAATTTCTGAAAACACATTTGCTGTCTGATGATGAAGAAAATACTGATTATTTAAAAACAAATATGGTATGATGAATGATATGTGTTATGTATTAATAAAATCGAAAATATGGTGCAACACTGAGCAGTGTTCGGAACTCAGAGGCAACTTCAACTTACATTCGATTCCTTAAAGTTACAGATATTCACACATATTACATTCAATTGTGATACATTTTATACGATTATTTTGAATTTATTATTGAGTGTACTTGTGTCTTCATTTTTGACAAAGTCTTGTTCATTTAAACGCATATGAAATACATAATGGTAAAATGATTCATTATTCATGCTGTTTTCTTTGTCAATTCATTGAATTCATCAGTTGAATGTTAGTGTACAATAAAAGTTGAAGACTAAAATTTTGAGTTTTAAAACTAACCTTTTAGAATCTGCCAAATGAACATTTATTTCCTTTGGCCTATTTTGAAAATTGGCGCTTCTCCTCTCCTCTTCTTCCACTTCCCCCCTCCCCCCCAAAAAACTCATTGGTTTGTGTTCTATGTCATATGGCATTAATGACTTTGTGTTTAGTTTACACTTTAAAACATGATATCTTTTACAGGATCCATGGCCAAGTTTGCATGTACATTTATTCATTCATTCATTCATTTTACTTACCTATTTACTTGTTTATTTATTTGTTGATTCATTCCTATCATGGAACTTCTTTTGAGTAAAATGTATGTGGTTGCCAGAGCATTGGATCATTTTCTGTGTATTGTTCGTCATCTTAATTATATTTTTCCTGGACAGTGGATTGGCCATGTTAGGTCTATTACATGATCTCCATGTCCACCAGATCCTAATCCATTGGATTTCTTTTTATGGAGACTTTTAAAGTGTTCAGCTTGTGCTACTTCAGTAAATGTTATGGAGACTGCAACACCGTACTGTTGATGCATGTGTAACACTTTGCCAAATACATGCAATGTTGAATTGTGTATAATAGTCTTGATGTAGAAGTGAGTAGACCTGTATTGAGATGAATGACAGGACTAAGAAACATTCAACATTCGGTTCATTTAGACTTTATTTCGGAAATGCTTTGATAAAGACCAATTGTTTTATGAACTTTTCATCATTTTTGTATAAAAACCATGTCCCAAAGTTTACTGCAGTCGGCCTGGGTGGCGTAGTCGGTAGAGTGCTGGCCTTCTATGTCCCAGGTTGCGGGTTCGACCCCAGGTCGATGGCATTTTAGTGTGCTTAAATTGACAGACTCATGTCAATAGATTTACTGGCATGTACAAAATTATGGCACACCGGTGATGCTGATATGACATTAGCATTGTTAAATAAAACATAATTTACAATTTACGTGGTTTTTCCATGATTCAGCTTAATTTTTATTAATACAAACTCTTTATGGCATTTAAAAGATTATTAATTTGAAAATTGGTGGTTCTCTATAATTTCCCGTATCAAGTGTCTATGAAGTCAATCATAAAATCAAAATCTAAAAGCAACACATTCATTCATTCATTCATTCATTCATTCATTCATTCATTCATAGTGTTCTGCCCAGGAGCAGGTCTTTCACTGCAAGCCCAGCATTCTCCAGTCTTTCCTATTTTCTGCCTTTCTCTTAGTCTCCGTATATGATCCATATATCTTAATGTCGTCTATCATCTGATATCTTCTTCTGCCCCGAACTCTTCACCCGTTCACCATTCCTTCCAGTGCATCCTTCAGAAGACAATTTCTTCTCATACAGTGACCCAGCCAATTCCTTTTTCTCTTCCAGTCTCAACACCATTCTTTCTTCACCCACTGTTTCCAACACAGCTTCGTTTCTTATTCTGTCTGTCCATTTTTACACGCAGTTAAATTCCTTCCTTTTTTTCTATTAATTGTTTTATCACAAATATAGGATCTGGATGAGACATTTGACAGAGTAGATTGCAATAAACTTATGGGAATCCTGAAGAAAACTGATGTGGATTGGAAAAAGAGGAGACTAATCAGTAATCTTTATATGAAATGAGTCAAAGTCAGGATAGGAGAAGAAATCTGAGAGAGAAGTGAAATGGAGAGAGGAGTACGACAAGGATGATCTTTATTACCTACCCTGTTCCATATCTATTTGGAGGATTTGGTGAAGAATTGTTTTCAGAACATGGCAGGGATGGTAGGAGGAGGAAGAAGAATAAAGTGCATAAGATTTGTGATTATATAGCATTGTTGGAAGAAGAGATGATACTCAAGGACATGCTACTGGAGCTAAATGAAAGCTGTGAGCTATAAAGGATAAAGATAAATACAAACAAGACGAAAACTGGTTATCGGAAGAAAAATAAAGAGGTAATTATGCGAATTCGAAATGAGGCAATGGAACAAGTGGACAGCTCTAATTGCTTGGCCTTATCACAAGCTGATGTATTCTAGCTTATAGGGATATAAAATGAAAACAGGCTATTACTATAGATTCCAGCTCCAGCATTCAAGTGTCCAGCTATTTTGGATCCATCAGTGTAGATGTGTACCCAATTGGATCCTGGGTAGAGTGGACATAACTGCTTAAATGAAACCAGCTTCTTGTGTCATTAATTGAAATGGATCAACGCTACGTCATGAACAGATTGCAGCATCCACTCACAGAAATTCACTTGAGTGGCAGGAACCCCTTGCTGTAATCAATGAAACATTGTCACATTTTAAGGATAAAAGTGCAGCATTTTCAGTCCTCTTAATGCTGATCTTTGTGACATTTGACATTCTTGTGTGAAGATTTTCTATGACTTAATTGTATTCTTGCCTGAATATCTGTAAGTTTACCCGATGTGATTCTTGCATTCAGAAAAGTGGACATCATTTTGAACATAAGCTTTGATAAAAGGTAAGATCAACATAACATTTTCTTCATTATTTTTACTGGAGTATAGACCTAAATCACTGCTATTCACCATTGATTCATTTTTCTCCCGTCCGAACTCCCCATTAAACATGACCACTTCGATCGATTTTGTAATGTCGGAATGTCCCTGAGCCTCCAGAATTTGCTATGTGCATTTAAATAAATTTTTCAGGAGAAAGAAAAACACATTATCACTTTTAATTCCCTTGATTTTCAAAGCTACTTTCGGTATAATTTCATCATTTTTCATGCTGCTGTTTAGTCAATTGTCCAAAGACAGGTCTGAACCTCGCAAGTAATACCAGGAGATAATGGGGTAGGGTGACCAGTTTCTTTCCCTCTCCATTGCATACATTGCTGACTAGCTACATATTACACTAATCAAACTTCAGATGCATATAAACAATTATTGTTCTTCCTCTGGCACATATCGTCAAGTAGATGTACTGTCTGATCACAGTCTACTATATACAGTCACGAAGCTTGAGTTTTGAGGGTGCTGGAAACAATAGACTATGACGGTACTATTTTGCATTGCCTCTAATGAGGCGAAATTAGCGATCCTAGTGGTGAGCAACTATCTAATGTTTGCATATATACTAGACTGTGGTCTGATAATAGATGTATATATCAGCCAGAACCTCAATCAGAGATAATTTTTCATGTAATGATTACAATTATACCGAAAGTAGCTTTGAAATCATGGGAATAAAAAGTGATGTTTTTCTCTTTCTCCTGAAAAATCTGTGCACTGTAGAATAACAATGGCAGGGAAAACTGAAATCTTTTAAGAAAACTTGTCCAACTTCTGCTTAGTTCACCATAAATCCCATAAGGTCTGCCAGGTATCGAACTTTCCTTTGGACACAGTATAGAGAACATACAGTAAAGACACCTAAGCCATTTTGTGGGAACAAATTCTGAGTGTGCATGTCACGAAATCAGGTGTATTATCTGGAGCCTCCACCAGATGGATCTCCATCTACGACAGGCTGGCATAATTTAATATTAACTGAAAACATTCATTACTCATCTTTTAACAATTTTAAAGACATGAGGCAAAGGAATGGCAATATAACCATAATAATAATTACTTCCGTATGCAATGATCATGAAAATATTCACTAATTGACGCTAACGTTCAAGTCACTGTTTGAGGCTTATGTTGGTAAAATTGATCCAAATACAACATAATACATCATGGCGTCCGTTGCGGTGAAGTGCGAACATGAACGTCAACAATGGATATAAGTATTCTGACTTCCTAATGACATAATACTAATGATAGATAATATACATACAAGATTATTCGTATTTCTGACCAATAAAATAAATAAATAAATATTTTACTAATATTTTGATAGTGGTTTGATACTAGCGACATAGTTGGATTCATTGAGAACTAGACCTTACTGAGCTTGAATTTAGTACCAACAACATTAAAGGTGCCGACAAGAGTTGTCCCTACTGATTCTTCTTATACTATGCTTTGGACAGAGACTGTAAGGTAACAGTTCCATGACAGGTCGTCAAGCATCAATAGTAAGAGAAAAAAAAACAGACTTCTAGAGGAGATAAGAGTCAAATATGATTGAATGTCATTGCCATGATGTGGGGTTACTAAGGCAGGTGCTTAAATTTGTATGGAATCTGCAAGTTCTGATGTAGCCATTGGAGATATTCAATGACAGTTTTAGTTTTGTTTGGCATCTGTTAACAAACTTGTATATGACATTGCAGGTTGAAACAGAAGAAACTAGTGGACATCTAATAAAAATGTAAAAATATATTTTCAATAATAATTACAAAGTCTCACATACATTTGTTTTTAAATAAATAACATGGAGCTCAATATTCAAATGAATTACATTATTTACAAAAACTCGCGCAAGTTTGCTTTCTGTAATATAATGTTTCATAATATGAAACAATTACACATTCATACATTTCATGACAAATGAACTCAAAGTAGAAAATAATTATGATGTACACTGGGTAACATAAGAGTAGCAAAACTGAGTATTCTGGTATTAAATGTGTTCTCATTCATGAACTTTTGTATGAACACTTTTAAACTTTAATAAAGATCTTGCTATCATCATCGTCATTCTGGAACAGAGATAAAGGAAATGCTTAAATAATATTAAATACCACCACCACTAATTTCTGTAGTGTGAATCTTTATAAAAATAGTAATATTACCCATTAAAGTATTAAAAATTGCGATAAACGCGTATGAAATTTTAGTGTAATTTGTATTATAGGATTAATGACAATCCTTACATTTTATAACCATTATAGAATAATTTCTGCTGGAACGGTGCAGAATTTCAGTCTTATAGTTTTCACTTTTAAAATCTTATACTGCAGCTTTTAAAATAAGATTTCATGAAAACTTTCGAAGTCTAGAGAAATATTTAATCACTTCTTGCTAAAGGTATTTAAATAGTTACTAAAATTACATTGCATTTTATCTTTTCTGAGTCACTTCAAATGTTGATAAATTAGAACTCCCAAGATTCCATCCATCGGAGGCCATACATGGTGCTATTCGGGTCAGAAGCTGATGGTCCTGCCATGCCATAAGCTAATGGTGAGAAGAGATAGAAACTGAAAGAGAAAAAAAAGAGAGAATGCAATTCAATGAAAATTCTATGAGCTGTAAACTTAAGTAACTGGATATATTTAGATTATACTTCAAACATATTTTTGTCTATTATATACAGTAAATTATGCAATGAATGAACTCTGGCTATTCCAGGAAGAGAGATAACGGGAACAGGCATCTGTCTGATCTTCCATAGGTGGTGGTGGCGGTGGTGGTGGCAGTGGCGGTGGTGTATATAATCAGTCATAATGAACCAAATCAGATGCATACCAATGAGAAGGACCCGAATTTTAATTAAATATCTTTCTTCTTCATCAATATCAGGGATTAAGCTTGCCAGCCCATTCCGTCCTCAAAGCATTTACGTCTTGTCCTTGGTCTTTCAATAGGTTGGTAGCCCATTATTAGTTTGGGGATTTTTCCTGGTTGCATTCTTTGAACATGTTGGAACCAATTAGCTTCCTTTCTTTTATTTGTTCATACAGCCTCTTCATATTTAATTCTTATTTCCAACATTGGTTTTTATCTTAAATTTACAAGGGCCACAACTCATTTACTTCCTAATTATACAATCCTTTATAACATAATGTTGTATGCCATCTTCTCACCTTCCGCAGGAACCTGGCCATTTGTTCTGAGAAGTATTGCAAGTGCTGAAAAGCTGAAATGTCTAACAAAAAATGAATAAATAAAATAAATAAATCTAAAATTGTACAGTCTGCTACATATCTCAACAACGTCATTTCTGCTAAATCCAATCACCTTTCTTCTGTCATTCTGGTGGGCCGGGTTTTGTTACCATACATTGAACAAAGTAATGTCATTGTCTTATAGAATTTCAATTGTGTGTCTTTCTTTACTTTACGTACGTCCTTATTTTAATGGTCCCACACACACATATTAGAATATTTGTTAAATAATTCACTGTTCAAGTCTTGTTGGTTATTTTTCAATGATATTTCACAGTCTTAGGCTAAACACATGATGAGACGCAGCTGATGCAGGACAAGGCAGCATGCAGATTAAGAGCGCAGTATGAGCACACTTTGGAGCAAGAGTAGCTGAGGGGAATGTGAGACACGCAGTTTATGTCGCCATTTCGAGGGGTAAACGTCTTACATTTTTTGCTCTTGAACTTAAATGTGGGGCACAAAGGCTAATTGGGATTTCTCGGTCTCTGAATGGGTCAGAAACCCTGATAGAACTGATATTTAATCCTTGCAGTAAATTTCAGTGAAGTCCAGAGGGCTTAATTAGTCAAATCCACTCTCCTCATCTTCATGCTGGGGCCCTCTGGGATCTTTTAAAATGCGAAAAAGAGAGAGAGGTGTGCGGAAAGCAACAGAAAGCTACTGCATTTATCCTTTCCCCCCCTCCCCAAAAGAACTGAAAACATGGCATGATGAATAAAATAATGCCAAGAAATATAACGAATTCAGGACTATCAGCCTGATATCACACTCGGCAAAGATTCTCCTGTGAATACTGAATCGACATTTAATATAAGATGGAAGGACAGTTGGAAGAAGAGCAGTTTGGCTTCAGAAGGAAAAAGATGTCTCGAGAAGCATAAAGAAGTCTATAGAGTATTATTATTATTATTATTATTATTGTATATCCAACAAGGGAACCCTATTTCACCCGAAGATATATTAGGGTTTTAGTTGACACTTTAGCAATTTATATGTATATACATGCTAGTGAACTAAACTAAACCTATATGAATATATAAGTTTAGAAAAATAATACATAAAATAAATAACGTTATTATAATCACTAAAATATCTAGGAATGCTTAAGTGCTATATACAGTGAATGGTGGGTGACACGAAAGTTTGTGGATTTAGAAATGACGTTGACAGAGTGGATTGGAACAAATTGATGGGGATCCTGAAGAAAACTGGTGTGGATTGGAAAGACAGAAGGCTATTCAATAACCTTTATGTGAAACGAGTCAAAGTCAGGATAGGAGAAGAAATGTCAGAAGGAAGTGAAATAGGGAGAGGCATACAAGGATGCCCTTTATCACCTATCTTGTTCAACATCTACTTGGAGGACTTAGCGAACTGTTTTCAGAACATGGGAGGGGTGATAGTAGGAGGGAGAAGAATAAAGTGCATAAAATTTGCTGATGATATGGCGTTGTTAGCAGAAAAGGAGACGATACTAAGGGATGTGCTACTGGAGCTAAATGACAGCTGTGAGCAGTATAGGATGAAGATAAATGAAAACAAAACGAAGACCATGGCTGTGGGAAGAAAATTAAAGAAGGTAAACGTGCAAATACTAAATGAGGCAGTAGAGCAAGTGGACAGCTTCAAATACTTTAAGGCCTCTGGAAAAAGAACTAAGAAAGAGACTAGTAAAGTGCTTTGTGTGGAGTGTGGCATTATATGAGGCAGAAACATGGACATTACGACGAAGTAAGAAGAAGCAACTGGAAGCATTTGAAATGTAGATTTGGAGAAGAATGGAGTGTGTGAAATGGATAGACAGAATAAGAAATGAAACTGTTGGAAAGAGTTGGTGAAGAAAAAATGATGCTGAAACTAATCAGGATGAGAAAAAGGAATTGGTTGGGTCACTGGCTGAGAAGAAACTGCCTACTGAAGGATGTACTGGAAGGAATGGTGAAGGGAGAAGAGTTTGGGGCAGAAGATATCAGATGATAGACGACATTATGGATCATATGCGGAGACTAAAACTAAAGCAGAAATAGGAAAGACTGAAAAATGCTGGGTTTGCAGTAAAAAACCTGCTCTTGGGCAGCATACTATGAATGAATGAACTTAAATATGACAGAACTTTTGCTCGATTTAAGTTCTGAATCTGATTCAGGTGAATTTAAAATGAAGATGTTAATTTGCTTCGCACTACAAAAGAAAAATAATCGATGTAAAGTGCCATATACAGGGTGATTCACAAGGATTTACAGTCCTTTATGGAGCTTATTTCCGAAGACATTCTGAGCAAAAAATGTCATATACTCATGGAGAATTCGCTTTAACTAATGATATTCTGCATGGCTTATACCATAAAAAAACCTTTTGTTAACAAACAGCTTCGATGAGTTTTTCTTCAGTTATTTAATGTACACGTGGTGAACTGTAATACTGCAAGCAGGAATCTGTGTCTTGAACATTGCATATAGCAGGCGGAAATGGGACAGGAACTGCTTCACTCTATGCATCAACCCATGTCAAACCTTGGGATTGCAGAAACCTGCACTGCCCTGCTCTGTGTTGCCTGCATCTCAACATGCACTTAAGCTAAATATATATGACGGTAGAGACTTGTCTTTCTGTTTTCTTTTCTTTTTATAATTTTAGTCCTTTTCCTTTAATGACCATACTTTTAGTTTTTTCTGCAGAAATTTTGGGGTTGCATAGACTTATTTCTTGCAGAAGGTAAGCTGCCTTTTGTAGTAAATCCTCAAAATTACCTAGATATTATAACTTGGTCGTTCGTAAAGAGGATAGTATTTTATATTATTCCATTGACTATAAAATTAGTGTTAATTTTATCTTGCCATTTTCTTATTATTTCATCCATAATGTTGGTGTCAATGGGCATCTTTGATTTACTCGTTTATTTATTTCTACCTTTTTTCTGAAATGTTTTCATGTAGGTGTATAAAGATTTTTAATTGTTTTGATTAACTGATTTGTGAAGCTTCTTTTCTTCATTATATCCCACAATTTATTTCTTACTACATAATCAAATGCTTTCTCAAAGTCTATAATTATATAAAACAAGAATTTCTTGATTATATCCTAGTCTCTTCTCGACTAATTGTTTCACTATGAACATGCTATCCATGAATGATACCTCTTTTCTAAATTACTTTTAAACTTCCAACAATTAAGTTTCAATAATAATTACATTCATATATAGGCAAGTTTTGTAAGCTGCATTTAAAAGACAAGTTCCTCTATATTTTGTTTAATTTGGATCTGTCTCCTATGTTTTTTAATATATTTCATAATAGTAACTTTCCACTTTTCAGGTACATGATTGCTTATCCAGCACTGATTTATGAACTGACAGAATTTTATTTTTAAATCTAACTATAAATTCTTAGGTCTTAATTATTTTGGTATAGTTTGTCTACATAATTATGTAGATCTATCTTGAGTTTAAGCACACCAGAAGTCTTGACAAGTCATCCCAAGAGAAAGATAAAGTATCCCTTTTACATATGAAGCCTCAGATATGTCGTTATCTGAGCAGTTTTGCGCAATGAACTCCCATATTATTCTGAACAATCCTCTTTTTTTTTTTTTTTTTTTTTTTTTTTTTTTTTTTTTGACATGAAATATGTTTTTACAGAAGGCTAGTATTGTACTGGACAGTGAAATATAATGAAGGATAGAAAAAGTGACATTGATTGATTTGAAAATAAACTGACTGTTGTGCACCTAGTTTTGGTTTTATGATTTCTTTGACACCTACAGATCATCAAAACTCGAGACTTGCCAATAAGCAAAGAATGAAATCTGGAAACAGTAATTTATGGAAGAAAACTAATGACAAATATTACATTATTAAATTAATTTTTAGGAAGAGAAAAGTTTAATTTTACCACGAAAACAACATATAGCATTAAGGTCTAGTTATTAATTTTTAATAGAAGAATTAATAATTATTTAAAAAATTGAAATACTTGATACAACAAAACAGAGTTATACATAATATAATTTGTATTATTTCTGTGTGACTCAAATGCAGGAATTATGTGGTTACTTGTCCTATAGATTGTTGCAAATATGAAAACGATTCTACAGCAACCTATTGCTTTTTGTGTCAATGATAAGATGATTATGAATTGTAAACAAACTAAGTACGATAACAGAGAGAAAAGAAATACCTCAAAATAAATTCTGCCCTAACTTTATTTTCTCAGACATAAATTCCAGTTCTTTGGGCCTTGAACCCAAATCTCTGGTGTGGAAATCTTTTACCATAAACATTTGGCTAACAATGCACTTATATTAATTACTTTTTGAAATATCAGATTAAAAAATAGTTTCCGAGTATCAGAAAGGCCTCAAGTTTGTGAATTGATAAACTACTTTGTACTAAAGGAAAAAAAATTATTACCTGTAAACAATTGCAGAGAAAATAACACCAATAAACCAGTGGTAGATGCTGTTTGCCAATTTCTCTGGAAGAAACTGGGAAATGCTGTCTAGCATATAGTTCAAGACTATTCCTGTAAAGATAACATTGTTACTTTTAGTTTCATACTAGACGTGTTTATGTAAGAAACAAATTGCAGTTTCTTATTATTAGGGATACCGTAAAATGGTGAATAAATTACATTAAAGTAAACTACTATATCGTGTTGTTATTTAAATATGTAAATTGTGAAAAAAAGTTGACATTTAAACATGTAAATCCATTTTCCATTGACGATATCTTCTTATATTATGTTATATTAATAAAAAGTCCAATATTTCAACTTCAGAATATACAAGGGTTGAGGCATAAGTAATTAATTGATGGTATCACGAGATGATGTATGTTGTGTGTCGTATGACAATCATGACCACATGAGATTTATCTTATCTTCCGTTAGTTTGTTCTTATTTTTTATGTTCTTGTTTTCTTCTGTGGCATTTATAGCTGCTTTTAGAATGCAGTTTTCGAGTTTGGAATAACAATCTTGTACAGTGTTTCTATCAATCTCTTGTTCGTTAAGGAGTTTCCGCAGTTCTGTCTTGTATTTTTCCTTTGTGATGTTGGTGGCACTCAGCTTTGTAGCTCTTATATCCAGCACTTTGTTATGCTTCCTAGATTGTCGCAAAGGATATAGTCTATCTCTTTCTTCGTTCTTCTGTCCATCTGTTCCATGGTTTATTTTTAAAGTACGTGTTGATGATTTTTTGGTTTTTTCCTTGTGCAAACTGTACCAGCCTGTCACTTTTTCTGTTCCTTACATCATGCCATATGGTCCTACTGCATCTTCTTGTGCATGTACTCTTGGTCCCATTTTGCTGTTGAAATCACCTAGCACAAAGTTTTTGTGAGATCTATATTTTATTAGCATGTCGTCTAGCTTGTCATAGAACTCTTTTATAGCTTCATCAGAGCTAGCTTCTGTTGGGGCATATGCTTGAATGATAGTTAATTTTCTTCGTTGGATTGTCAAAGTCAAAACCGCTATTTGTTCTGTTACTCCAGTGATTTTGCTTATATTTTGTCTGAGTTTCTTATTTATTAGGAAGCCGATTCCCTTCTGTCCTTTTGTTTCTCCAATATAACTGAATATGTCCCCCGCTCGGTTTCTTGATGATTGTCTCCCCCATTTTCCTGACTTCACAGAGGCCAAGACGTCAAACTTATAGTCTCTCAGTGAGTAATCCAATTCTAGCTCTCTCTCCTCCGTTCTCAGGATTCTGACATTTAATGAACCTATTATGATTTCCTTATTCCCGCTTTTACTTTCGTTTTTGAACTGCACTTGGTCTCTGTCCTGCTGCTTATTTTCCCGCCTTCGGGATTTCCACCTTCCAGTTTACCCAGTTTCTGTTGATCTGCAGTCTTTAATATCCAACTTTCGCAGTGTTGCCTCTCTCCCTCTCTTCCCTTACTCTTTGTCTTATCATGGCTTGTATTTTTCTTTCCTTCTGCATCAGGTCGTTACCTATGTAACATTCTTTTCTTTTCAGTATTGCCTTTTTCTTCATTACCTATTTTTAACTTTTCTTCAAAGTTCTTGAATGAGACTCTTACCAGTACTCTGTCACTTTTATCTTTTCCTATGTATGCAATGTTCGTATAATCGACTAATGCTTCAAATTTGTTCAACAGTTCTCTCATAGGTTGCAATGAGTCCTTGGCATCATTTGCAACCGCCATTTCCTTGCTTTTAATGACAATATTGTTCTTCCTCTCCCTCTTTGTTCTGCGAACACATGCAAATACTCTGCCCTTTCAAGTAGCATGATACTGTGTCATTTATAGATGTTTAATCCCTACCCTACCCTATCCTATTAGCACACATACCCTGTCCTTTCATTTGTGTATTTCAAAATTTCGAACTGCATCCGCAATTCTCAAAAAAAAAAAAAAGTTGCCATAACTTATGCTCCAGCCCTCGTATATTAAAAAAAAAAACACACACAAAACAAATTATTATAGCATTAAGAATGTATATACAAGTGCTACTTTATTTTGAGGAATATTACTGTTTTAATAATTTTTAAGTTCATACTAATAGCTTAGCCAGTATACCAATTTCTCAAACAACCTGTGTATTGTATTGCCTATGAATGATATTTACCTGTGAGCATGGAACTGAACAACAAAGCAGGGAAATAATGATGGAAATAAAGTACTCTGCCCATTGCCCAGAATGGTACATAATGTAATGCCCATCCCAGAAATAGCCATCCGCATGCACTTGACATTGTGTGCTTGTTTTCTGAAATAAAAATATTATATTATTCAAGGTTTTTAATTTATGAGTTAGAGTACCGGTGCTTCGAAATAAACTATGGAACATAATGACGAAAAGAGTTTTTCCTGATTGTATAGTTGTATAATTAAAATATTTGAAAACCTACAATGGCAACATGAAAATCACCATAAATCCTGAAGTAAAACATAGTTACCGATTGTACACAACTTCATTTAACACGTTTATTGACGAATTCACTTGACTTTAGCAAAATCACTTGACTTTAGCAAACACTTTTTGTTAAGGAATTTAAAGTATCATCATCCAAACAAGTATAAGGCCCAAGGCCCAAGGCCCGTTACGGTTTCAGTGGTCATTCTCGGTCCACCTTTTTTTTTTTTTTTTTTTTTTTTTTTGGACGGTCTAAAGATCTCTTCCCTTGGGGACAGTATTGAAAGTCTATTCCGATTCATTTGTTGGTTATGGTTTTTCCACTGCAGCTGGTACTTGCTTATAAACTGTGAGACTGGTTGTAATTGAAGTTCTTGCATGATATCCTCATTTCGTTTGTGGTCCAAGCGACTACATCCTAGTGTTGCTCTCATAAATTTAATTTCACAGACCGTTATTCTGCTGATATCTGTACTTCTCATTGTCCATGCTTCACTTCCGTAATATAGTACAGGTCTAACTAAGGTTTATACAAATGTATTCTTGTGTGTCGCTGTACTAGGGAAGGCTTCATAATTTTGTTGATTATTCCCATTGTTTTATTGTATTTGCAAATTTTAGAAGTTATATCTGTTTCACCAAAAAAATGTTAAATTATAGCCAAGATACGTAAACTCATTTACTCTTTCTATTAATTTGTTGTTTAAGCAAATTTTGCTTCCGACCAGGTATTTCTCATGAACTTTTGTTTTTTAAATATTGATTTCCATGTCATATTTTGTGCTGATCACATTTAGATTATGCGCTGAATACTGAAGCTCATCTTCATTGCATGCAACTAGGGATAAATCATCAGCAAAGAGTAGACTATCAAAATTGTAAATTTTGACTGATAGAGATTGAACCATGATGCATCTGTTCCCAATCTTTAATGATTTTGTTCATATATATGATGAAAAGTAATAGATAGGCCACAGCCTTGTCTTTGGTTCTAACTGCTATCAAAGTTCTTTTGTAAATGTTATGAATGTTAATGAAAAGCTGTTGGGGGACATGATCATCTGCTAGCACCTGAAATAATTTATTTCTATTGACTTTATCGAAAGCTTGTTTAAAATCAATAAAAGCAAAGAATTTAAAGTAGAATTGTAAATATTATTCCATTCATTGGTGATCAGACTGTTTTTAATAGCATATGATTTCAATATGAAAACTGTATCCCATAAAACAAAAACAATGACATAATAAATGTAGAAGTTATAAAAGAATTATTAATATTGCTATAATAGAGCAAGTACCAAATTTTAATTATCTAGATTTCAATACGGTATATTTTGCTACCTAAAATGTATAAAATTAAGCAAGTTTAAAAATGTTTTTGAAACAGTACAAAGAATATACCTCTCTTGACATGTAGCCATTTGGGTCTCTGCCTACTTTTCTTGGCAATTATGGTGAAGAAACCTGTTCTGAGATTGGGATACTTATTAGGTCCGATTCTGTTAACCCTGTATAAGAGGATGGTATATGAGTATGGAAGTAAGCAGGGTGAAGGTGATAATGACGGCAAAATGGACTCATTGGTCCAGCACCGAAAGTTACCCAGCATTTGCTCTTAATGGATTGAGGGAAAACTCCTGAAAAAAACTGAACCAGGCAACTTGTCCCAATCAGGATTCGATCCTGGGCCTGCTAGTTTCACAGTCAGACATGCTGACCACTACTGCAAAGCGGTGGACTATACAAAGAATATCGAAACAGAAAAACCTTAGATGCAATTTAAAATTTTGTAAGGTGATAGCATATCTTATGCAAGTGAAAACTGGATCCTGAATCAAATATTATACTTATCCACAGGAGAATAAAATTTCAAATGCACTTGGCGAGCTGGAAGGCTACGTATTTTCTCGAAAACCCCACACACTTTTTTCCGAAATTTACAAGTAAAAAATACGGGTGTGCAGCTTATTCAAAATGAAGTTGGCAACACTGCCCGATTTTTCTCTCACACAACTCCTAACGTGGTAGTGCTTATATTTTCAATTCTGAAAATTATTAACTTACCACTAAAGATATCAGATTGTGATCCTTTATTTCCAGAGAAAAATTTAAAATTATCAAACATGTGGAGGAATATGGAAATCATGACATGTGCTATTAATGTTGCAGAATATCATGTACCATAAATGGCTGATTAAAAATATGGTCACATGTCGCTATTTTGCACCTGCAAAAGTTGCATGTCATGTTAACACGTAAGCCAAAAGTAGTGCATGCATGCTACTTTTCGTGCTGTACAACCCGAGCGCTGCAAAAATTGCAACTGGAGGTTGCGAGTCTGTTTCAAATTATGAAACTCATGCAATAGCTTACTTATCTAACTAGTATTCAGAAATTGGCATTATTTTTACTATAAAGCTATTAAAAACGCCTATATACTTAAATGATAACCAACAGCATATTCACGTAATCGATGTTGGCAACCTTTCTGTTTGAAACTATGCTACGGAAAATTAAAAAAACGAATTTTATTATATCATCAGCAAATATACTCTGACTGTATTGTACATTTAGTAACTGTTACAGATCATTTATTTTCATCACATCAAACACTAAAATAAATCCATACAATAAAAGTATCACTGGCACATTTGGGTGGCAACATTGGTCGCAACTGCTGCAAAAGTTTCAACAGAACCGATATCAAACCCTGCAACCCTGAGAATCCTGTTCACTTGTCGCTATTTTTAAGCTGTGCGCAGCATGAAAAAGTAGCAGGCAGCTGTTTGGCAGTCGCTACTACTTTTTGGGTTGCACCATTGTTCACATGTCACAGTATGAGAGTTGCGCAGTATTTTGTACTGCAGCACTGCAGTACCTTAAGCAAGACAACTGACATGGATGCATTGTGTGAACATAAGATGGTCTTTAAATGCATCCTGTTCCAGGATAAAATTTATTTATTGCTAACTGAACTGTATTTGTGTTTGTTTTTAATTTTTATCGTGAATACTTTTGTTGAAAGTTTTATTTTTATAATTTGTGTTTGTTTTATTTATTTTTTTTTATTATTATTATTATTTTTTTTTTTTTGCCTTTCAAAAGTGGAGTCTGCAGCTGATTCGAGGTTGTGGAGTATTCGAGAAAATACTAATATAATAATAATAATAATAATAATAATAATAATAATAATAATAATAATAATAGTAGTAGTAGTAATAGTAATAATAAATACCTTTAACAGGAGCAGAATCAGTGTAACCTCTCTGTTCTCGTACAGAGTTGTATGCATATATTATGAGAAATATGCTTAAAAAGATCAGGTTTCCCCACCAAATAACTGGATTTCCAAGTAAATATATTCTATAACTATTTCCAGAGAAAAACTGACCCTGTAACAAAAAAATAAGATATTACATTCACACACACATATTGAGCACAGTTAAGTAATCACAAAAAAAAAAGGTAATTTTTCTTTTGTCTGTATGTAGGTAACTTAAAACTTAAAACGTACGAAATAAATAAACATTTTTCCTTTGTATGCATCACATTTTAGCCTTCATGACATGAAATTAAAAAAATTATTTTATACTTTCTTATTATACAAAGTGGTAATGTGATGCTATACAAATTGATTTCAAGATTACAGTATGTTCCTAGTACACTTGATATGGAACATGTGGTTTAGGACATGTGGTGACTATTTGTTCATCTGTGTACACCCATCCCTTCTGAATTATCATATGAATTTTGTTTATATTCAGTACCTATGTATGAATCCATTAATCCAGAAATGATGCGTATGAAATATAGTAATTTTTAACCAAACATTAACGGATCTTTATTTGAAGTCATTACTACAATGATGATTTACTCCAAATTAGACGATTTTCTACATAGAATAAACTAACAAATTAAATGTTGTAGTTCGTATCGAAGGAAAAATATTTTCTCTAAAGAAATTAATCTACAGAATTATTTCTACTCTCAGTTGTGATTTCCCCCTAAATTCTACTGCCTCCAGCACAGAATCATCACAAAGGAGGGTAGGTAACAAAAGAGTCGCCCTTCTTTGAAGGCTCAGCATCAGCAGTTGCTAGTTCTATCCAAAAATGTCCACTAAAACTATTAGTTTTATAACTTTTCTTCCAACAATCTGATTCAGCGGTACTGTTGATCATTTAAATAAGATGTAATATGATGAGAATTTCATTATAAGCAACTAATATCTTTTAATATTCATATCTCTTTTAAATACTGACCATAGTAAGTACAAAATATTACAAATTATTGCAATATGTAAATAGCTATTTTATGAAGTTTTGTGCGAAGTTAATGACATCTTCTACTTAAACTATACAATTTATAAATGGAGTCAGATATTTTACTTTTTTGATTATAAATATACCTTTAGTATGCAATCTAGAAAACTAAAATACAGTAGAACCCCTTTTTAACGAATCTCTGAAGGATTACTCTTTTTTTCCTTAAATAGGGATTTTCCTTAAAAGGAGGTTATCATAAAATGGGAAGGAAAGGCTAAAATAACTAGTACTGACATGTGTGTTATATACCAAACATTATAATCATTTAATTAGGCCTACAATTATTATTTACAATACATTTCATTATAATATTTTCTAACTCTTCAAATGGTGATGCACAAATGTTTTTCCATTTGGTTGAACCTGAACCCCACTGAAACTAGGCAGTGAAAATTTCTATTTTCTTCTTTAATATTCCCCATAATGAGTAATTGGAAAATCATGGCTTCTTGCCATATGCGATAGTGTTATTTGGGGATTAGCCTCGACATCCCTTATTATTTTCACTTTTCGTCCAATTGTTAATTTTTTCCACTTAGTCGCCATTGTTACGATGCATAAAGAAAAAAACTTGGAAACAGGATCTACACAACTCGCGAGAACAAAGCAAGTAAAGCAACCACTCTGCAAAAGCAATGCAAAGCAAGACCATAAAGAATAACGCAGCCGTGTGGCACTGCATTACCCTATCATTTGAGATGCACTATCAAATATGCCAGTACTATTGATTATTGAAAGTTGAATCGATATTTCGGGCTCCATTACCACTAAATCCACTTGAAAAGTATTTCTTAAAAGAGGGATTTTTCTATTTCTTAGAAGCAGGAATTTCCTTCAACCAGGTTTCTTTAAAAATGAGAATTAATTACATTATTCTTATGGTAATTTGGCTGGGACTTAACAGATTGTTCCTTAAAAACGGAGTTTTACTGTATATCTCATTATTTTGGCACACTGTAAATGTGTGTATCTTTTGAATATACCAATGAAATAAACTATAAATGGGAATATCAATCATTAGCGACATGGTAAAGAAATTAAACATTGCAATACATGTAAATCACATGATGAAAAGTTTCTATTATGTTAGTCATAGTCATTCCAATTTTTTTATATTAATGAATATAAATATTTTTATGCTCGATCATGCCGAAATGTAGTAATTATACACCTGGTAGCATACCTTTAATGCATGTCATTAAAGTACACCTACTCATTAAAGGTCAGGTCTTTCAGCCAATGACGACTCAGGTTACAACTGTTCAGCCAATGACAGGTCAGCTTTCTACCATTATAAAACCGCAAGTATCGATTATTCTCGGATATGCAATCGAAAGAGAATTAGCGAAAAGTCACGGAGACTGGAAATCCAATACTGTCGCAGAAGGTTATGTTCTGTTACTATAATAATTAGCGTTAATTGTAAATAATATTCAAATAAATTCAATTTGTCATCTCGTTTTTCAATGTCTAATTTAATTTCATTGTTATCTCTGTAGGTTTTTATGGCCTAGCAAGGTCAATGTGAACATCTGTTCCTCGGAAAAAATCAATACTTTCGTGTCTGCGCACATCTCACAACATATGGGACATTGGCCAAGGTCAGATACAAAGAAAATTAATAATATCAAGTTAGAAATATGGTCGAGCATAAAAAGTCGTATGAAACTCGCCTATAATGGTAATTAAGAAGCTCGTATGAAAATTATGAAACTCGCTTGCGCTCGTTTCATAAATAGCCATACTCGCTTCTTAATTACCTTCATTATAGGCTCTTTGCATAATGTACTAGTATATGTTCAGCGTCAGCATACAGACAGAAGCCAAATGAAAATTATTCCAATCAGTTTAAGAATAAAAGACACTAAATTTTCTCAGAAGTAATTTTTTATAGCTACAATATTTCCCAAGTGTATAATTTATAATTACAGAAACTATACAAGTTTTCATTATTCTACATGTGTTATGTAGACGAGTGACAAATTGACTATAGATAAAAGAGAGTGGCAATCAATTTTATTAAAAAGTGTGTTTTACTGCATGTCAAATTATATATTGTCCTCATCAATATTGTTTTATTGCATGGTACATACCCGATAATTAATAGGCCACTGCCACGGTCGTGACGTCACCTCTCCTTCTTTAGGTTTAAGGCCTGCATTCCCTTGGAACATCACTGCATGAGATTCGAAGAATCTCTCAAAGAAACTTGGAGCATATACAGCAAAACTAACATTTGGCACTGCAAGAAGAATCTATATTTATTTTCAGTACTATGACAATGATAAACACATGTGACTACTAAATTGCTATTAATTTAACCTGAGTATTACTATAACAGCTAAAACAGTTAGACCGATGTCATCATCTTCCTAAATAACCTAGTTTTCTCCTCTCTTAACAGCCAATATGCTTCAGATACCTTTCACACCTTTTATATTGTCTAACGTGTATAAGTTATCTACTATTTCTAATATTAGTGGTTGTATGACATTCACTTCATTACATAACAGAGAAATTTAAAGTCAAACACTACACACATGTTAAAATTTTCGTAACATCTTCCTTGAAAAATACAAAGAACTCTTACATTTTGGAAAAATATTATCTTCTACGTTCCAAAGGGCATTCTTGTCTCTCATGTTGGAGTTACATGATACTTCTTGTTGTTCATACGCCCTGAAACATATTAAAAGATCAAGTTATTTCTCCGAATTGCAATTGGTTCTCTGCCTCAGACAAGCAGTCTGTTTGAACGTGATTGGCAAAAGTTGGGATGAAGAAGCATTTTGCTTGAAAGCTTTCAATTTAATAAGTAGGTATAAATATTAATTATTAATGTCTCATACAGAATTCATTTCAGACACATTTCAGGGATATTGTCATTACAAAGTGGTGTCAGAAACTTATAAACATTAAAATCTGTAGTGGCTTCTTGAGTGTAGTAATAGATAGGCTTAGTTATTAATAAATTATCGAAATAACCCATAAAAATGTTGGACTTTCACAGAGAGCCCAAGAAGTCTAGACCCAGTGGTAAAAAGTACCATACTTAATTAAAAAAGCCATTGAATATAACACGTACTCCAAAATAAAATAAAATAAAATAAAATAAACGTCTGCTAGTACAGTACTGTATAGATTAGTTGGGACAATTAGAGATACAAGCTTAATATGAACATTTGATTATTTTCTTTTACATTTTAATAAGAAATGTGACCTTCTTTCACTTTAATTACTTCTTTCACCCTCTTACACATTATTTTCTGTCCTCATCAATATTGATCAATATTGTTGTACTGCATTGTACATATCAGATGATTGAAAGGTCACTATCACGTTCGTGATGTCACCTAACCTTCTTTAGGTTTAAGGCCTCCATTCCCTTGGAACATCACTGCATAAGATTCGAATTAATAAGTTTCCCGCACATTTCCTTCACTTCTGAGTCCTGGTACTAGACTTGGATGACACTCTCGATCCATCTTAATTTTTGTGGTGCAATTCAACTTTCGAATCCGAACCTTGACAATGGCCCAGAAATTTTCTACAGGGTTCAAATTGAGTGAATTCTCTGGCCAGTCCAACACTGTCAACTTTTTCATGGTCATAAAGTTCCTGGTGAACCTAGAGTTGTGGAAGGGAGCAAGATCCTGCTGGAACAGCCTGTCATTGTCAGGAAATCACTTATGCATTATTGGAATCAGTTTGATCCATAGCACTTCGATGTACTTCAAGCTATTCATCATTCCTTCAATATACTGAAAGATTTCTGGTCCGGAAGCTGTTAAGCAGCCCCAAAACTTCACTTTTGGTGAGTGTTTGGGTGCCTGTTGGATGTGGTCTGATGGAAGAGGTTCTCCAGATGAGTGCTGGATGAAATTCGACCTGTGCCCTTGAACTTCAAAATGTAATTCGTCCAAAAAAAAAATCACTATCTTCCACTGTTCCGAAGTCCAGTTTTTATATTTGTCTGCTAAGAACAGCCTTTTCTTCTTGATAGCAGATATCAAGAGCTGCTTCTTGACAGAGTGGCGGCCAAACTCCAGGAGGCAATGGAAGTGTCTACATCCACCCCATGAGACGCAATCTCTCTTTTGATGTCACTGCTACTCTTCTTCGAGTTCAAGGCACTACAGTCTTTACAGTCACTTTCCGGGGCGAACATAGGACCAATCAGTAGTTGTGGCATAGAAGGTTTTGCGATATGTTTGTTGATATACAGAGTCTTTTTGTATGGAATAAGGATTAGATGCAGAACTTCTTTCGAATATAACATGTATCTCAGTACTGAAGGCGTCAATTTTATCAAAAAAGGATGCATCTTATAATTGAGTCAATATGGAATTATGTCTGTATATGTGAAAATGTCAGTATTAAAGGAAGAAGAATCAGGAATCATTTTTCTTAATGGCTGTTAGATATGTACTCTGAGAAAAGTGATGGAATAATTGATAACTGTAATAAATACTTTTATTATTGTCATTATAACAATTTTAATCCATTTATCACACATCTATTACTTCTCTCAGAGTCTCTTTCTAACAAATACCAAAAATTTAATCTCATCTCCTCGTCCTTTAACAATAACATTTTTACCTACACAAATAAAACTAAGTAAATTTTATGAAATAAAACACGTTTTCACTATTGCTTCCAGATTTTTTGCACAAATTGTAGAATGACAAGGCACACATAATGAGGACAAGTGCTTAGCTTATTTGAATTGACACTTCATTCTTATTCCTCAAGTGGACTCACACTTACACACACAAGAAAAAATCGAATTAACATTCTATATCTATCATTAGTGAAATTTTTGAAGTTCTGTCCATGTGTGCACCTCTTGCTTCAGCAATGGTGGGTGAGTGATAGTGGCAGTGAGAGTGATGGAAGTGGATGCATCCTATGCCATATCTAAAGCATGTTGTCCAATGCATCCAAGCAGTTATTATATGATGTGACAATGTTCTGAATATGCATCGCAACTCAAGTAATGGAATGAAACCTGTTGGGTAAGTGAAAACAAAATAAGTATCTTAGATTATTTTTATGTGGGGGTTAGTTCCCAGGGCTTCCCTTAGTCCCCTTTAATAATTATAATTAATATTCTCAAAATAATTATAGGCAATAAAATCGCAAAATATTTACCATTTGGGAAGTTGTTTACCACTCGAAGTTAAAACACAGTGTTGAAGATAGTGTACAAGTTTCAGTCTACTAGAAACTGTAGTCACTGGTTCATCATCTTTTCCTCCTACAATCATGATTTTCCAGACATCATTTGCATCTCCTGTACCATTCTGCAAATTATGTAAATATTATACATACAGAAATCGTACTTCTCCTTTTAATTTTATTATAATTAATATTTCACAGACTGTGATACTGTTTTTACTGCAACACTGTACTATAATTTCTATTTATGTAAAGCTTACCAACCAAGATTTCAACTCAAAGAAATACAGTATATCAAGAAATCTTAAAAGTTACGTGGAATTTTAGTGCCTTAGGCCTGCTTCTGAATATTGCCAATGTTTCAGTTAAAGACTTGGTAAACCCTGTTACTCAAGGCAATAAGAAAATTAAATGTGCTTAATAGATAAAGAATAACATGAAAACACACACCTCACCATAACCTGTGACCTGATAATGCTTCTTAGAAATGGGTGCCATTTCCTTGTGAGAATGGAGGTTTCTTCGAGTAGTAACATGTTCTAATCTTATGAGGTCTCCATTCCTTACCAGCTCTACTTCATCATCATCTGCTATTTCGCTGTTATACTTTTTCACTATGAACAGATTATTATCATCCTTATGTGTATATGTTGTCACCTATTTAAAAGAAAAAACCAAATCCAAAAATGTATTTTATCATTTTAAGTACGGTAATTTTATGAAAAAGAAGCATAAAAGATCAAGATATATCACTTAATTTCATCATCATCATCATCATCATCATCATCATCATCATCATCCTCCTCCTCCTCCTCCTCCTCCTCCTCCTCCTCCTCCTCCTCCTCCTCGTCCTCCAAATGGAATACTGGCCTAGAGATCCAGTTAATCCGAATTCTAAGGGACTGAAAAAGAGTCAGTTCGGTTTAACGAAGTTTGACCTAACGAGGTTTTAGTAAAAATAGGTCCCTATCATCTAAAACGGCAAAATAAGTCTATTCAATTGATTTCTGCCACTGTGGATAGTCAGCACTCCAGGGTTGTTTCATGAACACAGTGCAGCATACGCTAGCAATAAATGAATACTTACACAATACTTATTTCTGCCTTTTTTTTATGATCTATAAACTTTCCTAAAAATCATACTACCTATAGTAAATATTCTCCTGATCATCATTTCAACGATACAATTCAGTGTCAATAGGCTACTTACTAAATAAATGCAATACAATGCTACAGTACATTTTAAAGGTACTGTAACAGACTGAAGTTTCAGGCAGAATTAAAGTATTTCAAGCTAAGGAATTTGCAACAAAGAATAATGAATACGTACAGCAGAAAACTAATGGAAACATTATTTTCTTATCATTAAAAAATCAGTAATTGCTGTTTGACTACTACTGCTCTCAACATGACGGTACTCTCTGAAGAGACCACGTCCAGAGCTGCTGTATAGACTGTAGGAGGATCTCTCATCACCAGTCAAAGTCTAAGAGAACAAGACTTTATTCATATTATATTAGTGCATTAGAATTATAATAATTGAAATACATAAAATTTACTCTGTCACACGTTAAAAGTGTTAAAATTGTTAAAAAGATATTTACCTTCGACAGACGGCCCATTTCGACGCTATTTGTCGTCGTCTTCAGTGTCTCTTGAACCACTGCTGATTTTGGCTCTGCGATGTGCAGTTGTCGATGGTAGGGGTGGGGGTGTGTTGCTCCTATGGTGGGGGTTGGCTGTCTGTATGCTATGACGTACTATGACGTCAAACAATGTGTGCGTATTGAACTGTAGTTGCGTATTAAGTATGTATTGTGGGTGTGCTATTGTATTCTTATATATTTCGTATTGTTCTAGGATATTTAACTGAACTTTTTGGTGTGATGTGTAAAATTTCCATATCTGTTTCTATATTATTGTAGTCAATAGCACACCCACAATACATACTTAATACGCAACTACAGTTCAATACGCACACATTGTTTGACGTCATAGTACGTCATAGCATACAGACAGCCAACCCCCACCATAGGAGCAACACACCCCCACCCCTACCATCGACAACTGCACATCGCAGAGCCAAAATCAGCAGTGGTTCAAGAGACACTGAAGACGACGACAAATAGCATCGAAACGGGCCGTCTGTCGAAGGTAAATACCTTTTTAACAATTTTAACACTTTTAACGTGTGACAGAGTAAATTTTATGTTTTTAACAAAGTGTTAACGAGAACTTTAATCAATGAATTGAAATACGTATTACGTACATTAAATAAATATCAATACGGCTAAGCCTTGAAAGCCCCAAAGGACGAAATGCTCCTATACACTATATGGTATATTCAGTTTAGCCGAGGAATAACTTATGGAATATGCACTGAGGGGACAAAATTTCAGTTCGTAGTACAGTTTAAGTAATGGGTCTTTCTCTATAAATTCAGCTGGGACCAAACAGTTTGTTTGATTTAACCTAGTGTTCAGTTTATCTGATTTCAGAATAACAAGGGTCTAATGTAGTCTCAATATATTTCTACCATTAATTCATACAGGTTGTTCCAATAATTGTTTTCTGATACTCGATTCAGTAGAACCTCTATTAACCATGGCAATGAAGGAGGTGGGCTGAACGGTTAATCGAAAAAATCGGATAATCCACAACACAAAATATTTTCATAAATTAAGTGCATAATATTTACAGTTTCGTAATATGAAACACCTGCTGTACTGCAATCACTAGCATCTTCATACTACATACTACAATATTATGCTGGTTATAACTATTGAACACAATCAAGTACAGTAATAAGTAGTACTTTATCCTAATGCCAATCTAATATTCTGATGTGAGAGGAATTATAGCTATTCTCCTTTCCTAAACTTCTCAATTATTTGTACTTTTTTTTCGATACTTAGTACAACAAAAGCAAAATTTTGCTCATAACGTGAAATAGGCAGAAAAAGTTTTAAGAAGATATGCTCTGGAAAATTCAGGGGCAAAAGACCTCAAGAAAAAACAAGAAGTAGATGAAAAGATAAGATTATAAAAGAATGCCTGGAGTCAAGTATTGGCAATGAACAGAACAGAGTGTAGGCACTTTATGGGATTGGTGCAGAGTTGACATGTTTTTTTTACTTGATTATTTAACGACCCTGTATCAGCTGCTGGGTTATTAGCAATGATGGAATTGCTGATTGTGAGATGAGGCAAAGGATTCGCCATAGATTACCTGACTTTTGCCTTACAGTTGGGGAAGACTTCGGAAGAAATCTAACCAGGTAATCAGCCCAAACGGGAAATCAAAAGTCTGGACTTCGACAAAAAAAAAATAAGTTCAACATATAACTACCAACGAAATGAAATTCACGAGAAAAATGGCGTGGTACACACTTGGGGATAGAAAATGAAATATAGAAATTTTGGAAGAATTGAACGTCCAACCTATATTAAATTTTCTTCAAATCTGTAGAGTTCATTGGAAACAGCATGTCGAGAGAATGCCAACAGAAAGATGGCCAAAGGCAGTGTTACATTACTGCCCTTCTGGACAACGATCTGTTGGAAGACCATTAAAAAGATGGCATGAGACCATTGAGACCGCATTGGATGATGACGATGATGATGATGGCTGGCTATATTCACTGAAAATAGCAGTGATTGGTTTATTTTTACTTTACTCATCTGTGTGTTGTGGAATATTCTCCTTATATAAATTTTTATGTTCCTAGTTTTAAAACTTCTATTTATTATTTTCCAGGGAATTTTTAAGTTATTATCTCAGTGAATTAATAAAAGGGATGTACCTGTTGCTGACGTGCTCCCAAGCCTTCAGGATAGAGATGCCAGTGAGAGTGCAAATAACCACCACCAGTTCGATGGTTCTTCAGTGTAATGACTGCTCCATATGCAACTTCTGACAAGAAAGAGAAGAAGGTAAGACACTTTTCTTCTATTAACACAATACCTCAATTAAATAGTTCTCTCCTTTTCCTCTTTATCTTTCTTTCCTCGTTCTTATTCTACCACTGCCACCACCCCAAAAAATCCCTTAGAAACCTTGGTTTTGTCTACCACAAATAAGACTTCACTATTGCTGGCTTTTGAAACCAGATCTGCAAACATCGCAAACCAATACTCTGCAAAATTGAGTCTATCTTCACCAATACTCTGCAAAATTGAATCTATCTTCAAGGGTTGCTGGATTTCCGGAAGATCTGTATTTAATTGCAAGTTATTCACGTGATGTTGATTTCTCCTTTAAGAAATGTCAACTAAGATAAATACTAATTTTACCAATACTGAAATTTTTACCAAATTTCTTCAAACTACCATATGTACCTTCACAATGGTTTGATTTTCCTAATTCAAATTCACTACTAAAAATGAGAATGTTGTTTAGCCAACTGTTCGAAGACAGGTCTGAACCTCACGAGTGATACCAACAAGGCACCATTTATGAGATAACTAGGCCAGAAGATAATAGGGTAGGGTGACCAGTTCCTTTCCCCCTCCATTGCATTACATATTACACTAGTCAGACTTCAGATGCGTACAAACAATTGTTCTTCCTTTGACACATATCGTGAAGTGAGATGTAATGCCTGATAATAGATGTACATATCTTCCAAAACCTCAATGAGAGGTATAATCGAGTATATAATAGTTTTAGAGTATAACATATTCCATTTTTGTGTAAAGAAAATATAGCATATGAATGTTTTAGTTATTGTACAAAAACCATTCTGCTAGTTTTGTTTAAAAAAATTGAACATCGTGATTTTAAGAAATCTAGTCTGACTCTCACAACAGTATGCGTGCGCACGAACGAGAAGTTACTAAATTTCCCATTGGTTGCAATAAAGAAATAGAATGCTGGTTATTTAATTAAATTGAATATAATCAGCACTTTACCCACAAATATTCTCTTATAAAACTGAGTTTGGGAACTGCACAAATGCTTGGTTTCTGAACATTACCTCTTGGCATACTGGCATTATATAGAGAGTTGCCTTCTAGTTGAGACTGGAATGCAGAACTGTAGAAGCCATCTCCATTCCCACTGTCAAAATACAAGTTCTCATGAAAATAAAGTGAATATTTTTTTAGTCTTTCTATACAGTATTGCAATCTACTATAACAATGAAAATGGATTAGTGTGTTCACATTTCTTGTAATTGATCACACAACATCTTATCCTGCATTTTTCACTACACTTCAAAGTGGTTAGTTTCCATATACCATAGTCTGTTCTAAAAATATATATTATCAATAATGTAGAAAGTAACAAAAATCCTGCAATTTCAATAAGTGAACTTTTCATATGTTACATATTCATCATTTCATATCACCACTTTTGTAATATTATTTATAGTTGATGATAGTTAAGTCGAATATGCTATAAAATTATCAGTTAGTGATTTTATACGAGATTCAGATAACATTTATAATGAATGATCAATACTGACCTTTTACTAAGTACAACCAAATGAATGTAGAAAAATACAGTGTACAAAAAAGCTGGCAGAACAATGAGGCACAAGGCTCTGGCCAAAAAATGCTTCACAGTGTAACTCTGAAAGGAACAAATATACTATATCACTTTTTTTCAAATATAGTATGTAACTCTTTTTTTTTTTTTTGCTATATTGATTTGGTATTTTATTGCTCATATTATTGAACATTATAACAACATCCAATTTATTGTCATTTAAATTAATGAACCACACATTTAATTCGGAACAATTTGAATAACTTGTATCATGATCAGGAAGTTGTGTCAAGTATTTGAACAAACACGTCCCAATCTCTGTGCTTCCTGTTTTCCATTTAATTCGCTCCAAATGTAACAGTATGCATTGTTTGGAGGCGAAGATTCATAGATGGTGAAATTATAAACACAGATTTTTCTGCTATAATACATAGGAGAAATGTCATTGGATGGGATCTGCAAGAAGCTTTGTAGATAAAAAGTTGCAGAAATAAAACTTTCATCGAGTATTGCTCTTTGTTTGTCATTCCGCTTGGCGAAATAACATTCTTCCTTTCTTTTCCTTTCTTCTTGGAATATGCTCTTCATAATTTTCTTTTAGGCAAAGAGAATGCGGGAAAAGGCAGAGAGAATTGTATGGTTTTGTGGACTTAAACGATATCATGTGTCATTCTCTGAGCTAATTTAAACTTGTGAAAACATATAAGTTATCTTAGCTGTTTTTACCTGATAATAAAATTATTAAAATGGACTTAGATGAAACGGCATACAGTAACTGCTCGAAAAATATAATATTTCGGACTTATTCGATTTTACTAGACTGCAGAGCAAGGAAAGACAAGTTGAGGACTATAATTAACTTATTTTACACAAAAAAGTGGACTTACTCGGTTTTACTAGTAATAGGATGATATATGATTATTAATCGACGGAACTACACAGTTTTGGCCATTTCATAGTCAATGTTGTAGTTGGGATAATTGATCCTGAAGAACTAGATAAGCCTCATCTAATTTACTGTAAAGTGCTGGCAAAGACAAACCATTCTATTATAGTCTATGCAGTTAAAGAGTTTTTGCACACTCTTCCACCATATGTTACGTCATAGACAATAGTAAGTATAAGATAAAACCAAGGGAGACTAAATTTTACCCACAAGTTCTACATTTCACATGCCTGACCCATGACCTCTATATTATTAGCTGAAAAATTAGAATTGTAAACATATTAGTCTCTGAAATAAAAACATATTAGTTTCTCCAGTAAAAACGATAATTCCAATTCCAACATTTAAAGAAATTCTACTAGAAACACCTCTTACTCCAGAGCCTATAGTATCATGGAGGACTCATTGTTGGCCTGTTTATAATATGGCACCTATCTAAAGAAAATTACAGCTGCTGCATGCATTGCGAAAACAAAGAAATAATGAATAATGAAATTGTTGCATCCCTTGTTTCCATGAAGTCAAATTTATGTGATTTACTACGAGTTAACGGCAATTTGGAAGGCACTTCTTTGTCACTGAAACAGTCTATGGTCATAAATATATCAGTATCAGTTTCAATTGAAAACTCCAGAACCAATGGGTGCAGCTTGCTCTTCAAAACAATAAACGATTCTTCAGCAAAACTCTGGTTTTGACAAAGTGAAGGTTTGTGTGTGCAATTCTTCAAGAGGGAAGGTTCATGAGCAAACTATCATGGCAATGATAAAAATCGTTGCCATGACATCACGTACTGTAGAAAGGACATTTTCAGCATAGATAGTATTGTTGATAAACAACAGAAAAATATTTGCATCAGAAAATTTGAAAATGTGACTAGTAATGTATTGTAACCAGTAAAATAGTAAGTTGACCAGTTTTCCTTTTTTTTAGTCGATTATTTAGTACTGATGGAATTGGTCATGAAAGATGGTATTTTGTAAGATGAGGCAGAGGATTCACCACGGGGTAACCTGACATTCGCCTTACAATTGGGGAAACCTTAGGAAAAAGCTGAACCAGATAATCAGTCCAAGCAGGATTCGAACCCACAACCTTGTACAGCTCCAATGAGCAGGTAAACACTAATCTACTCCTTGACTGCGCCATTTGCCCATTTTCCTCTATTAATTATTCTTCATAATAAAGGGTTCTATGTTACCGATTCTTTAAAAATCTAAAAAATCCAATTTCTAATCATCACGAATAACAAATTATTAAGTATTAGGAATATTAATACTTACAATAGGTTTGGCGAGATCTCCTAAGACATCCCACAGATCAGCCGCAGTATGAATACCAACCAGAATAACAACAAACAGACCGACAAACTTGACACTAATAGCAGAGGCAATCATCACTCCTGTAAAAACCAGCCATGCCCACCATTTGAAAGAAAATGATCTGTAACGTTAAAGATAAAAAAATATATAAGTATATCAGGTAATATATTCTTGCAATACTTTGTTAATTTTTTTTTTCAGTGCCATCTAATTTTATTGTTTTAAATGATTTTTGGCATATCAATATAAAGCTGACAGCCTGCATCTTTTCATAATAGTTTCGTAGTCAAAACATCGATGGACAACAGAATTATATTACAAAACTGTAGTCATAAGCACTTTTAAATTTGGTTTGTAACTTGATTTCTTTATAAATTAAAAGGTTTTTGATATACAAAATGCAAATGTTTAATTATCAAATTGCTTCTCTGTGTACAGTGAATGCATACAGATTTTTAAAGAAATTAATGTGGATAAAATAATTAATATAGCATAACCATTTTTCCAATGCTGCAAAAAATTTCGATGAAAACTATATATAAAAAATATGAATTTTCGATGGCTTTGTTAATATTCCTGATAAAAAAAAATATAATTCTATTTAGCAATATATTAATTTATACTTCCTTTATTAATTTTGATTTTTATCTTATATAATAAAAATCTGAAAGTTAGAATTTATAAAACAGTTATATTACCGGTTGTTCTGTATGGTTGTGAAACTTGGACTCTCACTCTGAGAGAGGAACATAGGTTAAGGGTGTTTGAGAATAAGGTGATTAGGAAAATATTTGGGGCTAAGCAGGATGAAGTTACAGGAGAATGGAGAAAGTTACACAACGCAGAACTGCACGCATTGTATTCTTCACCTGACATAATTAGGAACTTAAAATCCAGACGTTTGAGATGGGCAGGGCATGTAGCACGTATGGGCGAATCCAGAAATGCATATAGAGTGTTAGTTGGGAGACCGGAGGGAAAAAGACCTTTAGGGAGGCCGAGACGTAGATGGGAGGATAATATTAAAATGGATTTGAGGGAGGTGGGGTATGATGATAGAGACTGGATTAATCTTGCACAGGATAGGGACCGATGGTGGGCTTATGTGAGGGCGGCAATGAACCTTCGGGTTCCTTAAAAGCCATTTGTAAGTAAGTAAGTAAGTAAGTATAATAATATCAAATAGCACATACAAAAAATTGGACACTCTAAACAAGATATCTAGTTCAATTTATATCAGTGATGTCACAAAGGCTTGTGTTTTAAATAAGATCTGCATTCGTTTATTGTAAATGCAGCAAGTATAAACATATTTTTAATTTCAAAACTTTTGCCTGCTGTTTCAGTTAATTCTATTACATTAAAATTCACATAATTTAATTTATTTTAAAGGTGCTCCAGACAGTAATACAGAGACTAGTAATCAGAACCATTTGAAATAGGAACTTAAGTTTGGATTGAATAGCAGCAAAAAAGTGGATAACTGAGTGACGATAGATGAAAATACTACTGGTATATCAAATTTCAATAGCTTCAAGTACTACCATGGAGGAGGGTAACAGGGCAGGAATGAACTTGAGGAAAAAAGCTACATTCAAATGTAAACTCTATTGCCAACAAAAATTACAAAAATGCATGCTGTAAAAATGGCACTTAAGATTTGTCCAAGACTGTATGCATGAAATGGATCATTATTTACCTATCTCTGCAAGAATGGAACTTGATCATTCCCAATACAGAGCCCATCACAAAGAACAGAAGAATGGGATCCAGCAATATGTATCTTGTTAGCGTCAGAATACCCACATCTAAAATGTTCAAAAAGCAAAATAAAAAATAAAATATGTCACAGTAACCAAAATAACAGCAACATGTGTACAATTTACAAATTAAATGGATTGCATAGTCATTTGTCTTCACTACTACTACAAAACTTATTTTATCAAATGGTAGTTTAGTCAACATAGTTAAATGTATTGTTGCATGTAAAACCTCGTGAATATGTGAATTTATTGTTTCTCCTCTTTCCCCCCCCCCTCTCTTCTCAACTCTTCCCCATCGCATTATTCAGATGTATATCACTATAGATGTCTGAGATGTAGACTTTAGAGCTGATAGAAGAAACCTAGGAAGTTCGAATTATATCATGGTATAAGAATGAAATGGAAATTATTCCCCATTGCAACATTTCGTAATTCATTTCAATTTTTGACCCTTGGGCCGAAAATATTCCATAGCACTAGCACAACAGGTGATGAAGTCACCCCAGCATGTTTTCTCTTTGTAGTAGTTACAATACCATGCCCATCTCTCTTTCTTTCACTACCGAAAATCTAGCACTATGCATGTGAAATGGCCAGAGTTTTACTTCGATTTGTCGAACTATACTGTATTACATGTGATTTTAGGGCGAATTACCTTTAGCCAAACTCAGTGAGTTCTCAAACAATTCTTCAGTTTTGAAAAAGCATGGTAATTACTGCGTCAATTCAAAATTCAAAATATTGTGCCCCAAGATGTCTCATTTCAATCAACAAAGCAGTGTATATGTTAAAATAGTGAAGATTAAACACACGAGTAAGAAATATTAATGTATGGGTTGAATTCTGAAGTCCTGGACAACTTTGAATGCAATGTATGTTGAGCTGGCTGTAATTATTCATCTTCAACGTCTTTGAAATGAAAGAAAATGCATCTTAGAAAGAAATATATTCCTTTAATAACTGAAATAATTACGACAATGTTACAACTTAGACTGAAAACTTGTTTCAGTTTCATATGTAAAACGATGAAAGAGTAATGGGATGGAGAAAAACTCCCTCCGGCACCGGGATTTGAACCCGGGTTTTCAGCTCTACGTGCTGATGCTTTATCCACTAAGCCACACCGGATATCCACGCCGGCGCCAGACAGAATCGTTTCAGATTAAGTTCCAACTCTTGGGTTCCCTCTAGTGGCCACCCTCTGCACTACGTCATAGATGTCTGTGAACGTAGGACTGAAGTCCACACATGTGCTGAGGTGCACTCGTTATGAGTGACTAGTTGGCCGGGATCCGACGGAATAAGCGCCGTCTTAAATCACGAAGTGATTTACGCATATCATATATATTATTTTAATGTACCGAAGTACATATGGTATTTCCATGCAGATATTCTGCGTCATCATACGATGAAAGAGTAATGGAACGGAGAAAAACTCCCTCCGGCGCCGGGATTTAAACCCGGGTTTTCAGCTCTATGTGCTGATGCTTTATCCACTAAGCCACACCGCATACCCACCCCGGCACCGGACAAAATCGTCTCAGATTAAGTTCCAACTCTTGTGTTCCCTCCCGGCGCCGAGGTGGGTATCCGGTGTGGCTTAGTGGATAAAGCATCAAGCACGTAGAGCTGAAAACCCGGGTTCAAATCCCGGCACCAGAGGGAGTTTTTCTCTGTTCCCTTACTCTTTCATCGTATGATGACGCAGAATATCTGCATGGAAATACCATATGTACTTCGGTACATTAAAATAATATATATGATATGCGTAAATCACTTTGTGATTTAAGGCGGCGCTTATTCCGTCAGATCCCGACCAACTAGTCACTCATAACGAGTGCACCTCAGCACATGTGTGGACTTCAGTCCTACGTTTATAGACATCTATGACATAGTGCAGAGGACGGCACTAGAGGGAACCCAAGAGTTGGAACTTAATCTGAGACGATTCTGTCTGGCGCCGGGGTGGGTATCCGGTGTGGCTTAGTGGATAAAGCATCAGCACGTAGAGCTGAAAACCCGGGTTTAAATCCCGGCGCCAGAGGGAGTTTTTCTCCGTTCCATTACTCTTTCATCGTATGATGACGCAGAATATCTGCATGGAAATACCATATGTACTTCGGTACATTAAAATAATATATATGATATGCGTAAATCACTTCGTGATTTAAGACGGCGCTTATTCCGTCGGATCCTGGCCAACTAGTCACTCATAATGAGTGCACCTCAGCACATGTGTGGACTTCAGTCCTATGTTCATAGACATCTATGACGTAGTGCAGAGGGCGGCCACTAGAGGGAACCCAGGAGTTGGAACTTAATCTGAGACGATTCTGTCCGGTGCCGGGGTGGGTATCCGGTGTGGCTTAGTGGATAAAGCATCAGCACATAGAGCTGAAAACCCGGGTTCAAATCCCGGTGCCGGAGGGAGTTTTTCTCCATTCCATTACTCTTTCATCGTATGATGACGCAGAATATCTGCATGGAAATACCATATGTACTTCGGTACATTAAAATAATATATATTCATATGTAAAGTTAGACCTATAATATATAGAGCATTTTGGTACACTTCTCAGTTATAGTTAAGAATAATATTTTAGTGGCTTTAAAGCATCCTTTAAACATAAGACCAAACTAACATTACAAAAAAGACACATTTTGTTTCTCTTCATTCTATCTCACATTCTTTGAAGAAATTGAAGAATAAAACCTGTGAATTATAATCAGGCCCTTCAAATAAAATATGGCAGTATGAACACCTTGTTATTAATTTCATATTATGAAGGTTCAACATATCTTCCTTAGGTTTCAAGCGTCTTTAGATAGATTTCAAAAGTTGAAAATGTGTAATTGACATTTCTTTTGCGAGTCTTATGGGTTTGTGTACTTCAATAAAAAATAATTAGTACATAAGAAGGTATAGTGGAATCGAATGCCACTAACTTAGCTACAATTTTATGGCATTTGATCGATCAATGTCACAATCTCAAAAAGAACTATTGTATTGGGTGCAAATAACTGCTCGATAACTGTGGGTGATATCCTCTACTATTTAAGCATAAGCAAGGATGAACCATTTTCAGCCAGTGCCTTCTACTGTTTACACATAGAAAGGCCAGTATACTATAATATAAACTATAACAAATGCTATTGATTCGATTACTGAAAACTGCCGAATTGTTTGATAATTTGAAAACAACTGAATACTATTAAATGAATAAAATTATTTTATAGTTATGTCTTACTATTAAAAAAGTCCAAATTAGTCAATACTGGTAGTGCCTAATACTAATATCCACTTTGCTATTTGATATCCCAGCATGCACAACAAAGGTTTAGCTTGACAATTGTCCATTATGCTTCTGTGCATTGTTTCTCACTGTACCTGCAGACACGATGTGAAAATTTCTTACAATCACAACTCCACAAAAGTTCTGTAGATTTTTTAAAATTCAGCTAACAATAAAAACCTTTCATGACGACACCAGTCCCCCACCCTAAATTTCCTATTTTGTACGAATTTCCTGCAAGTAATGTTAATGTTAATCAGGTAATTACCCCATACACATACTTATATGCACATGTACCAAAAGCAAGCTTATTAATAAAAGTTACATACATGAATAAGTCAGTGAACTGTGATTGCTCATTCATTATTTTAATACATCCTTACAGATTTTAATGAATTGTCTGTCAATCTAAGGTACCATAAAAATAAAATTTTGCCACCTACCACACAAGATAAACGATGCTGAAAAGGTAGCTGCTGGTAGGGAATGTGTCATCTCCCACACAATAATGAAAGAAAATGGAACGATACAGGCTCCCAGTAAGGTACAAAACTGCAATGCAGAAAATAAATTTATGCATATTAACGTATAAGTTTAAAATTTTAAAGTTCCTAAACACATCTTCCACATATGTTACGTCATAGACAGTAGTAAGTATAAGACAAAAAAAAAAAAACAAGGGAGACTAAAGCACATTTTTACACACAAGTTCTACACGTCACATGCCTGGCCCATGACCTCTATATATTAACAGAAAAAATTAGAAATAATTTTTCACATGTAAAATATTAGTCTCTGAAATAAAAACATATTAGTTTCTGCAGTAGAAACGATAATTCGAATTCTAACATTTAAAGAAATTTTACTAGAAAAACCTCTTACTCCAGAGCCTATAGTATCTCGGAGGACTCATTGTTGGTAGGGTTACCATGAGAAAAAATTCTATAGGAGGACATGGAATCTAAAATAAGAGGACATTGCTGAAAAAAGGAGGACTTTTTAAAAATGGGTATGAACAAAATTAAAGATAAAAACAATGGCTCACCTTAGCTAGTTTTCTCACTAGTTGCTGGATCAGTATTACATCTGTACCCTACTTATCGGTGGAGCCCACTTTGTGCACAAGAGCCTGAAGAGACAAACTTCTATCTTGTAACAAATAACTATGGAATTGTTCACAGGACATGTCCTTGAAATTATATTTCACTATGATGATACCTCTGACTGTCTCCATTAGCATGCGATTTCGTTCTTTTGTCCATTGAGCAGATATTAGGGAAAATACTATCTCAACACTTCCATTGTGACTCGAGATAAATAAATAGAATTGACATATTTTTAAAAGTTCTGAGGAAGTTTCAGTGCTTGCAGAACTATTGGAAATGAATAATTTGCATCATTGTTTATCTAAACTTAAATCTTTGTCAAAATTAACTTGATTGGCATATCTTCGTACATTGCAGAATAAAATTGATAAAATAGCTTAGAATCATGAATAGTGACATTTTTAGAGTGTAAGAATTCAATGTATGTCAATAGGTCATCATATTTTATGTTTTTTATGTGCTCCAGCTTCGATCATTGAAAGAAGTTAAATTCTTTCATAGATTTTCACTATTTGTTTAGATATTCTATGCATAATATCGCACGTTGTTCAATATTCATATTAATTCTAGTTGAAATGAGAAATGCCAAACATTTCAAATTTATTTAAAATGCCTGCCGCACAGGATAAAATGATTAAAAAAGAGGACATGCTGCTATACTGAAATGCTTCAATGTAGAGTGATTTGAAACAGTGATCTTTAATTACATCCTCCCTTCAAATATATGCTACGAGTATAAAAATATTATACTGACTTTGTGTCTTCTGTAAAGACTACTCTCAATTCTATTGTCATTTTTATTTTATAATTTATACTACTTTTTAACATACCATTCTCATTCCCACATAATTTACATCTTCATATTTGTCACCAGGCTTCTCAAATGCAAATCTTCCATCATAACCGGTCAGGTATCCAGACAGCGCTATTAACATCTGGAAAATTGTAATTAATTATAATTACATGAATAATAACATAAAAATAATAATTTCATAAGCGTCTATTCTATTATTAAAATCACAATAATTAAAGATTAGATTTCAAACAAATGAAATGACGTTTCTTCAAAGTGTAACAAAATCAGATTATAAGTAAAATGAATCACTCAGAAAAGAATTAAATATCTTTGAGCTAAATGAAAAACTGATTGATTATAGAAAAAATTGGATATCCTCTATAAATTGATAAGTTGAATGGAACCTACTAGAATTTTTTAATTACAGACCAGTCAGTAAAGAATGTATAGAACGAACTATGAAACATTGGGTCAACCAGATGTAGACGCTTTAGATGGAAACATCTGAGGTTTGATGGACGACAAAATAATGACAGAATATGATGATTTTATTTTTATTTAACTTTTCACATACTTCTTTCATATACAGTCATTAACGTATTTTATTTGGCTCTCATTTCAAAGTATCAACATGTAAATAAGGAATGAATTTTAAGTAAAGCTTAACAATAACTTGATTATGGTTGATATTAAAACCTTATACCAGTGCTATGAAGTCAATTATTCATTCTGAACCTGAATGTCCAACTTATGATATTTTCCATTTATTTTGAACTGGAGTTAGACTGAAAGTACAATTTGCATTTATATGAGGGCCAGTCAAATGAAAACAGGTCACCATACGTATATCTCATGGCAGGCAAGTTCGTACCACTGGAATTTGATTGCTGAACTAACATCTGGTAGCAACTCGCGAAAGCACTCTGCTTACACACTAGTTGTTCGTTTATTGTGCTGGAATTGAGGTTAGAGATATGTATGTTCGTCCAACATCACTAATGGAGGCAAGTAAACAAGAAAAGCGAGGTGTAGTGCGATTTTTGACTGTTGAAGGAGTAGGAGAACGAGAAATCCATCGTCGCATGTCAGCTGTTTACAGCGAACACAGCATGTCATGTTCATATGTACTGGAATGGCACAAGAGATTCCAAGAGGGGAGCATGTCATTGCAAGACGGTGCTCGCACAGGACAGGCTCATCATGCCATCACTCCTGCTGTTATTGCTGAGGTTGAGGATCTTATATAAGGAAATCGACGGATCACTGTGGAAGAACTTCGTCGTTTGATGGGAATAAGTCACGGTTCCGTACACATCATTGCAACAAAGCACCTTCATTACCGAAAAATTTGCGTGCAATGGGTTTCACATCAGTTGATGGAGGAACAAAAACAAACAGAATGGCTGCTTCACTGGGTCACTTATAACGATACCACGAGGAAGAGTATGCATTCCTGTCCCATATTGTCACTGGGGATAAATCGTGGTATCACCATTTTGAACGGAAGAGCAAATGGTAGAGCCAACAATGGAAACACCTAGAATTTTTAAATTACAGACCAGTCGGTAAAGAATATCCACAACCGACTTCAAAGGCCATTAAGAGCTGCCATCTAGCGGCTATTTTTTCCTATTCATATTACATATTTGATCATTGAATAAGCACGCAGTATAACCAGCCATTGGATGTGTTCGAGGAGGCAATGTTTCCATGCCATCTATGTGTCAGGTCACGAACTTTTCAAACGCACCTTGTATATAATATCAAGTATTGTACCGGTAATGCTTGATATGGTTTACGTTCAAGTTAGAAGTCAGAAAGTTTTATTTTTATGTTTGGGATAATTTTACCTTCCTTCTTAGTATCTCTACGTGTAGGCATACCATTACAAAAAGAGCTTGAAGATATTTTACTCAAATCGTAGTGACATTAAAATGGTAAACAAATTTAGGTTTATATCCCAATCGAACTTCTAATTCCGAAAATAATCTTACCTTGCCTAGTGGAGGATGAACATCAAAGAAAAATGTTCGATTGATATACCAGCTTCCCATCTTTCCAAAATGCGTCTCGTCCCAGCTGGAAATTGTTAAAAAAAAGTGTTAATTATTTAATATGACACATATATTCACTTACAAATGAGCCTATTCGCGCACACATAAATGTACTGTATATTACAGAAAAATACTAATATATGTAAATATTATATATATATATATAGAGAGAGAGAGAGAGAGAGAGAGAGAGAGAGATAGAGAGAGAGAGCGTTAGTTCCTATTCAGACCAGTTCCACTCCAACTTATAACTAACAAAATCAAGAATGTATCCAAGAATGAAAAATAACAAAATTAGTTGTCAGGCGGAGAGCGGTCATACGCCAGGTAAGGACAGGTCCACCCCTTACCTCTTAGCTCCCTTGGGACGGGTGCTCTGCACTACCATCATTAAACCAACGGAATATTACAACCTGGGACTGATCTGCATAGGAACTCCGAATATACAGTAGCGTGCAAATTAATCCGAACAACGTAATTACTTATGCAAAAACACTCAAACGGAATAAAAAAAAGGATCTAAGACATACCTCAGTAATCTATGTGGCCTCCCTTGTTCCTAATAACAGCTCTGAGACGATTGGCATGGATTCCACTAATTTCCCACAAATATTCTTCATTTCGTCATCGCGAAACCATACACCAGTGAGGACAGAAATCATCTTCTCCTTTGTAGAACAATCCATTTTTTGCATTCTTCTTTTGCAAATTGACCACAAGTTCTCAATGGGGTTGATGTCGGGTGAGTTGCCTGACCAGGGAAGTACCTGAATATTCTTCTTGATGAAGAATTCTGTAGTTTTTCGAGACGTATGGCATGGTGCCAGGTCTTGTTGGAACACACCTCTGCCATCCGGAAATGATTTTTGCAGCTGGGGTACGATTCTGGTTTCCAATAAGTGAATATATTTGTCAGAATTCATCATTCCCTTGATAGGTATTATGCTCCAGGCCCTTCATGTGTAAAACAACTCCAAAACATTACTTTAGGAGGGGTATTTGGGTGCTTGTTGGAGATGAGCTGCTGTTACTATTTCGGATCCTTTCTGTAAGTAAGAAACACAGTGGCCGTGGACCTCGAAATGAGACTCATCGGAAAAAAGTACATTCTTTCAGTCATTCACTGTCCAGTGTTGATGTAATTTTGCCCACATTAAGCATTTTTTGCACATAACAGGGGTTAACAGTTGCTTCTTAATAGGCTTATGAGCCCTTCGTCCAGCTTCCAAAAGCCTACGCCGTACTGTTGTGACGTGAATATTCGCCCCAGTGGTAGCCATTAACTCGCGGGTTAAGTCGACAGCAGTTAGTCTAGGATTTAATTTACTTTTCCTGACAATTAAATGATCATCTGCAGGTGAAGTCTTCCTTTTCCGGCCACAGTTTCCTTTTTTCTGGGGTGTGATGGATCCAGTCTCCCTGTATCGTTTTATGATCGAATTAACAGTAGCCAAACTGATGTGACATTCTGAAGCAATTTGCCTCTGTGTCATAGAAGAATGCTCTGCTAATGTTATAATTTTAGACCGTTTTCGTGGAGTTGTATCCATTTGTGAAGACGATAGAATGTACACAGGATTGCTGTATTAAGTCTTCAACACAACTGAAATGCTTATAAGTACAAAACGACAGGCAAAATGTCACATATTATAAAAAAAAAAATAATAACGACAGACCTTCAACAATGGAATTACACGTACTACAGATGTCAATTAAAGCGGTATGAGCAGCTGTGAGGCCAACAATGACAGAAAATGTAAAAATATGTCGTGTTCGGATTAATTTGCACGCTACTGTATATAAATTTTTTTCTTTCAAATTTTTTAAGTACAATAGTCCACAAATTTTAGGTACCTAACCATAAAGACCCTGAATTCCAGAAAACAGATATATAGAGTCTGAAAGTGTCAATAATGAAATGGATAGAAGGATCAAGAATGGACTATAAACACATACAAGAGTGCTCCAAGAGAGTTCCAATTTAAATCAAAGAACCTAAGATGTCTCTATTGGGAGACAAGAAGAATAATGGATTAAATGCTCCCAAATTCAGCCACTAGAGAACAACAAAAATAAAAATATTAATTTCCAGAAAAGAATTTTGGAAACATATCAAAATTAAATTATTTCACACTTACAATAAAAGAAACTGTTATGGACAATGGTAACTTTCTATTATCCAAAAATAGGTTTGATTAAATATGGAGGAAAATTATTGCCCATAGATAAAAAAAAGTGTTAAATAGGCTAGTGTAGTTCAAACGTTCAATGATGCCATTTTGTCCTTAAGACGAAGTGTATATTATGTATATTACTTACCAAACATGGTCAGGTTCTGAAACTTTGTAGAATCTGCTCCATGTTGTCAAAAGTAAAACCACTCCAAAAACGAGCCACCAATTCATTTGGCCATTTCTATAAAACAGAAATGAGATTACAAAGAAACTTGAATTTTACAGACCACGTCAAACTAATTCATGCTATAAATAGAAATCTTGCAATTAATTATAGCTTACCACCAGTTAAGAATATTCTTGACTCATTGGTTGATTGACTGATTTATACATAAAATGCAGTGTAATTATTTTTCACCTAGGTATCTACGCCAGAAAGGTTATTATTTCTATATTGATGGAACCAATCTGTCCTCCAGTAAACCCAATAAATTATTTTTATCAAACATAACAACATAACACTGACAACAGAAGTTAAGCAACACCAAATATCCCCCAAAGAATTAAAACAACTACCACTACAAACCATAGAAGAAAGACCCCCTAAATGAATAGTTAAGAATTTATACGGATGGATCTCTTAAGAGACAGCTGGGAGTGCAGGTACAGGCATATACTCTTCACTTATTACATACTAGTCAGAGGAAATAAAAAAAAAAAAATTAAATTTAAATTATGGTTTATTTAATGACACTCGCAACTGCTGAGGTTATATCAGCATTGCCGGTGTGCCAGAATTTTGCCCCACAGGAGTTCTTTTACATGTCACTAAATCTAGTGACATGAGCCTGTCGCATTTAAGCACACTTAAATGCCATTGACCTGGGCTGGGATTGAACCTGCAACCTTGGGCACAGAAGGCCAGTGCTATACCAACTGCGCCACTCAGGGCAACGAGAAAATCAAACTTTGACAGTGAAATTAAGGCCATTTCTGTAGCAATACAACAACTGATATTCAGATCAAAAGTCTCTGATAAAGCAGTATCTTGGTTGACTCACAGTCAGCAATCCAGGCAATAGCTTCAAATAAACATCCTCACTCAAAACTAATATTAGATACCGGAAAACAAGTAACAATTATTCAATGCAGGAAAACAAATCAATTTGCAATGGGTTCATCACATATAGGAATGGAAGAAAATGAGAAGGCAGAGCTCTTGGCAAAAAAAGGAACCAAAAGTTATTGAAAACAGAACACTTCTGAATACTAAGTCCGCCAAAAAATAAATAAGATAGAAAACGAAGGAACAGTTCTTTAAAGAAACACTTCCGTACTCAAAAACCAAGATCTGGAATAACATACAAACTATAATGGAAGAGAACAAAAACAAACCAAGAAGAGAGTCTATATATCTATTTTTCGCCTGAACATCGGTCATGAGTGTCTTGCGGCCCACTTGCACAAAATAGGCATTTATAATTTCAGCATTTATAATTTCAGTATCTGCACCATATGCACTCAAGAGGAAGCAGTTATGAACAGGGACAATTGTTTGTATACATCTGAAGTCTGACTAGTGTAATATGTTACTAGTTAGCAATGGAGGGGAAAGGAACTGATCTACCCCATTATCTTCTGGGTTAGTTGCCTCATGAACGATGCCTTATTGGTGTCATTTATGACATTCAAACATATCTTCGGACAGTTGACTAAACAACAACGACAACAACAATTTTTTCCCAAGCAATGTCAAGAGAAGGTTACAGAAGTAGCTAACATTAAAACTAGGTATGATATAGTGAAAAAGCTAATTCCACAAATTCATAGTTCACCTGTAAATGATATAAAGTTTGTGTCTGTAATGTGAATGTAATACTGTATTTAAGTAGGGTATAAGATGCTCACCATTAGCCAAATACACAGAGCATTAGCTTTCCATACCACAGAACCATGTTCTAATTCCAGCAAGTTCAAATGTAATTTATGGTGATACGAAACTTACTTTAAAAACAATTCAAACTGTCTCCCAAATGTATTCTGTTCCAGGATGAACACTTTGCTATAAAGGAGACTATAAAATAGTGTACTGAAAATGATAGTGCCACTCACATTAAATACTGTCTCAGAAGTATCACTATTTAATTTTGCATTGATCAACATATCTGAAAATTGCTGGAAGGTGATTGGATTATTGTTTGGAGCACGTGGAACTATTTCAAAATTTTGTGTAAATTTTTTTCATAGATTTCATATCAATACATCAATTTTCCAGGATCTATCAAAACAAATTTTAAATTCCTCTTTGTTAATTGTAAATCACCATTTAAGTATATATAAAGTTTTATAAATGAATAAATATATAATTCAGTCAAAGGGATGGCTGCTAAAAAGCAAAGAAAAAAAAAAAAAGAAAAACTTAACTATTTAAAAATATTATTTATTGTAGGCCTACATAAACACATAAATTAATTACATGGACCAAATGGTAGGCCTACCCCTTGTTATGTTATGTTTTATTTAACGACGCTCGCAACTGCAGAGGTTATATCAGCGTCGCCGGATGTGCTGGAATTTTGTCCCGCAGGAGTTCTTTTACATGCCAGTAAATCTACTGACATGAGCCTGTCGCATTTAAGCACACTTAAATGCCATCGACCTGGCCCGGGATCGAACCCGCAACCTTGGGCATAGAAGGCCAGCGCTGTACCAACTCGCCAACCAGGTCGACTACCCCTTGTTATAGGACAGTGATCCCTTTCTGGATTTTCTCTCCCTCATAATTCTATTCATTTTACATCTTGACTACACAACTTTCAACACTAAATTACTTTGGAATATGTATTAATGACTTTCTTGTGTTAAATTTTACTGTACCTGGTTACATGTTTCGACCTGCTATTGGCCTTTTTCAGAACTGGTTGTTGCTGGTCTTGGCGTCTTTTGTTTTGTTTCCTGTGGGGGTGTGTTTGTGTAGTGTAATGTGGAGTCAAAAAGTGTGTGTGTGTTCTGAAATTGAGTTGTGTGTTGAGAATTTCATTTGGATGTGTTTTTGTGTGTCTGTATATTTCGTATTGTTCTAGTGTGTTTAGTTTCTGGCTTTTTGGTTGGATGTGTTGATGTCTCTATTCATTTGATTTGGCATCGGTATCAGAAAATATGCTCTCTGAATATATGAAAGTAGACTCTTTCAATTTTCTCCCATGTAGTCTTTCCATTGACTTCTTCTTCTTTTTCTTCTCCTTCTCATGGCCAACATTAGAGAAAGAGTCCATTTGTTGCCTAGCAGTCCACTACAGTGAGTGATGTTCTCTGCTTCTTATAATTTTTTGTCAAGACTGGAACAGACTAAGTGGTTGTTTCCATTTTGTTGTTGGGTACTTTGCATATGGTGCATTCTTCGGATGATATATGTCAACTCTGTAGAGGTGAGCAGCTAGGCAGGTATGTTCAGTGGCTAATCTGAAGGCAGCAGTAGCTTCTTTTCTTCATCGATTTTTGTATTTTTTTCCCCTAAGCTTATTAATATTTTCCACGATTTTCCTTGTGTATTATTTTGGAGACTTGTGTTGTATTGTGTGTCTCCTTCCTTTTATCTAATTGCTGAATGGACTTTTTGTCAAATTCTCTAATTTGCTGTTGCAATTTGGTTCCCTTTTGTTTGTTTCTGAAGTCCACATTTTCATGCCATATTTTTGGTAAATCTGATTTAATTTCTGTGTTGCTTTCTGTAATAATTCATTATCTATTTTTGCAATACAAATTTGATCATATGGATATAAAATTGTTTTCATGGCTTCATAATTTTGTCTATCCAGACTATAGAAAAGAGCTCTCCAGTAGGCTTGCTCAGCAAAGTCTGACAACCTCTCACAGGAAGAAAACGCAATAATGATGTACGGTACATGTCTCCTTTAGTGCAGTTCTTCTGGAGAATCTCCCTTCCCTTCCTCTACTAATTACTAATATAACATGCGAGAGGTCCAGGACGAATTACTAGGGAAATGGTCTGTTTTCCTGGTATTGCATCCTGGATCTCTTTGACTGTTATATCGGCAACAAGTGGGGATGGCCTACAACAATGCATATTTAGAATATTATACAGCAAGTAGAAAATTGTATCAGTTTAAACTGCATTTCATTTAGAACTAAAATCATAGTCCAGTGAAGGAATGTAGGCCTACATAGGCTAAAACACTTTTGCACATTATTCCCAAAAAAAAAAAGAAAAAAAGAGCCATGAACCTGGCCACAATGACAGATTGAGCTCCAGCTGAATCCTAGAATCACTTGTTATACGTTCCTTAGAGTTCTAATGATTCTCCTAGTTATTTTCAGTACACTTTGTGTGTTTAAACAGTATGAGGGGTTAAAGTTGTCCCAAACGCAACCCTTTAAAGGCACTTTGGTGAATAAGGGTAGGAATAGTATGAAGAGAAATAGTATAACCCGCACATTCCTTTCCTGGATTTCAGTGACTGGAGGAATGTGTAAGGCGGTTCAGAAAAGAATAGGTCTAACTTCGTTTCAGTGTATAGATACGCCTAATAGGCCAAATTTAATGTTAACATAATAGGCAATCATCTTCCTTTCATATCCTTCGTCCAACACCACTGCATAGAGCCCTCTGTGAGACTGTGATCCTTTGTACCTTGGTCTAAGAGTGGGCCGCCAGGATCAAAAGCGGCTTAATTCGAGAAGACAGTTTTGTAAATCCAAGGACAAGATCAAAGATTCATCCGGATTGATCTAAAAAAGTAAGACATTTTATCTTACTTTCTTATCCCATGAACATACCTTAACTATGCAACTGAACAAAGAAGAGAGAGATAGTATAATTTCTCTCTCCAAGAAAACAATGCTATTTATTAATGGAGCCTTGAAAGACTAATTTAACAGAACATACTAGAGGTTGTAACTAAGAGTTATCACAAAGTTTGTAAAATGTTTAAAACTCGTCCATAAAATAGTAAAATCATCATAAAGATCTTATGAATACAGATCCTGATCCACAGGAATGGCCAATCAAATGTAAAAAGCTCTTTCGGTTTCTGAGTCTTACGTGTAGAGTACGGTAAACTTATTTACACTCCCTGAGCATGATTTATTACAGAGAAACATTTTAGTATGACCAATATTTTATTAAATTAATCATTAGTATAAAGAAAGTAATAAGCTGCAGCTTACGGCCGCAAGTACAATTAAATCTTACCTCTTTTTTTTATTTTCTTCCGAGGTTTCTTTAACTTTCGTGTTGCTATATTTTGTTACTTCGCAAACTTTCTGGTAGTTTTCCATTTTTCCATATAAGCAATATTATCGTGCTTTAAACATGTGTACTGTCACCTATTATAGTAGCTCTTCACACCATGGGCGTAAACATGAACACGTTGCTTATATATGATGTTGCCAATTCGTGTAATATGTATGATACAATGTGTTAAGAAACTATGCATGAATTAGACAACGTGACAACATAGCTAACTGTAACAGCTGATTGACCGAACTAGTCGATTCGCTTGTAATTCAACTGTTTACTATGGAAGCTTCTGCAGAATAACATACCTGGCGCTGCAATCAACGACTTACAAGTATTTGCGCCGAGCAAATATAAGGTCTAAGGCCAGGCGTCTTATCATTATTATTTGCTGGGAGAGTGTAAAGTGTAAACATTTATTACAATCCGGATAGATTTAAAAATTATCACGAAGAAAATATGTCTGTTATAGGCAAGGTAATGAATTCTTTGTTTATACTATATCGTCAATATTTGACTGTTTCAATGGTGGGAAAGCTGGTGTGCCTTGTGAAGTTTTACCGCGCTGTATTAAAATTCTCGGTGTAGGTATATGGTTTTGAAGGGGACAGACTTTTATTGGTATATGCATTTAAGTTACGTTACAGTTGTTAAATGTAGCAATTTATATATTTATAATATATGCCAGAGTAGATCCTACAAATGTTTTGACAGCTTTGTCACTTGTGTATTGAAAAGGGTAGGTTGGTGGTAGCATATTTGGAATGTGAATATTTTCATTTTACTTTTTCATGCTTATGTAAACTGTAAGCATGAAAACTAGTGGATAAATACATGCATAAATTCAGTTTTTTGATAAAAGACAAGCGATTCATCGTTAATGTTTTAATTGTATACTTAGTAGGTAAGGATCATAAATATGCCTGGTATTATAATGTGGAACATTTTTGCGAAGTAGTCTATAATGATTCCGGTTAAGTCAAAGTATAATTTGACATTGAAGCATTTGTCATAAACTGCACTTTCTTTTTCAGCCTGTTTTGTATTCGTATTGGAGGAGCTCTTGCTCGTGGAGAGTTAGAATAGGTAAGTGTTGAAAAATTACCAAATGTTCTATAGGCTTATACATCAGTACATAGTAATCCCTTAATCTGAAAATATATACTTTTATACATAATAACAAGACCTAGTAATATTTGTATTGAGGAGGCTAAGGCTCGACTTTGGGCTGTGATGCCATTGTAGTAGTAGTAGTAGTAGTAGTAGTAGTAATATTTGTATTGTTGTTTAGTCACCTGTCCGAAGACAGGTTTGAACCTCATCAGTAACACCAATAAGGCATCACTCGTGAGACAACTAGGCCAGGAGATAATGGGGTAGGATGACCTGTTTCTTTCCCCCTCCAATACATACATTGCCGATTAGCTACATAGCTATTCCACTAATCAGACTTAAGAAGCATACAAGCAATATATTTGTATTATGATCTAATAAAAGAAAATGCTGTACGGTAAATGTATAGAGCAGCGAGAATTTTACTAATTTTCGGAAAAAGAAAGCATAGGTACAGTAGGCTATATTGGGGTCTCCTATATTGTGTTTTTGTTATAGGTACAGTAAAGTTTTAATGCATATTCTGCATTTCAGTAGTAATTACTCAAATTGAATTATAAAATAGTGATTTTCATTTTATTTTACACTGAGAAATTATAAAGACAGTGTTTTGTGTTGTTTTCACCATTAGTCTGCAAATAGGAACAAAAGGATTGTGGAAAAAAAAAAAAGAATAACTTAAATGATATTAATATCTATAACTAGAGGAGGAAGCAGGATTTTAAAATTATATATTGATTGCTGTTTCTGAGAATAATTTTCGATAATTCGCTAGGAAAGCTATACTGGAGGCATAATTGTTTTTTGCTTCACTGCTTCCAGCGAGATGTGATTTTAGTTAGCAGCCACAAATACGTTCAACATAAAAATCGTTTGATACTTATTTGTATGTTCTGTTGTCGCCCCTAGCTCCTACTTGTTACCAATAGGTATAACACTCGAGAGGTCCAGGGTGCAATACTAGGGAAATGGACTGTTTCCCTAGTAATTCGTCTTGGACCTTTCGAGGGATAAGAAAGATGTGTCTCCTTTAATGTAGGCCTAGTTCTTCTGGACAATCTCCCTTCTCCTCTACTAATTACCAACATAACATGCGAGAGGTCCAGAATGAATAACTAAGTTAGGGAGATGTCCTGTTTTCCTAGTATTGCGTCCTGGTCCTCTTGTGTTATAACAGCAACAAGTGGGGGCGATCTACAACAGTGCATTAGAATATTATACAGTACGATTAACCATAAAATGATTTTTATGTTGAACGTATTTGTGGTTGTTAGCGAAAACCACGTGTTTATAACTATTACATCTTACAGAAACCAGTGAAGCAAAAAAAAATTGTACCTCCTTCAATGTAGTTTTTTAGGGTACTTACTTTCTTTTCTTATAAAATACTGTACTAAGTATAGTTCCAGAAAAAAGAAAAGGACCGCCAAATTTTACTAATTACAACGCATTGTGCATGTGCAGTAAACAGGAGCTCCTGTGTGTTATAGTTATAGTATCTACAGGGACATCATTTTATTTTTACTTCAATTTTTATTGTACCTGTGTTTTTGAATGTACTTCACTCCCACCCCCTCTACTAGTAAACTTCCAACCGTACTCCATACAAAACCAAGCGTATACAGTCAAAGTCGCCTTACGGACATAGTAAACACAAACAGTACTGAGTTAGTGGGTATAGTACGTTCCAGAAATATCTTTGCTTTCAATATTGAATCATATTCTCGCATAGGTACTGTCGTACCTATTGCCTATGTTGCATCCCGGTTTCCCCTACTCACTTCTGCCCGTTCCTTTGTGGCTGGGCTGTCTTAGCTGTTTTTTGAAAACATTAATTTCTGTTAGGAATTGGACGTCTACGTAATATTATACAACTGTTTAAAATAACGTCAATAAAAAGGCCTCGTTAATTAATTAACTGTCGCGTGATTTCCCCGCCTTCTATGACCCTGCGACAAAACCACTTGGATGGACAGTAGATAACATGTCTGAATAATTTTATCTTTTTGGATCGGGCAGAAGTGAAGATTGAATTTACAGTACGTAAGGTAATCTTTTATAGAGTAGGTACACAATTATTTCAACATGAGTTACTAGTACGAAGGACGAAACTGGTAATTGGAATTAGGTATAATAGTCTATGTGCGATAATATGCAAAAAAGAACTGAAACCTGTATCGAAATGAACGTCCACCATTTTCAAATATATGTTTAAATATCTATATTATGATTATTTTTCAATTTAACTTCTTTTTCTATATTGTACACTAATGTGCTGTAGACAGTATAATATACACTGCATAATTAATACGTCCGAACGGACAGCTCAGTTCGTGAGTAAAAACACTTATTGTTAATACTGTAGTATGTTTTGATTAAAGAAAAACCTAATGAAAATTATCAAACTCAAAATCGCGATATTTCCTACTTTACGTAAATGGATGAGCTACTTTTCATCCCTCCTATACCTAGTAAAGTGATTTGTTTGTATCTTACGCCCGTATCATCGAATTCCAGTCATGGAAGAGGGTAGCGAATGGTGTTTCCGGTTCACATCCTTTAAGGCAAAGGTATAGCCAGGTTAATATTAGAAATGTTAGTAAAAATAAAATGATGTCCCTGTACTTGTGGACAGTCTTGCGAAACTTGTTGCCTACATACAGGTGAACTGTCATCAAGACTCGGCCAGTTACTTTATTCTGATACTTTACATATCTGGTTGAAGAAAGTTTTTAAGTGTAGGCCTACTTGTGATCAGATGGAAGAGACTAAGGTCATGTTTCAAAGCTCAAGTCTACACTACATGCTAAGAACCAGCAACTAGCTGACTTGTAAACTACATACTAGAGAGCTTTGAACATGTATGCTGGAATCATGGCCTTCTTCATAGACTATTTTTCTGAAAGCCATGAAATTACGGTATAGCACTAAATTAAGAAGGCAGTGTCCTAATGCAGTTTATTAGTTTAATTACGAGTTGTCAGCTGTTATTTTTTGGAAATTCTGATTCTGTGTTTATAAACAGTTTTTCAGGTTTATGAACTGAATGTTAATTTCCTCAGACATTAGAAAAGAAACTTAGAAAGATATAGAATTGTAAAAGATGTTCAAAAGATAACTATGAAGATTACGTTTAGCTATCAATAATCGAAATGTATGTGGAAAAGATAAGGGTTTGAAATATTGCAATATTAAAAAAATGTAGGCCTAATGCAGATACCAACAATGTCAATCTTCCAAGTTAACGTGTTATTCTACATTGAACTCACATTTTATTTCCAAAGCATAATCAGATAACCCCCAATTGTTAATAAGGTATCCATGTTTGTTTAGTCTACAATCAATCAAGCAAGCATTTTCGTTTACTAGCTATTACGGACTTGATTGCTATACACTACGTAGCTTTGGATTGTAACTTCTGATATCACATCTGGCTATTTAGTGAACATTCTACTTCATTTCAGCTGAAAATGTAGCTTTGAAACACAGCCTAACTAGTTCTTTATTATGGACTAAAGTTAATTGTTCTAATACATCATTAGAATCTGTGAGAATAAATTGAAGTATTAGACTGACTTTCAGTTTTTGCCCAAATAGAACGCAGCTTATATTACTCAGAATGGTGGGATACATAGACATTGTGCAACTGAAGTAGGCTGTAATCTTTCATGCAATAAAATTTTATTCAAATTGATTGTTCTAGTACATTGGATTTTGAGTTAGTGTTCGCTCAAAGAACAGTTGGAAGAGAGGAAAAGAAGAAAGGCATTGGAAATTATTTAATATATTGATTAGCCAGTGAAATTAATCTTATTGAAGAAGCAAGTAAGGCAGATAATTAGGTGCCCTGTTACATACAGTTCAATAGATTCTTAAAAATACTCATTTTCACTTCAAACTCAACCGTCTTACAAATAAGGAAGTGAATAACGTCCATCTACCTAAGCCTAAGTCTAATAGATAAAATATCTGCAGATGCAACAAAAAATTTAAAGCTGGAAATAAATTAGGTAATGGTAGATCAGGAAGTGGCTTATTCCTTTCATTCATAGTGTTTGGGCAGGTATTTCCTATTTCCTGCCTTCCTCTTTGTCTCCTCCTATGATCCATATGTTTTAATGTCGTCTTAGCATCTGATAGCTTCTTCTGCCACAAACTCTTCTCCCGTTCACCATTCCGTTTAGTGCATCCTTCAGAAAACAGTTTCTTCTCAGCCAGTGACCCAGCCAATTCCTTTTCCTCTTTCCGATCAGTTTTGGCATCATTCTTTCTTCATCCACTCTTTCCAACACAGCTTCAGTTCTTATTTTGTCTGTCTACTTCACATGCTCCATTCTTCTCCATTTTCACATTTCAAATGCTTCTAGTCGCTTCTCTTCACTTTGTCGTAATGTCCATGTTCCTACATAATAGAATTAAATGGAAAAAGAACAAAATTATAAATCCATAACCCAAAGAATTCCTCAAACTTTAGACATGAGTTTATTGCTGTGAAAAAGCATTATGAACTTATTTTTTTTTTTTATGTTTATATAACGACGCTCGCAACTGCCGAGGTTATAATTATCAGCATCACTGGTGTGGTAGAATTTTGTCCCACAGGTGTTCTTTTACGTGCTAGTAAATCCATTGACATGAGCCTGCTGCATTTAAGCACACTTAAATGCCATCGACCTGGATCAGTGTTGAACCCACAACCTCAGGGGCATAGAAGGCCAGTACTCTACTGGCTACGCCACCCAGGCCAACAGCGTTATGAAAGCCAGACCCAGACAATATGAAGGAAATATGGATATTAACTAATACCAGTACCGTAGTAGAAACAAAATCTCAAATTCACATAGAAGTACCTTTTCAGAAGGGGGCCTATTAGATATGGTGTTCCACAAGGCTCTATTTTAGGCCCAATTCTGTTCTTAGTAATTTCCTAGGAAACAATGCTCATGGGAAGAGAGAATCTGTAGTAGGGAATTTGGATGGGGAACTTATTTCGTCATAGGTGACGTCATAAATCATTACACGCCTTTGAAAATAATTCTTCATTTCTCTTTCTTTCATTTCACTTTTTCTCTCTTTTCCATTCTTCTCTTCCCCTCTTCTTTGCACCAGTAATAAAGTCATATTTGTTTTATATTTTCTTTAGTCTGTATTTAATTTCTAATGTTACATATTTGTAATTATTATATTTTAAATTTTCCTTGACGAGAATCGAACCATGGAGGGTCTCCTCTTCATTCTCCATACGCTTCACTACCAACTGAGCTGTTAGAATGTCTTGGAAGCAGATAGGAAAGTGTCACAGATTATTATGTATTATGATGGCACACAGATACTTTAGAAGTCCCAGAAAGGAGGCACTGCGCTTGAACAGAGGATGAGTGACCAGGTTCATAAGCGAACCATAGTTGAGATAATAATGTTCATTCTGTTTCGTTGTATGTCGTCCCCAAGTAGCTAAACAAGTGCCAGGGAAAATAATTTAGCATAAATTGTAGTGCGATAAAGACTGTAAATGAAACAAAACAAAAGAAAGGGAGAAAAACAATTCCAAGGAATGCATGACAGCAGGATCGAACATGTGATTGACTGCATGGGAAGCAAGTGCTCTCTCCACTAGACTAAAATCTCTGTGATAGAAATGGTTTGTATGAAGCAATATAATACTTCAAGTTTTACTTAAATCGTGAAATTAGACATTAACTTGATTTAGTTTAAATTAATGAGATGCGTTTTATATTAATTGTGAAAATAAACCATCTTGTTATGCCTTGTTATTTATAAATGAAGTAATGGGGTGTGAAAACCGTTATTCATTTGCTATATTATGTGATCTACTTCCTTTTATTAATATATTATGTTCAATCATCGCATTGTTGACTAGGGATGTAGGCTATAGTAATTAATTCTATAGTAGCATGGCGGACAGAGATCTGAGACAGCGGGCTGTAGCGTTAATAGAAAATGACATCTCAGCTTGAGAGGAAGGTCGAAGGTGTCACATTCCATTGAGGACAGCACAGAGGTGGGCTCATAGATTTCAAAATTATAGTGAGTTTCGAAGGCGTGTTCAACGAGGAAAGAGGACATGACTGTTCAGAGTTCATGCAGAGAACCCGATCTACTCTGAAAATGAGTTAAGGACAGTGGCCAACTATCCTGGCACTTCTCGAACAGTAACATCAGTTTGAGAGATGTAAATCTTCATTGCTGGAGAGCTATGGCTAAAGAGGACTCATAAGGGAAACAAGCTGTCAACTGCCTAGTCTGAATTGAATTTAAGAAGGAGAGGGTTATAACAGCCCTAGCACAGCGACCTAAAAGATCTATTGCGCTATCCCCGTCATAATATCCAATCAGTCCAATAGTTTGATGTTCTTAATGAACTGGATCAAACTACGGACTGCGGGACAGTTGATAGCTCATCAAGCTTTGGAAAATGTGTTCCAAAGATGAGAGCTCTTTGATGAGCGAGTGCATTGCATATGCACAATAGATGAGCTATAGACTCATCTCCCTGTGAACAACAAGTACAGGTTGGGTTGATATTATGTCCCAGCCTGTACAGGTTCTTCTTGAGAGCACAGTGTCCTGTAAGGAATCAGACTGCACAGCGGAGCTGTTTTTTTTTTTATCAATTTTAACAGGTCACCTGTTTTTATTGAAATCTCCTATGAGAGCCTTTGAGTGTCTACAGCCCTCACTTGAGTTCCAATAGTTTTTGTGTTTTTTGATATCCCAGTCCCTGATAACCTGCTTTATTGGTCTTTTGAGGTAGTCCCAGCACAGGCTCAGGTCCTATGAATGGGATCTTGGTTCCCTTTTTGGCAGCTTCATCTGCTCTTTCGTTACCACTAATCCCTGCATGTCCTGGCACCCATTTCAGTTGAACTGTATTATGTTCAGCCAGTATCATGAGGGACTCGTAGCACTCCAATACCAGTTTTGACTTGACCAAGGGGGCTTCAAGTGCCTTAAGTGCCACTTGGCTATCTGAGAGTATAAGAATATGTCTACGGTTGTAGCCCTTTCTAATACTTTCCCTGACACTGGCTAAGATAGCAAAAATCTCAGCCTTAAAGACCATGGCATAATGACTCAAGCTAAAAGAAAGCTTGGTGCCATTTCCAAATAATCCAGCACCAGTTCCTGACTTGATTTTGGAACCATCAGTATACCAGACTGGACCTTTATTGTTCTCAAGCTTAACCTGAGTTTCCTGTTCACTGTGCTCTGGGTAAGTGACAGTGAATTTGTTATCAAATGAGACCCTTGGTTCCAAGATGTCGGTTCTCATATTGAGAATCTGATAAGTATCACTGTCCCAAGGGAGTCTGAGGTGATCCATGTGTTCAATATTGAACACTGTTATGGAACAAGTTTTGATGGTGAAATCATTGCAATAAGTAAATGTCTCAGGAATCTTCTATGCCACATCAATAAATTTAGGAATGCAGTTATATTGTCAGACTCCAAAGCAGCTATTCTATCAATCGTCTCTAAACACACACCTTCATCTCAAACAGCAGAAATAACTAAAATGCTCTCTCAATTAATATCACTCAATAAAAGAATTGTATTCCAATGGATACCATCCCATTGTGGAATCCTGGGAAACGAGAATGCGGATGCTTTAGCAAAGAAGGGCAGCACTGCTACTTACAGACCTGTTACTAAATCTGCTTATTACTCTGTGAAGAGATTGATTAAATCTACATACTTAGACTTCAACAAACAAAATTTGATAACACAATCCCAAGGGAAAAAATGGAACTCTCTGCATCAAAATCCACAGTTAATTCCTGATTTACCATGAAAATCGTCTGTAGCTGCATTTAGATTGGCAACAGGCCATGATTGTTTGGCCAAACATCTGCATAGAATTGGAATATGTCAGTCCCCTAACTGTCCATTGTGCAACTCAAACCAAGAAATGGATTCGGAACACCTCAAAATCTGTGCTTCATTGGCTGGTCATGATAATATCTTTGAAAAGTATTGGAGTGCAAGAGGTCAAATGACTTATTGTCAAACGCCTGGCATTAGAAAACAACAACAACAACAACAACACTAGTAAAACTAAACAAATTACAAACAATAGTTATGAAATACCATTATAAAATCTTATGTGATAAAAATTTAAAATAAAATCAATAAAATGCTTGTGTGAGCTGTTGCATCAGTATAATGTTAAAGGAAGATGGAACTGCAGCTTGTTGAATAGTCTGTGAGAGGGGATCACATAATTCCAGTGCAGTGTCTTGTGCGTAGAATTAAAACATAAAAATTGAGGATCATGGTGAAAGTTCCGATGTTTTTAATATACACCATTAAGTATATAACATAACTAATCTTAAGTGTTCCATGAAATGTTAACATATTACATACTTGGTGTGTGGATAAGCTTCAAGGCTTCTACCGCGTTGTCTTGGTGGTAGTGGCTGATGTTTCGATCGCTGTGTTGTGGTCATCTTCAGAGCAGTTGTTGGATAATGAAATAGTGCTCTGAAGATGACCACAACACAGCAGTCGAAACGTCAGCCACTAACACCAAGACAATGCGGTAGAAGCCCTGAAGCTTATCCACACACCATGTACACGAGTCGCGAAAGCCTACACGAACATATTACATACTTGTTTTACGAAATATATCAATAAATAAAATATAGTGTAACAAGGAAATTGTATGCATGTAGGTTATCTATTTACTGAATTAAAAATAAAAAGTTGTATTACTTCTTATGTAATTGAACCTTTTATGGGCATAGTTTTTGTAAGTTGTATTAACCCCATCAATTTGTAGATTGACTGCCTTTTCAGATGATTGTATAATACTACCTTCAGTTGTGGCTGCTTGTCAGTTTTGAATAGTATGTTAACAGGCAGTCACTACTAGTGAATCGTACTGTGCATAATATGGTATGGTCCCTTATTAATCATATGAAGGTTAGGATGCATTCTGTGTCTAATCATTGATTGGTCTATTTTTTTCCTCCCACTAGCATTAAATTTAAAAGAGATACCGTATGATATCAAACCTGTGAGTTTGATAAAAGCTGGTGGTGAACAGCACTGCAATGAATATCGTGAAATTAACCCCATGGAACAAGTACCAGCTCTGCATATTGATGGACACACATTAGTGGAATCGGTAATTATGACACTACTCTAATTTTATGAGACATTTGTCAAAGTATTGATGAAATTTTTAAATTGTTTTATTATTATAATACATTGACCGGCAAAAAAAGTGCAACACTTCACATTTTTATAAAAATCTTTATTACAGTAAAAAATATTTCCCTTCAAATATTTATGATAATTTTATGAAAACAACATATTTGATTATAGAAAATACTGAAACATTATTAGCAACATGCATTTAACTCACAATTTTCTGTAACTTCCGCAGATCTTGAAATTTTGAAATTAACTCGCATCACAATTTTGTCAATTTAAGGCCAGTGAAAACAAATTTAATGTTTACACTGCACCTCTTGAGGTCACTAATCACTAAAAATGGGTATGTCCATCTCTGGCATCTATGACAGCCTGTAAGTGTTGAGGCATATTGCCTACTAACTGTTAAAGCGCCTCTTGGGGGATAAAATCCCATTCCTCCAGCAATGTTGCCCTCAACTGCGCCAAGGTGTTGATGTCACGCCGTTGGACATTCCTTCCAAGCACATCCCACACACGCTCAATAGGATTTATGTCGGGACTACGAACTGTCAGTCTAGGGTTCGTATCCCAACTTTCTGTAGGTACTGCACAACACAATGAGCGGTATGCGGACGGACATTATCGTGCATAACTATAAAGTTCTGGCCAATGAAAGGTGCAAAGGGCATCACATGGTCCTCCAGGATCTCTTCTATGTACTTTTGTGCATTGAGGGTCCCACGATCGATGAGCACAAGCTCATTGCGGGCTATGTTGCTGATGCCAGCCCACACCATTACTGAGCCACCCCCAAATGAAGTCCTCAAGGAGAAAGTAACGGGTGAGTACCTCTCTCCAGGCCTTCTCCACACCTTTTCTCGTCCATCAGCAGACCTCAGGATAAAGCGGCTATCATCAGTGAAGAGGACAGAGGCCCACTGCTCTGGAGTCCATGCCTGTTGCTGCCGCAAAAGGAAGGCGGGCTTCTGTGCCATGGCTCGAGTTGAGGGTCCATATGCTGGCCTTCTGCAAACCTCCTCACTGTCCACTCACTCACTCTCACATGCCTGATATTTTCCAGTCGATTCCTTGCCTGTACTGCTGTGGTATGGTAATCACGCAGAACTTGCAGGGTGAGAAATCTGTCATCCCTGGCACTTGTGTTCCTCCTACGGCCTGATCCCTGTCTCCTGTCATATGTTCCAAGTTCCCTATAACGTTGCATTGCACAGTGAATGCTACCGAGCGATACTCCGATGACCTGAGCCACATAACAAAGGCTGTGTCCATCCTGCACCAAAGCAACTGTCTTTGCAACATCTTCATGGCTAAGAGGCACATGAATAACTGAATAAAATTTTAGTGAATGGTTCAAAATGTTTTCCGATATCCATAGATCATCAATAAGGGTGCCACAAGATTGTAAACCTAAAAAGTTTTATTGCGCTACCCTCAATAAAATCCTAAAGATGAGTACTTCAGAGATTAGGGTGCAATAAACTACCCTAAAGATGATCATATCCTCAATTTCTTTTCTTAAGCAGTTCAGAGGAATGTTCTAATGTGTTAAACATCTTAAAAATGAGAAGAGAATTCTTTGGTTCCTAATTATATAGAAAATATGTAATTTATTTTGAGTGTTACACTCTTTTTGCTCGTCAGTGTAAGTACAGTAGATAAATATTGCATCTATATTAGGATAGGGGTATGTAATATTTAATTTTTAAATTTTAATTGGGATATTCAAAATGTAATTTTCGGTTGCTATTATCCAGTGCATTTCTTTTTTTTAATGAGAAAAGTTGTTAGTAGTCAACAAAAGTTACAAGTTTTGTAGATTTATAATAGCACCTGAGTTCCAGATGTATTGTTAGTTAGAGTTGTATTCACTGTCAATTATACGATTCATTTTGCCGTTCCATGACAGAAATGTTAATTTAAAAAAATGAGAGAGGAAAGCTGTTGGTACTGTGTACTGTTGCATACTGCAAGAAAAAAAAAACGCTTATTATCATGCCCCTTTTAAGTCAACAGTGAAAATTTCTGGTGTACATAAAATTACTTACTGAAAGTTATAAAAGTAAATACCATTACTGTTCACATGTTTGTCCCATTTTGTCACAAGGCGATTGATACCATATTGAAAGAAATCAGACCTCATTTATAATAGTCATGTATGCTCGAATTTGTCCAATTTCTTATCACTCTAAGGTAATCTGTCTTTCAGCATTTTCTTTATGGACCTATGAGGTGGAAATCACTCAAAACGAAGTTCAGCCTATAAGGAGGATACTGAAGAATTTTTGTCATTGTATGCTATGGTTGTTAGTCTGCTACTTGCTCACTGTCTAACAATGAAGTTCGTTTTGTTTGAAATTTGAGAGATCATTTCCACACTACAAACACTCATAATATTCAAGTCATAAACCTTCAACAATTATGTGTGAATTTCTGATCCTGCATCCTGCATAGCCTTTTGTCCACAAAAATCGAATGCTGTATGTACTTCAATGTTGAACCAAATTTTCAAATGTGTTGCCATGTCAGATTGCTAGTAGGCCATCGAGCATGGTTTCTCAGTGTCCACTTTGGATGTAGACTGGCTCTCACAACCTCTATTGTGGTGTAGAATTTTATTGAAATTCTTATCATGCAATGTGTTATGTAGAGCACATAATCAGAACATATTTTCTGAATGAACTAGTTCATAAATGACGTCATAAGAGATCAGAAATTTAAAAACCATTTCACACATAAGCACTTCTGAGTGGTACTGCGGTGCAGCTAAAAAATGCTTCAAATTATGACAGAGTTCAGTCTCATAATTGATCACTTTGTGTAAACACCTGTTATGCTTTGTTGGCTGAAACTTGCTGGGCTGCATGGTGTCATAGTGGCTCAGTTGCACTTCACATGTGAATGCTTCCATTTAAAGCCATGTTTTGCTAGTGGTGGCAGTGCTGAGAAACCTACTCAGTGGTGGCATGTGAAAAGACTTTAACATGGAAGTTTTGGCAATAAAAGAATAATGATGACCATTAACTAATAATACAAATATCATTATAAGTTGAATGGTAGCATCATGAAAGTTGGTCATGTATGCACAATAGCGAAGGCATGCAGCAAAAGGTGTTTGTCAGTTGTAAATGTACTTATTGTCTCATGTGGAAGCCAACATCGTTCTGATTACATGTTGTCACAGGAGTGCCACTAATTGCATGCCTATGTGTGTAAGATTGAAAATGTCTGCAAAGGCAAGAACCCAAGCTCTGAGAAACGTAATAAGCCTAAGAAAGACAAAGACATAAGTATCAGGTACAATAATTGAAATAATCATCAGCAAGTGTGTTACCGTTTCTTTTATTCATTCATAGTGTTCTGCCCAACACAAGGTCTTTCACTGCAAACCCAGCATTCTCCAGTTTTTCCTATTCTCTGCCTTCCTCTTAGTCTCTGCATATGATCCATATATCTTAATGTCGTCTATCTGCTCTTTTTTCTATTAAAAGCTTTCTTTGTCATTGCTATTCTCCTTTTGACTTCGTGGCAGCAGCTCATGTTACTGCTTATAGTACACCTCAAGTATTTGAAGCTGTCCACTTGTTCTACTGCCTCATTTAGAATTCACAAGTTTACCTTCTTTACTTTTCTTCCTATGACCATGGTTTTCGTCTTGTTGGTATTTATCTTCATTCCATACTGCTCACCTCTGTCATTTACCTTCAGTAACATATCCCTTAGTTTCATCTCCTCTTCTGCTAACAACGCCATATCCTTCTTCCTCCTACTATCCTCCCATATTCTGAAAACAGTTCTTCACTAAATTTTCCAAGTAGATGTTGAACAGGGTAGGTGCTAGAGGACATCCATGATGTACTGCTCTCCCTATTTTAGTTCTTCCTGACATTTCCTCTCCTATCTTGACTTTGACTTGTTTCGTATAAAGATTACTGAACAGCCTTCTCTATTTCGAATTCTCGCAAATTTTATTTAGGATCCCCATCAGTTTATTCCAATTCACTCTGTCAAACTCTTGTAGATCCACAAATACTATATACATTCCTTTATTCTTCTCTAGGTATCTTTTGCCGATTGTTCATAGCAGTCCAATTGCGTCTCTCTTACCTTTTCCTTTCTGACGTCAAACTGTTCTTCTTCCAACTGTTCTTCTATTTTATAATATAAACGTCGATTTAGTATTCACAGAAGAATCTTCGCCAAGTGTGATATCAGGCTGATGTTCCTGAACTCATTACATTTCTTGGTATTATTTTTCTTCGATATTGGAAGCAACACTGCCTCTGTAAAATCTTCAGGCCAGTTGCCTTTCTTATATATTTCATTGCATAATGGTATTACCAGTAATAGATGTTCATTATAAGTAGCGTTTGGATTTATATGACCTAAAAAAATAGGATCCATGCAGGCATTTATGACCTAAACACATAAAAATATGACCAATAAAATTCGAAATATGACTTTATCAGTAACATTTGTATGTTAGATTTTTTTAATTCTCAGCATTATACATTGATTAAAATACAGTGTCTAACAAGTTGGATGTTACATTTAAGCAAATTACTTCAAATTTCCTCTGTCTTTAGAATAGCATGTTGGAAAGATACTGAAGAAACAAGGAGTGACCGATAGGGAGGAGAAAGTTACGAACACTTGAAAATTGTAAGGAAACCCTGTTTTGTTAAGTACAGCATGCTATCGCTCACAGGGCCAAACAATAGAAGTCTACCTGCCATTTGAAACCCCACATTCCACTGTCAGTGCATACTTTCTTTTCATTGCATTTCTGCGAAAATATACTTATTTTAGAGCTATCCTGAAAAACTTTCATAGTATTACATTTCTCCAAAAATATAGGCATTTTAAAGCTATCCTAAAAACTTTCATAATATTATATTTTATCACTGTTCGTTATGGTTTGAATGAATGCATTGAATATGATAAATGTGTAAAATATAACATCATGACGCGAATTTTTACTGAATATGCTATAAAACTTTAAAAAGCCTAAATATGCATACTGTTATTCTCAAAATACAACATTAATATGCAGTTTCGTACTAAATATGCTACAAAATTAAAAACTGTCCAAATATGCATTTATATGCCCAATAAAACCCTTTCATTTTCTTCAGAATGCTTGGAATCAAGTTTAAATCAGTCTGAAAACTGAAACAATCACATATAAAAAAGTATTACATGTCATAGAAATCCGCCCTTTAATAATAAGCATGAATTGCTGCTCCTGTGATTAAACTAAAATCATTTTTCTCCCTTAAAAAAATATAGTTACATCTACTTCATTATATCATTATTTCAACAAGTATTGAATTAATACAGAATAAATCTCTTAAATTAAGAATTTAACTCCAACAAAGTGTTCAACTTTATTCAGATTATGAAATTATTCCACAGAAATCAGCATATAAATTACGAAAAACAAGCTGAATGCTGTTTATGTATTTTCTCTGAAAAATTAATGGTAATTGCTTTTAAAGGAAATGCCATTAAGAGGAAAAATAGTTAATAAATTAATTAAGTTATTAATATCGTGGGTTGTTATGTATTTTATAGGAGTGCTGAAGAAAGGAAAATGAAGTTACACATAATAGTTACCTATGAGGCACACTAAGAAAAATTAGCTAATTCTACAATCTGATGTGTAGAAAAATTTGGGACAACTCAGACTGTAATAAGTTTCATAAGCCTGAAACATAATGTTGATAATGGAAATCACATCTGAATTTTAAATACATTTTGTATAAGTGCGTTAAGTTTTATTGAATAAATGAAAAATAAAATTCATACAGACTGTTTCTGAATAATAATATAAATGACTATACTAATCTTACTGTTCTTCATTTCAGCTCAATATTATCACTATCTTGAAGAAACGAGTCCTTCCAGACCTCTAATGCCACAGGATATTTGATCATACTAATCTTACTGTTCTTCATTTCAGCTCAATATTATGCACTATCTTGAAGAAACGAGGCCTTCCAGACCTCTAATGCCACAGGATCTTTAATCATACTAATCTTACTGTTCTTCATTTCAGCTCAATATTATGCACTATCTTGAAGAAACGAGACCTTCCAGACCTCTAATGCCGCAGGATGTTCACAAAAGAGCAAAGGTAAAGAATTTGAACTTTTTTTGTCAATTTAGGTATTTTGACTATTTATAATCTTTATATATTAGATATTTTAGTCTTTGCACATGATTCCTTGGCAAATGTTGATTTAAGATGTGACTTACACGATTACAATACCAGACTGAAATCAAATATAAATACAGTGAAACCTCTCATTTACGGACATCGAAGGGACATAACAATCTGGCCGCATCTGGGAGGTGTCCTTTATTGGGAGGGAGGCTCCCCAATCTAACATAAAATTTATAATATGCATTATGTATCCCTCATGCTTTAAATGGAATGTATTACTGTAGTTTAATTCTAAATACTGTACTGCAGTAAATTCTTTGCAACTTTGAACTACAGTAGATAAGACCGAAAAAGGAAAATACAGTACTGTGCCATGCAATTTTATTCTAGGTCTACAGTTATGCAGTACTGTAATTTACAGTTTTCAACTTAACCTTTACGTTCAGCAATGTCTCTCGAAACAGAAAAACTGATTGAAGTGAAGAGAATAACCCTACTAACCCTATCATGTGTTGAATACAATTTCACGATCGCGGAAAGCTTGGACCCATCAGACGGGTTAAATTTTATGATTCTGTTTATCCACCCACCTCCAGCTAACAAGGGGTAGCCGGCTGGGCTAGTGGTAGCCTACGAGACCCTTATTTCTTCTTTCATGTTAAAGAATTTCTGTTCAGTTCTAAAAACTAAATTCTCTATTTTTGTAACACATTAGGTCTTGAAATCCAAGTTCTGTCTGCAGTCAGGAGGTAGAGCAAGTTTTAGGACTGTGAAACAGCTGTCCATGTCTGAGAGTGTCCGTAAACGAGAGTTAAATTTATCATTATTTCTATATTATTTCAATTGGGACATAAAAATCTGTCCGTATATGAGGAGTGTTCGTATCTTGTGGGTGTTCGTAAGGAAAGGTTTCACTGTGTCTTATTTTAGATTAAACAAGACTCCCAATAGTTACTTATATCTTGTACCTAAATTTTACAACTGAAACTTGAAAACTTGAAATTCGTAAATAGTAAAGCTCTTAAAATTAGAGTATACATATGGCTGGTAAAGCATTCTTTTTATTCAATTGATGAATGTTTTAATCTTAATTCATGTAATATTAATATGTAATATATTTTTTAACAATGTAGCTATTATGTACTGTTTTTTTTTATATTGATCTTGTCAATTGCCTGTATAGTACCTAAAGATAAATAAATGGGACCACTGCTGCTGCTACTATTTCCAGGTCTTCTACAAAATACATGTACAGTGGAATATCGTTACATAGGATCAGTGAAAACTTTGACACAAAATTCCATAATGGTCATATTCATTGTATTTACACAGGTAATTTTATTACTTCGTCAGACAGGCATCCATTATTTCCTATATTTGTTATCAAGTCATTTAAGAGCTTGTGCTATATTCATTCAGGGATTTTGATCTCTTTTAGATTACTTTGTTGTGTGAATGTTTGGTTGCGCAATTCATATACATACTGTTTACATGATTTGTGATGAAATCTGTGAATAGTGTATCATGTTAAGACATGTCTTTGCATCCGATTCTCTTTGATCCATTTTCTATCTGTTATTATGTATGTGCTTAGAAGTCAGGAACTGTTCCCATCTGCTTCCCTTTCTGCCATTCTATAACTTCAGTATATGGTTCAGATGGTTGCAGACTAAGCCATATGTTCTCAACATAGAAAGTTTCCCTGGCCAGCTGATAAATATGTCTACAGGATGCTGTTCTTCGATGTCTTAGTGCATGTGTCAGAAAACGAGCTCTTATTCTTTCCAATCTTTCGAGGTCATTAATAATTAATTTTTCCCATATAATTTCAATCCTATATATGGTTGTAGGTGAGATTGGGGTGTTGAATAACATCATTGCTGTAATTAGAAATAGGCAGGATAGGTTTTTTTTTTGCTATGGATTACTTTCTTGGCTACTGTTGACTCTGTTGTATATGACATCAGAAAAAAACTCTCCCTTGTTTGCACCGTGCGTTGTTTAAGATTAGGGTTATCTTCTATTGTTGGTTTTCTCCTCTTTTGAATATCATTTGGACTGTTTTCTCTAGGTTTATAGTAAAACTGTTTTTCTTCGGCACATCTATATAGCTCTTAGAGAGCTTCCTTTAGCTCCTTATTTTGGGCTTCTCAAGGCCATGTCATCTGCATTGATTGTCGTTTCTAATGTGTCTTTCATTATTCTTGTTATATTAGCTGTGGCATTGTTAAATAGGACATATTTCCTAATGTTCTGAAGAGTACGAGATGCATTTGAAAAGTTTGTGGCCTGACACA